>NC_073731.1:2967500-3332500 GCF_023634155.1 Falco peregrinus
CACTATGTCCAAATAGCATCATAAACCACCAAAAAAAAAATAATCTATCGATTGATCATTGTTTTCAGTACGATAAAAAGTGAATTACATAGTCAACAGCAAAACTGTGAGGTAATGCAGAATCAAGACAGCTAATAACAAAGGAGAAAAATGCTTTAGAAAAATTGCAGGAATTTTATGTCTAGCTATGAAATGAAACAGGAGGCTGCACATAAATAATCAAGATCCTTTATGAAAAGTAGGCGTACTTATATATTAGTTTCACAGCCACTGAAGTCAATGGGGATTTCACTTGCAGAAGAATATGAAGGTTGGATTCTATAGTGCCTAGTTGTGATCACATCTCTTTCATTATAAACGCATAAATGAATGCGCAGCACTGATACGCTGGTAATGAATAGCTTCAGAGAAATCACAAATATTACCCAGAATGTGCTTTACATGGAATGCGAGGAACAACATTAAGTCTGGTTTTGTCTCTTCCCTTACCGTGCTTCAGTGACTGTGTATTGCTCCTGTTTCAAAGGCAGCCCGACCCTGACATACTGCAAATCACCCCACGCTGCACTGTCTACACAAGGCTGGAGCATAATTTGGACCTCCTGGTTGCAATGAAGTAACTACACCCGGAGATTTTAGGGAAAGCCAGCCCATGGCAACACTCTGACACCCCTGAGAACTATAAATCCTGCTGGACCTGGTCCTTTTTGGCTCTCTCCCTGCAGGACTGCCGCCCTCTGTGCTGTGCCATGCCATGCCATGCCATGCCATGCCATGCCAAGGGCTGGTGGGGAGGTTGGTGGCCCAGTCACAGTAGCTGGCAGGGGTGTTGGAGGGCCTTGCGGGGTAGAAAGCCCCAGCTGCAGCATCCCGTGGAGCCAGTCAGCACCACTGCTGAGAGTGAGAGGTCGGTGGCAGGGGGAAGGCAACTGCTGCGCTGGAGCTGCCTCAGCCTGTGTTCTGTGACCTGCTGCCATATCCCCTTTGCAGGCAGAAAGCTGGCTGCCTGTACCTGCCCCATTTTTTCCCACCAGGTCAAGAGACTGCTGCCTTTCCTTCCACGTGCTAAAAAGGACCCATGGACATTTTCCAATGTTCTGAATAGCCTTGGAGTCTATCGTTGCTGTCAAGCTGAACCACATCAACGCTAACAGCCCTCTAGGAACATGGCTGGTTGTATTCTTTAAGCATATGAGCAATTACCTACAACGTAATAAAATGTGAAAGATAGTTCATGGCTACAACAGGAACTAGCCCCACACACACCACCCACCCTCCCCACCAGTGCTACCCACCACATGGCATGCTGAAGTAGGTTACTAAATAAGCAAGGAGGAGTTTACTACACAACAAATTATGCTGTATTCACCTGCCCTTCTTTCATACTGGAATTTTGAAGTGTATCTGCTTTAAATAAGGCAAGTGCCTTAAACATCAGAGCATTGCACAGGTGGGCAAGTGTCTGTTCAGAGGTTTCTGACCTTCCCATTAAACAGGGAATTCAGTTTCCTCATAGTGACTGAGATATGTTCTTTTTGGGACCCATGAAAGCATATCTTTTGGTCTGTAAAAGGAGATGCTTAAAAGCCGCTGTACAGCCTCAGCGTGGTGTGGGAATACCCAGACATGCGGCTATGCTGGCCCTTGTAGACCATCCCAAGAGCACAAGGGAACCCCAAATGGGTTATAAATCTGACCCATTCTCTTAAATGGCCTTAAAAACTTGCATGGTTAGTGTGGCACCTTTGATTTGCAGTGTTGGGGAATGACTCAAATGACACAGGAGCTGTTAGGAGACAGTGGGACCTACCCTGTAAGTGAAAGAACTGGTCTTTCATAAGATTTGCCTTTATTTGAAGCTGCAAGACTAAGACCTGACTACCCTTATATGCCAAAGGCGTCATTTCTGTCTCTTGGAGACACAAAGGTGCCTGGAACAGCACAGAGGCAGCCACTACTGCTATGAGATGCTTAAGGGAGTTTTATTTTTGAAAACCAGTGTCTGATTACTTCACAGCAAAGACAATTCTGAAGAAGCAAGACGGATAGAGAAGGAGCCCAATTTGTATTAAAAAATATTGATGAAATCCAGTGTTATGACCTGCTATGACTGATTTAAGACTTCTATTTTCTTTAACACTTTTCAATTATTTCCCCCTCACACACACACTATTCATCAGCTTAGAAAAATCTCTCAAGCCAGCATGCAGATTTTCAGCCTCAATCAGTACAGTACATGAGTTCTAGATCTGAGAGGCCAAAAAACATCTATTTGACTAAAGAGCTATAAGGCAGTCATAAAAATTATGGATCACAGAAATAAGCAATTAGTGTTATCTTCAATTGCTTTATTGGCAGTATTCACTCGTTAGAATAGAGGCAGCAGTAAAACAGATTGCAACATACTGTATAACAGCATATGGGATTTTACATTATAATGCTATTCTCTGCCAAGAAGTCATATTTTCATTTGAATGCATGGAACAGATTATCACAGGGTTTCCAGCATTAGAAGTGGATGACCCTCTCTCTCTGCCTCTCCTCCTCCCTTCCCCACAGCCTCTTGGCTATTAGGCAGTTTTTTAGGTTACAACTACATCAAAATAAGCATAGCAACAGAGCAGTAATAAGGGAGCTCTGACTACCGAATATTGACTTGTGCTCTGAGACCCCTGGCTCACACAGACTGGGCATGTCACAGAGCTATGGAGATAATAAACTCAGCCGCAAAGGCAGTGGGTAGATGAGGAGTTGAGGGTTTGCCAGTCTTTTCACCCAGCTGGCTTCAGCTCTAGAGGAAGCTGCTTGCCCGCCCATCTAATCACAGCTGAAGTGCCACAAAGGCAGCCACTAGCAAGAGGGCTGGAAATAAAACAATAGGAATAATAAGAGGGGGAAAAACAGATTCTCTATACTGTATTTAACATTAGAGATATTTTCTGCAATTGTTTGCTTGTGTCCGTAGCTCATCTTTACAGAGCAATGCCAGCATTTTGGTGCAGAGAATCAATTCCCCTCAGGACTGATACACCAGGCCTGTGGTTAACCTGCACGTCAGCAACCAATGTGAAAATATTAATATCTGGCCCATTATGGAAATTAAAGTGAACACGCTATATCATACTTCAACTGTTCTGTTCAAATAAAAACATACCTCCCTTTTACTGGCATAAAACAGAAAGTGAATGATACCAAAAGGATCAAAACCTCAAAAAGACAACTTGTATAGGAGTTGTACTCAAAGCTGATTCAATAAATACTTGTCTCCAAACGTACATCTTTTGAAATGCCTCTGTATTGTTGAGGGGAGAGAAGAGGGGGGAGAGAGGGGTTAAATGCTTCAACAAAATGCTCCAAGGGGAAAAAGCTCTTGTCGCTCTAGGAACACAGGAACTAGAAAAGCTAGAGGCGTAGGTAGTAATTTACCAGAACAAAGAAATTGGATAGAATTAGATTTTATGTGTTACTATTTATTCAGCTCTAATGAAAGCCAAATAATTTGGTAAAGCCTCAATTCCCATCTGTATCTCTGATTTTCAGTACATATCCAAGACAGTTTCTATGGAATGCATTTCAGATTTCAGAATTTTCATTTCACTTTCGGAATTCAGAAGTTTAGCTTCATTACCAGAACAGCACTATCAAATGATGATAAACAAATTAATATGTTGAACTGCGTACATTCTTCAATCTGCATACATCCTTTTTGAGTATAGCTTTCTTAAAGGGCAAGAGCATAACTATAATGTCTTGTATTATTCTTAAAAACATAAGAAAGCATCCCTTTCTCAGCAGTGACTAAGGATGTTTAAAAACAATCTGTCATCCTCTCAATTTCTGTATTGGAGACTACAGTCAGAATCTTACATTATTTGCCACAAGCATCAGCTTGAAAGTTTTGCCTCAGAAAGAACTACAAAAATATTAGCAATAAAATGTGGTCTTTTAAGTGTTCTGAAGATTTCTGGATAACTTGCTGGGCAAATCAGTGTGTGCCATGCATGTGTGAGGTGAAAAATTCAGGGAAGATCAGGGAGATTTCTAAACTGTTGAAAGAGAAGAGACTCCTCTCTTTGTGTTCTTCAGCATCCCTACCTGTGTGTCATTTTATTCAAAGTCTGTTAAATACTTTGAGAAAGAAAACCTCATTTCTTTGGGGGGTGGGTGGAGGGAGCTGGCAGGCATTTTCCAAAAAATGGTTGCAGAAGGAAGGAAACATTAGCGTAGCTCCTTTCTTCTCACCCCGAAACATTCAGCTCAGGCATTCAGCTTTTCCTGTAGTATACAACAGTGTAAACTAAAATAAGCCACAGAGGACAATGGTGGGGCTGGCCTTACACCTATTGCACAGCACCTCACAAGCGGGACAACACTCTAGTAAGAACCACCTAGTGAACAGGTATATATTGCTACAGTGACCCTCCCATCGCTAACGTTTCATTGATGTGCCACATGCATTCGGTTAGTTAAATCTCCTTGCTGTCGCCATCCCTGGCAATAAACCCAGGGGAATTTGTTGTTATCCTCAGCTAGCAGCTCCCAGCACTTGTCAAAAAAGCTGGCTACTCCATGCAGGTGCTAAAATGTGAGCACTTCCACAAATCTGGCTGCATACTAGGATGCACCTTTGTAACACTGAGAAGATTTGCTAGTTTCTCCTCCTTTCTTTGAAAAGCTAAGGATTTCCTGGAAGAAGCTGTCCAATATCAATGCTCACTGACCCCAAGCAGGATCTGATGGCACTAAGCGTTACACAGGATTGAGTTGTTGGGGGAACTGAGAAAAAGGAAGACCAAATAATCTGGTGGCTGCTCATCACTACGCAAAATTAGTAAAAGTAGCACAAGCAACAAGCCCAGGATGCCTTGAAATATGGAGCATGTTCACTTATAAAATCCATATAAAGCATCGGCTTTTTGTACAGCTAAACTCTGTATAACAGCAACCTTCCCCCTCCCCAGCTCGTTCCTTTCTCTGTATTTAGCAGCTGTTGCAGCCCAGCTCTTGAAAAAGAGGAGTACACATCACAAAACAGTGTTGGAATCAAGCTGAGCTTTCTTGTCTGTGTTAGGTTCCAGGCTCAAGGGACTGCATGTTTTGAAAATGTCACTGTGCTATTTTTTCACTGAAGGTGGGCTAACCAAGTCAAGTGACAAAAGCTACTAAAGGTAGTGGGGGGGGGGGGGGGGGGAGAAAAAAAATATTATATCCCAGTTTTTGTGTCCTAACCATTTGTGCTATTTAATTAATCATTCTTAGAAATAATGCAAAGATAGTACACTTTTCTAAAAGAATAACACATCACAACCCAAGTGCCAGGTCCCCGACATCTTCTTGTACAAAGGAAAAATGAAGGGCAGCTTTCACAAAATAGCAAGTGGTCACTGTTTTCTGAAAGGAAGCGCATGTTCGTGTCTAATCTGATAGAAAACATCCCACCCATCCCTGACCAAATCTTTGGCAGGACATAATGGTTACAATGCAAGGACAAGTTTGGGCAGATCTGTATTAATGTATTTTGTACAGTATCCAGTGACTGACATGTTATTTTAGGACTGCACAGTAGCTTGCTTCAGGGATGGGACTGATCCCACATTAACATGCACATGTTCTCAGATTAAGGGCAATACAGAGAAAAAGGCTTATTTCTCCCAAACCCTCTTTGGCTTCCCATCTGCTCCTTTCCACAACAGTCTAAGGATCTCAGCTAACCAGAGGCTTGCAGCGCTAAGGGTAGGGGAAGGGGAGTGTTTTCTTTCCATGATGAAGTGGGAACGAGAGAGAAAGTTGTTTTGTTTTGGCTCCGTTCTGTAATGAATTTGTGGGTTGCAGAAATTGATCTGTCATAGTGCAACAGATTGTAGCCTGATCTGCCAACAAATTGCAAGCAACAGTAGGTAATGACTAATTGCAAGTGTCAGGGTTTTTTTTGTTTGGTTTTGGTATTTTGTTTTGTTGGGTTGTTTTGTTTGTTTTTTTTAAGGAAAAGGTAATATTTTCCGAAGGAATATAGAGACCCATTACAGACTGGCACAGTCCGCACAAGGAACTTTGCCCTGGTTTTTAATCAAGTTGGATTTCCATTTAAATCTGCCAGGAGCTACAGGCCATGGACCAAGAGGCATTTGGTTTCTTCTTTGAATACAGCTAGGGTCTGTGCTCCCATTTAGGGTAACAAAAAAGCAGTTGTCTTCTGACACCAGTTCCCACTCTGAGGACTGCTGTAGGTTGTGCTGTCTTCCTTTGCTTCAGTGTAACAGATAAAGAGGAAGGAAAGCAGTCTTTTTTTGTTTTTTTTCTCTTACTTCTGATTGTTTTGTTTTGTTAAGTCAGAAACAATGAGAATGATTCTCAACAAACACTGTATTTTAGGAAGGTGACCAACAACTCAGCCTGGGAGAAGACCAGGAACATCTACGAGTATTGTACCAAAACAGGAGGGAAAAAAAAGAATACAAAAAATAGAAACAGGTAGGCAAGTAAGGGAAAAATCATCAAAAATAAAGCTTTTGTTTTCGTAGCACACAGGAAAACCAGATCTGAAATAAAACTGATAGAAGTGAAAAAGAGCACTGCATTTTATTTATTGTCATCTTTTCCTATATCACTATAAGTTTAGACTCCTCTGCAGCTCACAGGTCTTGTAGCCTGTGGCAGGGTCACTGAAGACCCTTAGAGTTACAGTGTGTAAAGACAGGAGAAGACAGAAGCAGAGTCATCCCCAGAAAGGGCACATGGATGAGCAGTACGGTGTCACCTAAATGCCACGCTTGTGTTCTTGAAAGGCAGCACATTTCAGAGGGGAAAACATACATCCACATCTTGATAGCTACAAGCTTGCTTAAACTGCTTACATTTATTGTAAAACTGTCGTAGCTTTTCAACTTCTGCGCTGCAGACAACTTAAAAATCCAGATTTTCAGCAGAAATCTCCAGCTTCACATCGTCACCTATATCTTTTACATTTAAACACTACATGACAGCAGAGCCATTTGACAACAGTAATATAGTGCAACGAACACATACATAGCACGGTGTTGACAGGGGTATTGTGATGAGCGAACATTGGTCTAGACAAGAGCCAAACACCAGTACTGCGAACAATGAAGCATCCTTTGCAAGCCACAGGCAAGAAGGAGACAGCTTTCAGGAAAAGGAAAAATTTCACTTTGGGGTAGATTGTGTAGGTCATGTAGGGTAAAATACATACAGCACAAACCCGCTGTATAATCGCAGGATAGGGCTAGCAAGGGTAACGGGTGATACCTAAATGCTGCTAGCCCTTCAGCACAATGAAGAATTTGGTTCACTGTGAATATTCAGAAATGCAAGCATAAAATTCTGTATTTGCAAGGTATCTGTGCTAATGTGATTTGACATCTCATTGTTCAGGTAAAGCAAACATAACAAGGTCACTGCATATTTCAGTTGCAGTTCTTTTTATTTCAATATGGAAACTATTTGTAAGTTTTCCATACTTTGCTCAGACCTCATCAGCTCCAATTCGCTTAGTAGTAAAATGCTTATGTTCCATTTAAGCAGAAACTAAGTCTGTGTACTCAAATATCCTTAAAGGAAATTCTATTTTACAAATCAGAGATACATTGCTAACAATAAAGATATTCTGCCTTTCCTCTGGAAAAAAAATATCAGAAAGCTTAAAAGTAACTGTTGACAGCACAAAGATGATGTTAAGGAAGATTTTCCGTCTGTTCACAATATTCTATTATTTTAATTCATCTAAGAAGGATTTAAAAGAAAAGCAAGCACTGAGTTCAGCTAGAAGTCTGTATTTGCAGCAAGTGCCGCCTGGTAAATTTTTGTATTATTTGCAAATGAAAAGTGGAGAACAGGAACGCCAACAACTAAGCATGAAGTTAAGGTACAATGGTGTGTCTGGCTTCAAGAGTGCCCTCGATATCATGACTAATGTTTTACTCTTACTTACCCATATTATATTTATTTATTCAGCAGTATAATTGTTCCTAACTTACCTCAAGTACAATTGCCAGGCATACAGGAAAAGATACTTAATGAAGTGCATTAATAAAGTGAGGATCACTTAATAATCATGCTCGCCTTATAATGATCAGGCTGTTAAAAGCTCGTGTAGTACATTGATTCTTATTCTACAGTCACTGGGAGACTAAGGGCAACTAAGAAAGGGAAAATATTAGAAGCAGTTCTGGCTCGCTACCCCCAACTCAGTTACCAAATGCTCTGACAAGACCGAAGACGGAAAACAAAGAGCACAAACTAGAAGTAAAACTCAGATCACAAAGAGAAGTGGCACTTCTTTGCACAGAGAATTCTTAGCTGATAAATTGCCAGTGGGCAATAACTTCAAAATTGTCATCACATAATTCTTGTGATACAGCATTCCGTCTCTGATACCAACCGATACAGAATGCAGCAAGGAAAAGCATATTCACTCTCCTGTCCCATTCTGTACCTGAACTGTACCATGGGGAAAAATGTATTCCTCCACCCCAGCTGGTAAATACCTTATGCCTGCATGAGGAATAACAACAACTATTATTTAAACCCTGGTTGGAAGGACTGTAAGCTACAATTTGAGTATTAAAAGTTAATTTCTGTTAGGCTTTATTAAAGTAAATAATTCTGGCTTCATTTCATCCTGCAGCTCTGAGTTCCACAAGTTAAATGCATATGCCACGTGCTGTACTTTTTTGCTCACTCTAAAGAACCACTCTTTGGCCTGTTGTTGTTCTATTTTGAGTTCTCTCTTTTTCTTTTATTACAGACAAATGTAATGAGAAGCAGCAGACTGGCCTGATCTATGCCCTTCATTATTTTATATGCCTCTGCCACATTTCTGCCTGCTCTTTTTTTTTTCCAAACTAAATAATAATCCTGCCCTTTTTAATGTTGCCTTATATAAAAGGCTTTCAGATGGCTCTACTCATTTTCTTTGCCCTTCTCTGGACCATTTCTATTTCTGTTATGTCTTTGAGATAAGGTGACCAAAAGTGAACACTATTTTCAAGGTAAGGACAATGCCATTGATTTATATGGTAGCATTAAAATATTTTCTTCTTTATGATTTATCCTCTTGACCACCCTCACATTGTATTCTATTTCTTTCTGACTGACAACTAGCACCAACTTACAGAGCAGCCATCTTAATTGAGCTGACTTCATTGACTCTTATGTTAGTGCTAATTCAAAATGTAAAAGTGTGCCTGAGAACCGATTTTCATTGTGTACCGTGTCATTATATTTGCCAAGTACACAGTCTGATTAGCCGTGGAATTCCTCAAAACGTTACAAAACATCAATTAGCCAAAATTATTCAGTATGGTCAGTGTATCATGCCAGCTCCCACAGAAAAGTAGAAAGTAGTGGGGGTGTGGGGGCTGTAGGGGAGGAGAGGAAGGCAAAGGGTGCAAAGAAGGTCAATTTATTCCCATGCTTGGTTTCCTCTTTTTTAACAGGTGTTAAACTTGAATCAGGATCTACCCTGAAGTTATTGAGATTCCTTACAAGGTCTTTAAGCAGCACCCTGTAAAAAACTTTCAAAGGCTAAATATACTGAAATCACTAATACTCTTTTCTGCCCTACTTTGCTAGCCCTTTAAAATAAATCTCACAGTCACACTGACTGTTAGCATAAATCAGAGTTCCTTCTGATCCTGCAAATACCATTATGCTCTACATTGCCGAAACTGTGCTTATTTACGTCTGTGACATACATACATGTGCCAGGTGTCCCAATTTGTTTCCGACTGCAGTTAGGCTGAACTCATCTAAGCCTTTAAGCCCAATGCTTAGCTTTAAGTTAATGTAACACAAAAATTTACTTAAGAATTTCTCCTAGGCTTAAGGCTATGATTTAGGGAAACACTTCAGTGTGCACATTTACTTAATTAAGCACATGTGGTAAAGCATGACTTCATACGCTTAATCACCTTACAGGGCTAAGTGAAAAATGACTCCAACAAAGACAATGGATTTACAGTGGGATAAAAAAGGGAGAGGTTTAAAATTATATTTTTTAATGAAAAATTTCAAATCAGTCCTTGAGTTTTAGCATCTAGATCAGCAATTCTTCACATTCAGATCATCAAAAATATCAAGACATCACTGTCTTGCTTTTTGTTCCTTGTTGTTCCTCACAAGTAGCAACTGCAGGAGTAACTAGGATAGAGGTTAACTTTTCTGTATTTTTTTTCCTCTTTTAAAAATCTGTTGATAAATGCATCACTGAAAGACTGAATCAGAGCCCAGAAACTGTGAAATTTCAGGATATGTGAAGCATGCACAGAAAGAACATATGCTTCCCCAATGTCCTCAAATCTGCTTCAGTCCTAATCTTGGAAGGACCATCTCTAAGGGTGAGAGAATAAATGAAACCTCAATCCCCCTGTCAAACACAGGAGCACAAGTGCCCATAGCGGCAGGGGTTTTGCTGCTACAAAAATTAGGAACTGAACCAAGAACACCAACACATTTCACGAAGGGCACTGGAAAGCCATTAGTATTTCGTTCACTGAATTACAACTAGGGATAGCCAAATTCACTTGAATAAAAGAAAGACCAAACCATCCAGAACCTTATCAGATATAAACCAGACCTTTCTGAAGTGTTGAAATTCATCATGTACTTTTGTAATATTATATTTTTTTTCTGTTTTGTATATTCTGCAGCTTCCTGGCTTTGGATAAAAGTACCTGAAATGTCAATATACCAACTGGTCTTGCAGTATTTCAATCTGTTTTGTAGATTCAAGAGGCTTGGATATTTAAAGTACAGTTAAGTTTGCCTAATGAATAAAAACAGTAACCAATTTGACAAAAGAACAGTTTAAAAAAAGTTGTAATTTTCACCCTTACACTGCACCAGAGTGAGGGGGGGAGCCATATGGAAAGCTAAGTTAATACAGAATGAACAACAGAGTGGAAAAATTTGGATCTGGATCTTCAAGAGTAGCCAGCAAAATAAACTTTAAGGTAAGATGGAAATAAGCATTTAACTTAGGGGTACTATGGTAATACCAGTGACAATAGATTCCTTTTTCATTTTTTCTTTTGAATTTAATGTTAACCAGTGTACTGAAAATGTAAGTATTACAGTATTTCCTTGGCCTGTCAGGAAAAATGATGAGGAAGAAACGTGGAATCTTAACTGTAGGATGGAAAGAAGTAAAAAAACAACCAGTGCTCCAAAAAGTGAAAGAATCATTTGAATGAAACAGGTATCCACTTCAGGCTTTACTGGATATAGACATCCTGACCATGAGTGGCTGTTTCAATCCCAGTGTCTTTATTAAGCAAAGATTGACATATATGCCCAACATGAAGGAGCTTTGTGATTGGTAACAAATGTCTGCCAAGGCTATGATGACAACAAAGCAGTAGACATATGTAGCTTTCAGTAAACGTGATTTGAACATAGGTCTTTAGAGATGAATGGCTAGCAGGCTGACTTGCTTGCAAGCTTCACCTCACTGTCACCTAACTTACAACAATTCCTTAGAGAAAAACACATTATGTAGCACAAATGTCTATAGTAAAAAGAATTGTATGTATTAAAACTTCCATGCACTGTACGGTCCCTGCCTTGTTCAGACACCAAACTAGTCTGTCAGGACTAGTCTGTCAGGACTGAAGTGCTTCTGTACATTTTATTTTGGCAAAATCTTTTGAACTAGCCAGCACAAAATGATTACTACAGAGTTATCAGGACGTACAGTAACTACATGCAAAAGATTAAGTTCTTACTTTCCATTTTGGTGGCTAAGGCCTTAGGTCAGAAGTCATGTAATACAGACACATAAAACTTTGGGAATTCAAATGTCAAGAAAAGTAGTGTCTGGAAGAAATTATTTACATCACATTTTTTTTCAACTCATTCGCACAGCTTTAGTTTGTTCTAAAGAGAAGGCAGATGAACAGAATTGCCCTGACACAAGGCATAGTGAAGTGTACAACTAGCACAGGGTACAAGGAAGCTAAGCAACAAAAGACTGAGATTGTACTGTCTACCCTGATGGTGTGTCATGCAAACAAGTCACCTCGATGCACTTCTCTGTGTGCTGCTGCCATGTAGTAAACCAGGTATACATGCCAGCAGGGAATTAACAGAGCTTGAAGAGGTCCCCTAGCCGGCGCAGCCGAAGGAGCTGGCCTCTGTATGTCAGGGAAGTGGGCACTGACACCACAGCCAAGAAACATGCAACAGATCTTTCCACTGTCTTTCATGTTTAGTACATGCTTGAATGCCTGTTGAACGGGAGGCTGCCAGTAAGGTGGCTCAAAAATGATTTAAAACAATTGTTTCAAAATTAGTTTTATGACACCCCCCCACCCACCCCAAACCCAGCAGCAATTATCACAGCCTAAACCAATTAGCCATGTTATTTCTTTGTGTAGCTGGTGATGGCACCTTATCCAAAGAACAATCCACTCCCATCACTCTTCTTCAAACACTACCTTGTAACATGTCCAGCCCCCAAGCTCATCAGAACTACTGTGACCTGATATCTTGCAGGTAATGACTTGACTTTCAGCTGATTTATTAAAACAAAAAATCTTATGTTTTACTGCTCACATGTACTCTCTAGAGCATGGTCATGTGACCAATATAATGACAATCTGTCTCTCTGCTAACATTTCTCTACTTTGGTTATTTGTTTGATAAAGTGAGGAGCTTCCCTTTTGTTGCCCTTCATCAGAGCTTAATGTCTTTACTTTGGGATCAATATACTTTATGAATAATTTTATTTCCTTCTATTTTTATGGTCTTTTCTCCTCATTATCATACTGAGTTTATTAGCTGGTGCTGTCAGTATCTTTACCCTGTCATATGTTCCTGAGGTACAGTAAATATCACTTGTGTTGTAATTAATATGCACACCCTCTGCAGTAATTAAAGCACAGACCCCTTCAACCAGCTGAGCTTCCTACACTAATTCCACCTTATCTTCATAATGAACTTATTGTAATCTGAAACTACCACTGAATATTGTTCAGTAAGGAAAGAAGAATGAAATCTAACGAGATGCAATAATATTTGTGAACATGTTAATACGAAAAAAATGAATTTAATTAGCCTTAAATCTAATTAAATTTCCTGTACAATCAAAATCCCCCCATTTATCCCACAAAAACACTGATGGTGCAACACTAGTGCCCCTTTGGAGATTCACACAAAGATGGAGACCAGATACCTCCTGTTCTACCCACAAAATTCTCACAGTTAACTAGCTAGAGGGTTCCCTGCCCAGTGATAATTATAGATAGGACTTAGAATCTCTGTTCAGGGATATGATTTGGGAGTAAGATGGGAAGGTGAAGACGGAGACACAGTCCAAGCCCCCTGAAAAGGGGGCCAGCAACAAAAGTGTTTTGCAAAACATTTCTGACAAGGGAGAGGAAAGGAATACTAAATATATATAAGAGTGACAGTATAACACAGAATGATTAGAGGGAGACTGGATACAAGAAATGCAGTTTTTATTTTCTGAAAACATTTCCATATGGGAGACTAGCGCCTAAGGTGCAGACTCACACAATAGGAAGAAAACTGGCAGGCTACATAGACTGAAAATTGGCTGAAGGGCAAGAAACAAACAGTGGAAGTAAATGGGATTATTTCAAGGTGGAAAGAGGTTACCAGTAGGGTACAGCCCAGCTTTCTAATTATTCACAGTAATGACTTGGATGATAGTATGGAAAGGATCATTTCCAAGATTCTAGTAACTGGGAAGCACAGCAGTAATAAATACCAATGTAATCCAATAACCATTTCATTAATAGTTAATTTGAGAACCAGAGAAGTTGCATAGGAAAGCGTTTGCATGTATAAGGCAGGATTGAGACGTACAATGGCACAAAAATTGAATGACCTTCCCTTGTAAATGGTCATTCTAGAAGAGGCTTAAGGAATAGCTGTTGAGCAGCTCCTTGTGCTTTATTGATTGATGTCAATCCGTCCAGTTCCAGAGCGTTAACTTCACTTTAAAACGTGCCCTTTTCTGTCATTCTTTTCCTGTAAACTCCTAAACATGCCTCATTTCCTACACCAAAATATTGCATGGTCAGATATTGATTTGTGACTCTGGCTGACATCTGAACATTGAGAAAATGAATTGACTTACAGACATATGTGGATAAATAAGTAAAGGAAGCAAAAAACCCCACCCCTAAATTTCTGCTAAACTGGACTGACACAATGTAGTGACTACGAAAGCAGTATGTTTATTCTCTTCCATCAAACTATGGAGAACTGTCCTGAAATGAGAAAATCATTCCCAAATTCCCCAGAAGAAAAGAAGAGCCATATTCTATAAGCCATTGTGGAGAAACCCTTGGCCCCCTCAAAAAATTACATCACCATTATTTTTTCTGACTGGAAAAAGAGTTCATATACATGTTTTTTCTGACTGAGGAAAGAGTTCATATACATATATAATTTAACTCACCTTCCAGATGCTATAAGGTACACACAGCCAATCAAAGAAAGAGAAAGAAAAAAAAAAAAAAAAAAGTACAGTGCTTCATCTGTTCAACATTCACTAGTTAACCCTCACAACTCAAATGCACCACTGCACTGCACAAAAACTACCTTGTTTGCGAACACTGAGATCATGAAAAAAAGCAATCTACGCCCAAGTACAGAAATTTAACACAAGTCTCCCCGCCCTGTAAATTGAGGGTTACAAACAGGCACTTAAAGCCCCCTCACTGCCTTCTTTCTGCACTTCACTTCTGAGAGAAGCAGCAAAGACTGACTCTGCATGTTTGCTGAAGTTGGCAGACTAAGTAGTAAGCAAATCTGAGCGTTTTTAATTTTCTCTCAAACTGTACTTGGGAACTAGTGACCTAGCTTTAACCTTTCAATAATATGAAATATTTCAGCTATTACCACTCAAAGCCTTCAGAATTTTAAACTTGGCAGTTCAAAAGAGTGCCAAGATTTTAAGCTAAAGTGTATCACATGCCAGGGAAGGAGCAAGGGAAGAGAAGGATACATAAGGGGCAAGAAAAAAGAACCTGCAAAGCTCAGAGCGATAAGAGTGCAGAAATAAAGATATAAGGGCAGAAAATATGGTAGTTTTTTCTCCTATATCCCTTTCATGAACCCTGCAGTCCTTGTCTTACTTCTGCTTTCGCCATTTTTACATGCTTTCTTTTTATTTTGCTGGCTGCTTCTTTATTTCTAGGCATGATCACAGTGTTCTTCAGCTTGGAAGAGCAGACTCTTATCCTCAAACTGTATAGCTGAGGACACCTTCTAGGAGTCCGTCTCCCATAGACTTGAATGGAGGCGGGTTCATGCTTTTCAGGCTGCAACTGAAGTACTGGTACGTCCCGCTTTCACTGCTGCAGATGGGCCAACTGCTCTGACTCAGTAAATCATTTCTTAGGAACTTATTGGTAATTACATAGCTCTGTCCCTGAAGCAGGCCACAGTAAGGGTCCTGTTACCACAGGTAAGGACTCCTAGCACCACAGGATTTGAGAGTCAGACAGCAGCAAGAGTGGGTTGCTCCTCAGAGGGATGAGACAGGAGCCAAGGGGGACAGCAAAACAGGCAGGACAGTGTCCTCACCGCAAAAGGGTGCAGCCTCACAGTACTCAGAAAAGGGCCTGTGACAGCAATCAGTGTCAGCCAAGAGCTCACCGGTGAAAAAGATGGGGGAATCCAGAAGTCACGTCAGCAGATCAAGGGTCCAGATGTACAGATACGGATCAGCAAGGTACACAGCCAAGCACAGGCTCACCTGCAGTGTGGCTCAGGCAGAGAGCCAGGGAAGTGCATGAGTTTAAAAGCAGCTCCCAAGCAGTGTGGAGGAAGCCCCCAACACCACTTTTCACACTGCTCTTTTCACAGCAGTCTTGTCCAAGGTTACACAGCTGTGCCAGAGCAGAGCCAGTGCTGAGAACAGGCAGCTAAATTTTGACAAAGTTCCTAACACTAGGAGGGGAAAACGTTAACTTAATCAAAAGGATTGCTACAAATCTCACTTTAATGTCATCTTTAAACAGTCTAATACAATTTTTTGTCTTTTATTCAAGTATCTCCTATAATCCAGAGTCACATACCAGTTCTGGCAGTAGCAAAAGGCAAAATGCTCAATAGTGCAGTCCTGCTGCCCTCCAATACTTCACCCTTTTTCTTTCTTTGTAATTCAGAAAGTGCTATTTTTCTTGAGTTATCTTTCAAATAGTGATCAACTTTTCTAAGAAAAAATACTATACTCATACATATATATATGATCATGTAAGCACATAACTCTTACTAGATTTCAATAAATTCTTTAGCATAAACTTAAGTTCTGCAAGCAATACTTGCAGACCATATCCCAAAGCATCAAAGTGGATAAAAAAGCAAATTATAAGGAAGACCTCTCTCAAACTTCTTGTGGTATTTTAAATAGCAAGGAGAGGAGGGAGCAGGGATGGCCTCTTTTGTCACATGCAGCTTTCAGACTGTTCAAGAGAGGTATCTAGACCAATGCTGCCTCCCTGGACAGGCAGAGGCTGGGCAGACACCAGCTAATGAGCACCTCCTGCCACAGAGAGAACTCAGTGGGGAGAACCATCATCATGAGCCACCCAAGTGCCACTCCAGACATCTTTTCTCTGGAATCTGGGTTGTGCAATGTGGCCCTGTAGCTTTCAGCTAGAGCTTTGACTGTTCAGCTTGCAGAGTTGCATTGGTTGGCCCCTCCCAGCATAAAGTCACCAGTTCAGTTGTAGGTTTCAATAAAACCGCTGCAGACCTGCTAGGAGACCTAGATGTTAAAAGCTTTCTGTTTTCTTAGCAAATACAGCTTTTCCCTCGTGATTAACTGCGGACACAGTTACCTGTTTTGGCACAGCCTAGTCACACAGAGCCCGGAACTGAATGTCCTGGCCTTACAGCTTAGAAAGACTGAGTCCAAAACCTTAGCAGGACCAGCAGCACTACTTATCTTCTGGGCCAAGTTGTCCAGCATTTTAATTCAGAGCAACTCTGTAAAAATTTACTACTAATCAGTTATAAACCTTTGAGTTAAAGCAGTCTACTCCTGTTAAAGGATTCTACTATTAGCAGAAAGAAATCCAACATGAAAACAATCGGCATTTGATACTTGTCCCACTCAGCTGTGTGCCAAACTAACTTTCCTGCAGCCAGGCATGGGAACATTCTACCTCTCTGGGTTCAGGTCTCCCTCCCTGTCCACTACCAGGCAGGTTCTACAACTTCTGCCTTACTCCTCCTTTAACCAAAGATCACTGCATCTTGTCCCCACATGCCTCATCTCCCTCTTGCCAACGTTACAAACCACTTTTGTTCCTCTACTGATACCCTGGAACCTGACCTATGTCACCCATACCAACCCCACTCTAGATGAAGTTTTAATCAGACACAGCCCAAGTTGTTAAATCTGGAGACTGACACCATTCGGAACTGTAAAACCATTTGTCTCTATACCATCCATGATGCTCTCAATTCCAGCAGCACAGCCCACTGCCAGCCTGATTGGCCATTCCCAGGGCCATCAGCGCTCGGCAGCATGCGCTGTGCTTCATCTCACACGTGCTAGGTGCTTACAGTTCTCTACATGGACAGAAGGGACCTGGGACACTACTTTACCTGAGGCCGGGTGAAAGGCAAGACATATTTTACTAATGGCTAGAATAAAATCTTCTAAAGTTCAGAGGTAACAACATCAGGTCTTTGTGAAACTGTCTGCTTTAGCTAATGAGCAGTAGAAAAGTCCAGCAGATTTACTCAAGATCTGTCCTAGGGTTATTCGAGGTCTGACAAATTGGTCTTTTCTGACACTGAGGTTTTTCATTGTTTTGCACCTCATTTAGTCATCAGAAACAGTAGAAAAGGTGTGGAAAATGACTGCCAGTTTTCCTCAACATTTTACATCTACTTTGTGTAAGCATGAATGACTGTATAAGGTAGGCAGGAATGGATAAGCAAAATGCCAAAGTCCATAATGCAGACTATTCCAAAACAGAAGCCAGTCTCCTTAGCATCCTGTGTGTGTTCTTGCTCTATTTCCAGGGAAAATCTGGCAGGGCTCTCTACAGCACTAAGGATAAGGAAGCTGTTGTTATAGCTCCATTGGCCAAACACTGCATTCTGTCACTGAGCAAGCCCCTCTTGAAACCAGTGAGGTTTTTGCTTCTTTAGGGGCCTGCAGAACTTGTTCCTAGACAGATATTTAAAAGAAAATCCATTGAATTAAATACAGCTAAGTACCATATGCCTTCTGAACAAAAGAAGAGGCAGCCAGTCCCGTTCACAACAGGAAAATGCTCTTTCTGTTCAGTTTGCTCATCCTGTGGGTTTGGAGGCACTGATAAAGTGAACCCACTGAGAAATGCAAATAAACAGGGGTAGATAAAATCAAACTGAACTAAAAAAAAAAATAAGTTTACTGTCAGCTCCCCATCTCACATCTCAGATTACAGAAAAAGACAGCTACACCATGGTTAGGAAAACATACTGAGGAAAAAAAAAAAAAAAAAAAGAGAGAATATGTTGAACTGCAGATAATTAACTGTTCCATGATCAAAAACAAAAGGGAAGTGCCCCCAGTTCCTTCTGTCTCTGTGAGTTTATGTAACTGCTACCATGTTAGCTATCTAATTAGCTGAGAGACATTATTTTTTTAAACTTAACCTAGTCAACAGAAAGTAGCTTGAAATAATTAAGGTAATTATCATTTAAATTCGTATTTTATAAAATCCTTACAGGACCTGTTCACACAGTTACGGGTTAAGTCTGAGGGGGGTCACAGCGCAGGCGACACGTTGTAAAGGCGCCCTGGTTACAATCTTTCCTCTTGCCACTAGTCTATGCTGTTGTATAAAGTTCAGAACAGGCCTGGGGAAGGGAGCTCAGTGCAAATGTTAGGATGATCACTTTTGTCTCAGAATCTTCTGAATTCAATTGCCGAACGGTATGCTCTATTGTTCTATTCTGTAAAAGTATATTTAGCTTCCTTAATTAACCTATATTTCAGACAAGTCATGCTGGCGTTCATCTACCTCTGTATATGTCTATGTGATTAAAGTTTAATGAAAGGGTGTCTAAAGTAAATTCCTCCATGCTATGGTTCTGAAACAGACCAAAAAAAAATCAAAACAATATTTCTCTCAGATGAATTATTATTATTATTATTATTATTAATTTTCTCTGAAAAAAAGAGAAAAGAATATGGATCAGAATGAACACAGGGTTGAGAGGAAAGGGTGTTTCTGATTATGCTTAATAAAGGCTATTTCAACTGCAAACAGGTACAGAGATGTAAACCAGTTTGATGTGAAATCTGAATGGGGCACAGAGCACAAGAGCTAGTACATAGTTGTCAAAGAAAGTTTATATTTCTTTGAAATACATGTGAAAAAAACATATAGTTTTAATATTTGTATTTTCTCCTAAACAAACATGCAGCAGTGCCTATTCCTAAATAAGAAGTAAAGAAAAAAAAAAAAAATCAACGCCAGGCAGACTAGCATTCATAAGAAGCCTTACAACAGCAAAACCAGTATGAACCCATGAAGGAAGAAAAAGGGATTAGATAAGAAAACAGATTTCACTTGCAAGCCTCTAGTGAATTCTGAAAAGCAACAGAAGAAAAAAATTATTTTATCCACTGTTGGGATAAAAATGCTTTGCCCAGTGTCCTTTAAACTTTCAATTAGAGCAACCTGAAAGTCACAAAAAACCACATTTTTTTGCTCCTCTGTTTTATGTTAAAAGACTTTTTAAAAAGATATTTATTACTAGAATGAGATGAAGGTTGGTCTGATGAAACACTGGCATTATTATGATCTTAGTACATATTAATGAACTTTTAAAATGCAAATCATTGACCCACTAGGTGGTCTCATGGTCTCATAAATAGCAATCTGTTGCATTCCAGCATCCAAATACCTAGTTAGGAGCTTTACAGAATGTACATTATAGGTGATACAGACCATAACAAGTACTTTGGCAAGGGAAAAAAAGCCATTCCAGCCTATTGTGTCAATTAAAATGAAGGGATTTTTATGTTATGAACCATATGTTCAAAGCACATTTCATGTAAAATTACATACAGTCATTCTGACTATGAAGAACACAATAATCCTGGTACATTAGTGTCTGGCTTCTGGTGAAATTTGATGCTGGTGTTTTTTCCACTTAGCTTGTGTCAAATAATAATTTGGATTGGAGCCATTCCTTACTCTGTGCTGTGATCCCACCAAAAGTCAAGCATAAGAAGATTAGGGCAATTATATGGGAAAGCAAAGTACCAGTGAGATCTTTCAGAAGCAATGGTGGTGATAGTGTCACCACTCCCTTTTAGCCAGTGAAAAAACAATTACGTTGATGCTTCAGAAGAGATGTGGTTTAACAACAAGAAAGGGACTCAGATATCTTGTTTGGCACACGAACATCTTAAGGCTCTTTTTCTCCCCTCGTAAATTTTGCAATCTAAACCAGTCTTCAGGACCTGGAGTAATGGGACTCATACCTTAACACAGAATGCCTTTAAGTGGTACTGCATTAACAGCACAAACCACCTTTTACATGACTTGACACCGGAAGAAAAAGCATAGACAGAAACAAATCCTGAGCAACAGTTCATAAGAAGTGCATCGGCATATGAACTAAAGTATGTAGTGTCCCAGCTGCTGGTGACACACACCCCTGGTGTTGCTGCCTCTCTGATCACAAGGCTTGGTGGCCTTTGGTGGTCCCACACCATCGCTGAGGACTGAAGCAGGTGCCTAACTGCAACTAAGTGGGAGTGCTCAGACAATTCACTATGGTGTAGCTGCTCTTGCAGATTCCTTAAACCTACAGTTTTAAGGAAACACTTAAACACAATTAATAATAAACTACAGAAAATGTTTACCAGTTTATAAAATTATTAATTTGATTTTTTACAGATCTGTCTATTTACCAAATTAAGCCAATATATCAAAACTAATGTCTTCCTTCTCTAATTATTATTAATAAAGACTGCTTATTTCCCCTGAACAAGAATTCATTTTCTCTCTTCAAATTAATAACAGTCTGAAGTAACTCAGGCACCACAGGGCCTTATTCCAGGCTCATTTTCAGTGAAGTTAATCTGGAGTAGCTCCAGAGCTTTCATGTAGTGAGATTTACAGCTGTGTATATGGGAGCAGGATCCATCCCTCCATCTTTAGGCTGCTTCTTGAAAGTTTTGCTGGTCTAAACTCCAAATCAAACTCTCCCACAGTACTGAGCAAAGGAAAACCATCAGCAGTGCTATTTTAGCTTATGCTTCTGAAGCCAGTGGAGCGACATATGCCCATTTTCACCATGTGAGCATCTGGTTTGGCCATAACCATTAGAAAAATTATTCCACATGTTTAAGCAGATGAAGAAATATGCAGAAAGGGCAGAAGAAATGCTGCTGATATAAAACAAGACTACCTTGGGAACCCTGGTTGCGTGTCGGTGGTTCTCAGGATGTTCACGCAGGAGTCCGTATGTCCTGGACCACCCTTCCCTTACCATAGGGCTGGCCAGGAAACACTGCAGCCCCGGCCGGGGGCTTTCATAGCACATTGTTTCACACAGGAGACAACTGTGAGAGCACTTCAAGGAGAATTCACAAAGTTTAAGGAAGAGGAAGCTGACACCTGCACCTCTGCCTGAAACCACAGGTTTTACAGGCAGAGAAGGGGGAGACCGAAGGCTCCCTGCCTGCACTCTCCCTTTACTCCTACCACCAGCAGCTGAGGCACAGGATGCCAGGTGAACTGGGCACTGCTGGCCTGGGCCCAGAAGAGTCCTGCCTCCTACCAGCCTTTTTGCAACTTTTCGCCCCAGTTTCATACAGTTGTTTGGCTTCTGTCCATGTCTTTCAGTGGAAGAGAGCCCAAGATGAACTGTAAAGTACCGACTTTTTTCTTTTTTGTTTGTTTGGGTTTTTTTTTCCTTTCCAAAGCCCTGGCTGTTGTTTTATAAAGGCTCTTCTGACACATATTTGTGCTTGAGGAGGTTACGGAACTTTTGCCTCTCGGAAATGATGTCCTCAGTTTATCCACAACCTCTGTACAGCAAAAGCAACTGCAATCAAGTACCCTCATGTTACCCAGCATTTAGCACAGCCCTGACCTGACAGTGCCATCCTCTCTAGGGAAGAGAGGTAATTTAGACTCCCTGATAGCTTTCTTCTGTCCGACTCTATAGTACCGGATGTAGCTTAATTATATGTGGGCTGTGCTCCGCTTTGTGCCTTTTTCCAAATTAAACCCCACTTTGTCATTTTAGCACAGCTTTTGTGCTCCTGCTTTAGCTTCTTAAAGCTGCATCTCTACGGCATCTTCACTCAAGCATCATAAAAAATGCTAAATGACTTATGTAGGTCTTCTCACTTAAGGTCATTTCAATTATGGCAACATCAACAGATGTATATGTTCATTAATAAAAGTGTGATATGTGTTTGTGTCCCTCTGAAAGTTCAGTCAGAAAATTATAGATTATACTGAGACACTGCAGGAATTGCTACTCTGTAAGTCAAATGCTCTATTATTAAAAATGTCATCCCATATGAATTTCATAAATAGCAAAGCCAAGAACAGAGTAACCATTTTAAAAAGTCTAGAGGGGATTCCATAACAACATTTAAATGCATTACTACTCAAACAATTTGATTGGATTATAAAATATTTAAAACTGCAGCTGTACTTGTGGTGTTTAATGTTGACTATTTTGATTTCTGGAACATCCTACCTAAGAAGTACAAGTTTACAAAACTAGTTATGTAATTAGTATATAAATATGTAAGGAAATCTACAACCCATGGAAATACATAGTTTCTAAGGTACTCTATATATCCGGCTTATTCTACACACAAAAATAAAAGAAAAATGAAAAAGAACACTAGGCATTAGAGTTCATTTAAGATTTGTCCCTGGAATAAAGCAGGACCTTTTGTTGCCAAAGGTATCCTAATTACTAAAAATAAGCTTCACAAGAGATGCAGGACAGTGTATGCTAAATAGCTATTATTGGCCAGATTCTCAGGTGGCGTAAACTGGCATTGATCCATTGTAGTTAATGGTTTCACTGACAAGTTTTGACTTTATTTTCATTCTGCGTCCTCTAATTTTTTTTTCCCCAGGATCTCTCTTACATATGTATTAGGTATTTTTGGGTTTATAATTAAATCTTCATTGACTTTTTAAGCAGAAAGGACAATTTTAAAACCTATTTTTCAGAAGAGTAGCTATGTATTAATCCACAAATATATACTGATGCCCATATGTTATAGATATCCTTTCATATGTTAACTGTACCTCTTCTGCCAAGCTATCTGTCATCTCCACTGCTTTACCTGGATGAGTGTCAAGACATAATTCATCCAACAAACTCATGTTATTGGTCACTGCATTTCCATGAAAAGCAGCCTTGTTTCAGAAGCCCAGTGACTATCAGAAGTACTTTTTGTAATGGCTGACATTTTGGCTAAGACTACATGAGTTAAACTGGGGCTGAAAGCATAAAGCTTTGCAGCTTTAACTGTGGGATCAGTTCTGTAGAGAAGTGTTGTAAGATACCCACATCCTTTGTGCATGCACAGAAAACAGTGTGAGTTACTTTATTTTTGCCACAACGGTCTCAGGAATGCTCTGATTTCAAAGTTGCCACTGGGCCTTTGACAGTGGTGTCTGCTTGTCTCCTGCAGGCAGTCTGACCAGCTAATGAACTCAGGCAGCATACAGCTGCTGTCTGTCCTTGCAGCAGGGGACAATGGACAAGGTCTTCTCTATTTGACATTGGTCCAGCAAAGGCAGACAGAATAGCTGGAGGTGAAAGCATGCCCACAATGCATTTAAGCCTGTGCAACAGGGGATTTCAAAACTGTGGGTGCATCTGAAGGATTACCCAGCACGTCATCCCAAAACATGCTTCTACTGGCATGCAGTTTAAATAGCAGCCTATTTTTAGCCATAAGAGCACAGCTGTGATATTTCACTTCAACTTGGAGATGCAAGGACATCGTTCCACACTTTCCATTCCTTTATATGACAAATTTCTCAAAACATATTGGTTTAGGCTGATCTGCACATATGCAAATTCAAAATGCCCTTCTGAAACTTCTCTGACCCTGCCCCACCCTTTAGGCTTGGCATAAAAGCATCATCCATGTGTCTCAGCAAACCAAATGACCTTGCAGACCCCATTTTCCTGAGGGAGTCACCTGTATTTATTTCTATTAAACAGAAATTAACTTGGACCTCCATACGCAACCTCATTTGGTTAGTACCAGATTCCAGAGTTATCATTGAAATAAAAAGCCCATCTTACACATTGAAATCAGTGTGAATTAGACTTCAGTAACTCACACAAGGCTAAAACAAAGATAATCAAACAGCATAAGGATAATCCACTAATGGTTGAAATGAGGCGGAACATCTCCATGGCTTGTCTAACAGCTAGCCCTGGGCTGAGTTGTGTTTGGAGTTCAGGAAGTTTTTATCATTTTAAAGTATGTCAAGCCTGTGCGCTTCAAGGCACAGCAGGAAGCAGAGGGAAGATTTTGCGTGCCCTGAGGTAGGCAGTTCTAGTCAAGGAAATGAAGATCACCCAGTTCCAGTTGAGCAAGTGAACATTCCTGGTTCTAGTTGATGGCATTCGTATCCACCGGGCCTTCAAAACCAGGCCAGTGCCTGACTGGTACATATCCTGCTTCCTCAGATAGTCTTTGAAAAATCACCCAGTCCTTAAAAAATCATCTAGTCTTTAAAAAGAACACAAACCTGAAGTTTCTGTAATTTCCTGGGTTTCTATATGACAGGGGGCAAAGGCTGCTGAAGCAAATTAGGATCATGCTCTCAGTATATCTTTAGAATTATTTTGTTCTCAGCCTGAAAGCAGAATTTGACATTCAGTAACCTTTGTAAGTCCAAAGAAATGCTATTGACTTCACTGCAACTACTATAAATTTACACTCAACGTAAGTGAGAGTGGAGCTGTGCCACAGTTTGGTCATTACTCTATGAATTCATATGATATAGAACAAGACCAGCAATTATTTGTGGTGTTTTTCTTTTAAATGCCTAGCGTCTTGGTGCACAGTAATTTTCATGAGTGGTTCCTGCCCTTGATCATTTCAAATGGTGTTTGAAACATTTGGATCTTAAAAATCTCACTGGCATCTAGGAATAGCGCCTTTCCTATGACTGATTCTGAAGTTAAAGCCGTGCCATTTAAGAGAGAAGTTCAGAAAAAGGTGCACCTGAAACTTGTGCATGAATCTATGTACATAGTGGAGAGGTGAAAACATCACAAAATCAAAGAAAATGTAATGCCAACAGAGCTCTTAACTTTTGGCTGCCTTTATGCCTCTCATCCAACCTATGTGTGGTCTCCTTGAAAAAATAACCAAGTATATGAAAAATATATGATCAAGTATCTATATTCAGGTGTAGCATGAAGAAGCCTGCAATACCTTTCCCCCTTACGGCAACATGTTAGAATAATCATGCTGGCAAGAAATTTGCCAGCTTGTGGTTATAGGTTGAGCAGCTCCCACCTTGAACGAGGTCAGTACCCTACTGCATTCATACAGTATCTTGGATATAATGGACATCCATCTCATATCATCATGTACTTAAAAGTGTACTATGCTTTTGCAGATGATTCTGTAGGTCCAAACAATCCAAAGACTGTCTGAGAGGCAAAGTGTCTCTAAAAGGGACCAAACGTAAATAGATACCCAGCTTCATTCTTCACCATTAAAGCAGTGTTTACAATTCAAGTTTTGTAGTGGAGGGGCTATATTTTACCTCAGTGTAGTTATTCTTGATTTACATCAGATTAGCATTAGTCCTCACAACTGGAGAAATCTATTCTACCAGGATGGTGATGGAGGCATTGATCCTAAACAAATAAAATGACCCTCTCCTTCAATTACTTTGGGCTTCACTAATTAAAAGAATTTTGCTAATGAAAGCTGCAGAAATATTCACACAGTTCTCATGCAGTCAGTCTGACCTTCTGCTGATGTTTCTGATGATGGCAAATACTTTACTCATGAGAAAGCGTAAAAGCTGCAGAGCCTATTCTACAATGTAAGAAACCAGAAAACCTGAAAATAATAGTTCATTAGTTACCTCAGTGGCAGTGGCAGGCACTGGATTCTGTGTATACATTCATGGTGACTTAAAGGTGCTAACACATCTTCTGATCTCATGGCTTCATTACTTCTTACCAACCTATTAACCAAATCCATTGGTATGATTTGCAAACCACACCTGCAGATGCTTTGCAAATAGAAGTTATTATTGTTGAAATAGTGTTCCTAGGAACAAAATTACTGACTCAAACAGGCAGTCAAAACTTACACAGAATTTCTTTTGGAATCAGAGTATTGAATGAAGACCAAGAACTGGGCCAAATAAGTTTTGAGATACATTAATATAAGCATCTGTAAAGTATGGCTTAATGTCAGAAAAAGATGACAGTCACATGCTGATTAGCTTGTACACTGATAAAATGTAGGAGTTTTCACACATTGTTAGGATTTAGGAATGTTAAGATTTATTTTTTTTATCAGCACTAGCACAGATTGCAGTGGTGTTCTAAACAAAAGGAAACATTTTGTCTGCGTGGACTTGAATATATAGGTGCCCTACTACAGAGCAAGAGAAGCATACTGATCATTACTAAATTCTCATATTGTTCATTTCAACATTTATTTTCTACAGGCATGTCATTCTGAGTCCTAAAAAAAATACTGTCACACTACATAAATTATGTTAACTAACCATCTTCTTCTGATACACAATTGCCATCTTGACTTTTTCAGTGTTTTAACATGCTGACATATCATTTTCAATTGTGGTACAGTCTGAAGTCCACAGCTTATCACAGAGGTCTCCCAAGAGAAACCCAAGCAAAGGTTGGTTTAGCTATGCACATCGTAGTTGTTCCCAGAAGTAAAAATGAAGCAGACAATGGAGTGGAAGAGAGGTGAGGGAGTCTTCGCCAACACAGAAAAATGCTAAACCCAAAAACATTTCATATGTTGGAAGTAACATTTAAAGTGCTGCAAAAATACAGAGTTAAGGAAAGGATCATATCAGGAATCAGAACTGACTCCAAAATAGTCTATCATCTCCCTACAGTTTTGGTTAGATTTCACATTAATCTGTACCTTCCAAACCTTTATGTAGCTTTAGCTGTGTGTTTATCAAGAGTGAAAAAAGTGTGTATAATACCCTGTTCCATTTTGAAAATTTCAACCTCTGTTAATTTGTTCAAATTCAGCAATCACGACATCATATTTTAAGAAACTTCTTCCTGGAAAAGTTCAGACTTCCCTCAAACACAGCACCACTTACCCTGCAATCAGGAGCAAAGATCATAGCCCTAAAAAGTCCTCGGATTTATTTAAGAATGCATATCATTTTTCCTTTCCATTTCATCAAGTTGAGAAAACCAATTACAAAATATTTGTGTGACCAGGCAGACCACGGGACTGACTTACTTAGTATCTAGTAAACTGTTGTTGACAAAGGTTATTATCAATTGCTGCAGGAAGATGAGCAGTCAAACATCTACCATAATGGGCATGTGTAGCTGCTCCCTAATTCATGTTAGCTAATGTCTGGCATGTGCTTTGAAGCAGGATGGTTTATTTCCCTACAAAAAATTTTCCTCCTGTCTTTAAATATTTGCCATTAGAAATCTAGATAGTCTTGTTATATTTATATAAATGTCGCTCCTTACTTAGGCTTCACTGATATCTTCTGCCAATTATTTATTCTAAGAGTGCACTGTATACTCATTTTTAATGTACAATCTTTCAATTTTCATTTTAAGTTCCTTTTCCTTATATTATAAACACTGCATGTTGAAAATCAGAAGGGAGGAATCGCAGAATCCCATGTCCCAGTAGATGCAATATTGACTAGGTATCCCTGAACAAGCATGTGGTTCCATATTATAATGCTGCGTGTATTTTATCCTTACTGAGTGTACAGCTGCAGCATGCAGAGAACCACGCAATTGTGAATCAGGGCTACGTTATTCTAGGTACTCTGCAAAGAGACTGTCACATCCCTAAACGCCTTATGTAAAGGACAACATAAAATACAGGTTTGCAGAGCACCAGATCTACTGATATTTACAGTTCCCAACTTAGAATTGCCTTACAATCCCATTGCTGTGCAAATTTATATTTTGAGTCTCACATCTCAGACTGCAGATGCAGAATTGGATTGATCCAGTGAGGCAACAGGGCAGCAGTAATTTGGCTAATTCCCCTGTAAACTGGTGTACAAGGAAGGCTGAAAGCAGAGCAGTGCAGGCTGAGCTACCAATAAGGCTCCTTCGGTCATTCTCCCTTTCGCAGGAGCCCACTGAAAGCACAAAGGCTGCTCCACTCGCCAGGCTCAAATTGGCACAACAGCTCTGTTGCCTTTTGCAGCACGGAGGGCTGCATCCCCCATTTTCCACAGGCAGGGCTCTCACCCACTCACAGTTAGGTGTGGGTGCTGAGAAGAAAGGGAGTTGTGTTTGTGATGCTGTTTCATGTTTCACATAGCAAGCAGGTGAATTGCTACCTGCCTCAAACCAGCTCTGCATAACTTTGCAGTTTTCTGGCTTTCTGGTATTTACAAAGGATTGTACAAGGCTACATCCTCCCTAAGCAAAGCCTTAATCTGTTTTCAGTTACTTTTTTTCTGGCAGCAGATATAAGGCCACACAGTCAAATAATGAACTTGTCTTTCATTTGGATATAGTTTATTAATGACAAAAACGTTAATCCATTAATCAATTTAAAACAAGTTGGTAAATGAAAAAAATTCTCAGTCTGCTATAGTAACAGGATCACATGCATCTTAAAAGGGGGCCATTATCTCCATGGGTTTCTCAGCTGAAGTTAAAAATCTAAAAATGATTTTCATTCATTTCTCATTAATATGCAAAATTATTCAAATTAGATAGTAATTAACCATCTACTCAGTAGAAAACCTTTTCATGATAATTTATGATAAACTCAGTAGCAGCTTTGATTGAGATTGATTTTTGGTGTTGAGAAGCTATCATGAATACAAAAAAGCACCTGAAAAAATATTTTTAAACACCTAACTTACTGCTCAGCTAATTATATGGCAACCATGTTCACAGATTATTTCAAAGAGAGGCCTATAGGCAAGATACCAATGCTGAATGAAACAGGCAAAACATCCTTTTGAGTTTGTCCTACATTTCATCTTAAAGCTCAGCTTTCTTCACATCTCCCAGCCTAATTCATTTAGAATGTTAAATGTTTAGCGCTGTTTAATTCAGCAAATGGATACATTAGAACTAGAGCTTTGCTTGATAAGGCTTACGGGATTGCTTTCAAGATAAAACTGTTTTGAAAAATCAAAATACATTCAAGACAAACTGTTGTTTTACAAAGCAGCGTTCCTGGGAATACCACTATGATTTGTAAACAGACTCCAGATCTATTTTTGCAGATGGCAACGGGAGCTCAGCGGGTTGCAGGGTTAATGTTATGGGCATGCTGCACTATGGAGAATACAGTTTTGTTCTTAGCAGCAAAGATGAGCTTCACGATTGGGGGACATTGTAGCTTTAAACACTGGGGATTGCTGTTCGACAATGTTACTCTCTTGAGGTGGGAAAACCAGAGGGAAAGAAGCATTGACCTTGTGCTGCTGAAGTAGCATTAAGGGGAGAAAAAACCCTATTCAATACCTATTGCTACTAGTGGGAATTGCTGTGAGCACCCATGCCAAAGAGGCAGGACTATGGAGGGAAGAAAAAACTGATATTCTTAAAGGCTTTTCCTCTGAATTTGATCACAGAGCTAATGCAAGCCAACAACTGACGATCTCATAATAAATAAGGCATATACTGCATGTCCTGGGGATTTTGTGTTATGCCAATAGTAACAGGAGAAATAGGAACCCTGAAGCCAAACATCTTGAACTATATCATGGGGGGAGAGGGGAATAGGCACAGAAGAGGAGGGGAAGGGATCAGGTTTCTGGTTATGAACTCTGTGACCGTCCCTAATGTTTAGCTCCAGCTCAGATCTAGAGCTGAAAGGCCTTGTTCTCCAGGGTAAAATCAAGGCTATACGTGAGCTGCACCTCACCACACGTTAATCTTTTTCAGCCCTTAAACCAAGACTCAGAATTTAGTAAACACGTCTAATAAACACATAAATAGCAGGAAAAGGATAGAGTATGATAGCTTTGAACAAATGGCGTCAGCATTCACATACACTATGTCTTGGCTGAGTTTTATTTATTGGCCCACCGCAACCTGCAAAATCCTTTTCATCTGCATGCTATATAAATGTCCTGGTTCGTAAATAACCCTCAACTGTATTTCTTGGCCCTGTGTTATTTTTTACATTGAAATGTATTTGCCATCTATTGACCTAGTACCTACACAAACCAGAGCCTATTGAATCTGACCACGTTGTTTGTCGTTACTTACCCTGCCACCAATTGCTTCCAGATAGTACTGCGTTACAATGACTCTATTCGCTCCTCCCTAGAAGGCCCAGAGGGTGGCAATGGACAGCCTTCCCCAAGAGCCCTCCTTTCTGCAGTCATAGAAAGGACCACATTCATCCTGACCACATTCATCCACAGTCATGACATGAGAATGTTTTCAAAGGGTAATAAAAAACTGTCAAAAAGCTGCTGCTGATACCCAAGTTAGTATTTCTTCTTCCAGGGACATTGTAAGAATCATCTCAGACATGGTACAATACTTGCGAGAATACTTTACTCAGGTGACATGTCACAGTTGGGCCTCAAAAAGAAAGGCCATTTTGGGAAGAAAACATCATCTCTCAGCTGACACATTTAACTACTGGATCAGAGAGGGGAGTCACACAGGGAAAGATGATAGAGAAGAATCTCAGAGGGACTGATGCAATGAACAGTGTTTCCTGAGACAGCAGAGACTCAAAGGAACAAGAAGTTTATTTTGAACTTCCACATCCATTGCTTTTCAATGATTTATTTTTCCTACTTTTTGTGATTCAAACAAATTGAAGGTAGCCATGTCTCTGACAATAGCAGAAATAACAACAATTCTCTAAGTGCTTATAAACCTTTTCCTCTATTCCTTCTCAGGGGAGTGCGTAAATGTGAACTTCTCAAGTGGTGAAGTACTATTCTACTTACTTTTCTGAGGGGGAAATTGCAAAAGACAGGTTTGGTTATGTGTCAAATAAGTCACACAGGAAGTTTTTGTCAGATGTAGAAACAGTTACTTAACATTAACCTGGAGCCTTAAGGTTTAGCCACTAGGTTTTCTCTGTGGGTTGGGGAGAACAGATGCCAGTGAGGAGTCTGGCTGAGCGAGCCTAGAATTACCAAGCTCTGATAAGCATGTGTTATTCAGCTGATAGGTTATGGTGAACCTCAAGAGCAAACAGCATCACACTTTAATGGAGCACACTTTTTAACCCGACAGACAAAAGCTTAGCAATATCCAATAGCTGGCAGTCAGCTCCTGAAGAGGTCCAACTGGAAATCAAGTAGCATCATTCTGAGCACTTTGCACCACTTAAATGAGAACAAAGCAGATGGAAAGCTACCTAAGCCAGCAAGTTAAAGCCATCGCAGCTCTTTTGTATTAAAAGTAATCCAGTTTAGAAAAGTTTTGCCTCCTCAGGAGTGCTGGAGCAACCCTTTTCAACAAAATGCTACACAGATTCTGGTGTTAAGTTTGCAACTTCAAAGAGGATTCAAAATGAGATGGGATAACATGTGGCTCAGCTGTAAAACTGGACAGCAGGGAGATCACAGTAGCTACAGTGGGCAAATTTCCTCTATTGTCAGCCTATTTACTCATCTTCAGTAAGGTGAAACTGTAACTTTGCCCTTATGCTTTAGTTTTTTAAATAATTTAATCTCTTTTTGCTGCTTATGGAAATTGTGAAACAGTTAACAACCTTGTTTCAGTAATATATAATTCTGAGAGTGGAAAAACTGGGGACCTAAGGAACCTGGCTTTTTTTCCCATCCCTTATTTTAAAGTCATTTTTCAAATCACCTTTCTGACACATTTGTCCATATTGATTAGCTGCTTTTAGAATGACATTGTCTGACCTGTCTAAATCCATCAATTGCTCTCCTGCTGATGCTTAATTCCCAGGCTACTTTAGCTTCTAACGGTATTGTATGAATATTATTCATAAAGTCTTTTTGCTGAAAAGATCAATAATCATGTACATCTTAAGTTTGCATTCTGGGTGTTGTTCAAGTAGCCCTTTAACTGGCCACAGACTCTTCTATTTTCCTTTTATCACTGTAGAGTGTAAATGTTTCATTAGTAGCATTTAGAGAGTACATACTTGATACTATATCCCCAGGAGTTTCAAGTGAGTTATTAGGAACTTGTTCAGCATTAGGATTAATGCATATTCCCAGTAGTTTTCATTGCATTTCCATTCAGTGTGCCACAAACTACTGTTAAATATGTTTTGTCCACTTAGAAACTGTTTGGTAGGGAAGGCATGCCTTAATTGTTCCCAAGACATTGGGTAATGCTCTACTGATGGGCCTAAGGTTGAACTAATAGGCAAGTAAGATGCAGTTTAGCTTCAGCAGGTTTTAAAGTACTAATGAGGCACAAAATACTGAAGTTAAGAACTTGTCAAGATGGACATTTCATATAAAAAGTTGAAACAAACCTTACATTTTTTCTTTAAAAAAATACAAGTAACAGATTACCCCAGTGCTGAAAGGATTTATTCAAGTTAAATATTTTTGAAATTAACAAGCAGATATTTGCCTTAAAAAACCTTAAGAACTCAAACTTCCCTTGCATTTCACTAAAAGTATGTTAATAAAAGATTTTCAGGAAAGATTTTTTTCAAAACTAGATCCCTGAGTTAGGCAAAGAACAAAATGTATCCGTCTGCATACTAGTAGGTCAATATGCTTGTAAAATATAAAATTTTGAGTTTTCAAATGAGTGAGTTTGATAGCTTGTATTCAAGCTGCTGTTTACGCAACTGCTTGTCTATATTAGCAGTCTTTGCAAGCTGGGACATTTTAGAGCCTTAAAAGTACAAATACTGGCTAGTCACCATTTTAACTTTATGATATTTTCCTGGAAGCCCTCTCAGAACAAGAGTAAGAATCTAGGTATTTTAGTGACTACAGGATTGATTGGAACTTCATTGGATTTTAACTACTGCATGCCAGGCTGTTGTGTTCAGTGACATAAAATATTTCATTTTCATTTTATGACATAAAAGTCTAAGTGTCCTGCTGCTAAGATGTATCAATCAAATCAGAGGTTCAAATGGAATATTATCTTGATGCTGGTATGAGAGTGGAAATGATGCTTTAGTTCACAGTCAATCGGTACAGAATGTCTTCATAGTCAATAACAGACTTCTGCATATACTTTTGCAGAGCCATTACATCAGGGTTCATAAAGTGGAACACAGCACGTCTGACAATGTTGTGGGACTTTTTTTTTAACATAAAAATGTTGCTTACATTGAAAAAGAAAAGTCAAGCTCTTATTAGAAGGATCATTTTAAGACAGGCATTTCAAACAATTAAAGCCCAAGCATTTTGTGGATAGTGATATTTCACAGATGTTTGAAGAATGGTTATCATCTACCCAAATTCGTTTTTTTGGGGTTTTTTTTTTTTTTGGTTTGTTTTGTTTTTATGAAGGCCGCTGGAGAGCTGCAGCAGTGCGTAGGAAATTGTAGGCTACACAATAGCATTTTCTTCTTTTTTTTATGTGACTACCTCTCTGGCCATGGAGCACATTATTATTGTGGATAAGTGGAATGAAATCTTCTCTGCACTTGAACAGCTCAAACTGTTTTAATCCTGAGGGATGAATAATAATGCTTAATTAATAAGCATCTTGGTTTATATTTTGCTTACACCTTAAGCAGAATTTTTTTCTTTTTTTTTTTTTTTTTTTACACAGCTAACAGATGACCACGCATGCTTAGCATATGGTCTTTTAGTTGGATGCTTTACAAATTAAATGCAAGCCTGTAATGAGTGGACAGTGTGTGCCCCAAGTACCACTCCTAGTGGCACAGTGGAACTTAGAGCATAGGTAGTTCTTTCCATGACAACTATTCAGCACTGGTTTAAATTTCCTCAGTCAAGCACTATAGAAATACTCAACTGAAAGTTGTTGCTGTAATTATGGAAAAACAGAAGTTTGGTTTTGTTGTTTTTCTGTTTCTTTTTTGCAGTAAAAGGATAAAAAGATGACTTAACTGCTTGAATGGTAGAAAAAGGAAGTATGATCTGCAGGTAGAATACCACTGTAAAGAGAAGGGGGAAAAAAAAAAGGGGGGGGGGGGGGGGGGAAGGCGGGGCTGGGGGCAGGAAGAGTCCAAAAGACAAAGTGCTCAGCCTCCGAGCTAGACTGCATGCTGATTTCCCATGACTTGGAGCAGGAGTAAGTACATAACAAATGGCCTTGATCAGCCAACCAAAATTTGACTTTTTGCACCTCTCAGTAGCAAAATCCTTCGATTCCATGCTGTAGCCCAAGTAAATGCTCAGTTTCATAGGAACACAGGATCTCCTTGAGTCTGCAAATCTCCCAATACAGGAGAAAAGGACTCTGCCTCTGCAGCCTGCATCCCTGAATAAAAACAGTTTGCTTTAGTCACTGTACTGGAGCACAATGGGGGACAGGTGGCCTTTTGAACCTGGAAGCCACAGAAAGCATTTCTGCACATGCTTTTGATGCTTCTCCTGGCAGGCTGCCATTCTTCTCCCTCCCTGCATACAGTCAAAGCCATGTAAGAGTGGCTCAGTTTTCATGAACCGGACACCTGAGACCGCTCTGTGGAAAGGCATCCAGGGGATAAAAACTAGAGTGTGAAAATATGCAAAATTTTGGTTGTATGAATCTCTTCTTATTTTCCTCCAACAAACTGGCCTCCTTTAAGGGAGACCTGAATCAGAAACCTAAAGAGGCACAAATGAACTTTCAGAATTTTAGACTGAATGTTACTCTCAAGAAGATTATATTTTGTGTCTTACATGTACCACCAACATAAATGTTTCCCTCCCACACACAGATATACCTTGATACTTTGCTTTTGCTGACCCTTCACAAGATGACGTCCTTTGCAGCTTCTCATACTCATAAGTCAGTTTGAAAGTGTGGCTGTACTGTGATTAACCCTTACACAAAGGACAAAAAAATCACTGTGATGCAGGAAATACTGCAGCATTTCTGGTGGTTAACACTTAGTCCTTACTACTAACCTTGTGTTCTCTGCCCACCACATAATGAAGTTTTTCCGGACTCAGTATGAAGTAGCAGGGAAGGAAGGGAGAAATACAAATAAAGGAATTGTTCTGAAGGTTTGCTGCAATGTAATTTATGATGCTTCCTTAGCAAATGACTAAGGCTTCATTTAATATTATTGTCGAGATTTTCACAGTAATATCCTTTTTCTTCTAAGTAGATAATATTGACAATATTGCCAAGTAATTACACCAGCAAAGCAAGTGTATGGCATTGTGCCCCCGCAATTCCTCTCTTGGCTGCCCAGCATGCAGCTCAGCAAGCAAGGATGCAGGCCACTGACAGTAGAAGAAATGGTTTTATTTTTTAATTGTGAAGCTCCAGTTTATAGAAACACCACTCAGACTTGCTATGCTTCCCATATAAATAACTGATCACTTTATAGCTCACCACAGTTACTACCAGAGCACAAAAGATCAGGCATTTGTTGATACTTACTGCAGCACATAGGTAGTCCAGTGGAGGCCAGACAAAATTTGTTCACATGGTTCCTTCCTTCACCCACCACTTGATAAGACCATGAGGTGGAATGTAGTTGTGGGAACTGCTAGTTCAAACAAAAACCAGCTATAGAGCATACCAGCTCACCCTTTGCAGGATCATCTTGCTCTATCACTGCCAGTAGATTTCTTTGAATTCTCTGAAAGTCAGCAAGTGTCCCTTCAAATGGTGTGCACCTTGTCTCACCATCCTGAAGGTCAATCGGGCACATTTATAAATCTTAGTCCTCCAGATTCTATGCAATATCACTTGGTCAATCCAACCCACAAATTTCCAATGCAGTCCATGCTTTTCATCTTCACTGAGGCATCTAGGAGTCAAAGAACCTGGCAGAAGCACAGCGAGAGGGCACACTGCAATAATCCTTCCCACTGTGGAAGGCTCTACTGCCATGAATATGCCTGACAGCCTTAGTCTGATTAACGTAAGGATAATGTTCCTCAGCATATGAGAAACTCCTGGATCTTTTTTAAGATGTTCCACCTCAACCAGGAAGATGGTACCAATAATTCTCCTTGCATGCCTATGAAGTATGGATACAGGTACCCAGACACAACAACAAAAAAAAATGACCACATGCTGACCTGCACATGCTTAAGAGAGCTTCAGAGACTACAAGTATCATCAGTGAAACAGCTGTCTCCCCTGACAACAGCAAATTTTCCTGTAGCAACTCCTGGAGTGGATTTCTCTCAATGCCTCTTTCACATCCTATCGTAACACCTCCAGTCCAACAGGTAGAAGAAGTTCCCAAAGTTGATGAAAAGGAGCTGACAAAAGCACTTAAGCCAAACTTAGATTTTCTCTTAAACTTAAGCCTGTGATTTAGTAACACTTAGGGTAACTATAAAAGCAAACTCTGGAAGTGAGTAAACAAAAGCCATTTCTTGCATATACTCATGCTTTAGGGAAAGGCTTGGAAACTCGAACTTTCATATAGTCCCCACTAGTACATAAGCATGAAAGCCTCTTTTCTTAGGCATAAGGACTGAATCAAGATTTTTTTCAGCTGTGAATCTAAATGCTCCCAATTTCTAGCACAAACTACAAGGTACTTTAGTTAAAAAATGGTAAGATTTTTTATGATTTACTCTAGTAAAAAAAGTTACAGTTATCTGCCCAGTGGATCAACTGTTTTTTCCTCCTACATGTGAGAACTGCCAACTTGATCGCGTGGAAGGCTGCACCCCATACACACACCTATATAGGAAATGAAACAGCAAGTTATGTCTCCCCACTGCTGTACTGCAGTGTTTCAAGCCTCCTCTGGAAAGACAACCACAAAGAATTAGAATATAAATCTTTTCTAATGCCCATTCCATCCTTGGTCTACCTGCTATCATTGCTAAGCAGAGTGCCAATTAGTGTCAGCTGTAATGGTGGTTTCTGTACTATGAACATTCTTCAACTGGGAATTGGACTAAAAGACCATCGTCTCATTTCACACTGGAAACCAAAACAGTCATCATGCAGTAATAACTTTTGGTCACTGCTAACCCAGACCTCATCAAACCAGTGACCTTGAAATGAAAAGGTCTGCATCCCACTCCTCTTCCTTCCATCTCTCAAGCAGAACAGCAACGCCAAGAGTTCTCAGGATTGGAAGGAATCCAGATGTAATGGATATGTCATTGAACCCTGAGCCCTAAACTGGAAGCCAACAAGATCTATTCTCTGCCAGTCTTTAAGTGAAGATTTATTTAAAAAAAAAACCAAACAAACAACAAAACAACAAAAAACACAACCAACAAACAACCAACCAAAACCCAAAAAACCACCCCCCACCCAAAATAAAAAAAACACAAGGATTCCATTTCCAGCATCTGGCTATGAGCTGTGCAATGCCTATGAAACTCCTAATTGCTGACCCTAGGACATTTCTCACCACCAGCTAATAACCATCCAACACTTTCCTCTTGCAACCACCTTTGCAATAGTCTGATTTATACGTAGAACACTGCATATTTTGGACTCAGTCCACTGTAACTGACCACTTAAATTATTGGCTCCTTAATTATTAGTTCAGATTAATTGAAGAGGTTTATTACTGAGCCAATGCTGCTCTGTTCCCCCTGAGCCAAGTAGTAAAGTAGTTTGGAATAACAGAGATTAAATTTTGGTTCACTGTCTTTTATTTCTACTTCAAAAAGTTATAAATACTGCATTAACTAGGTTATAATATACATAGTGATCTCCTTAATTTCCACTCTTTTTATGGTTTTTTTTTCCTACAACAGTTGCTGACTTGTCACTTTCAGAAAATCAAGACCCAGAATTTAAAGTGAGATCTGTGTATAACTATATATACATCTACATGCTATAAAAATTACAGCACAAATATCTACATATGCTGTCAGTTTTAAACACATTAATCTAAGGCTCTGAAAATATGCAATATATGAGCACTCTACTTTTAGGTCCTTGATATTTAAAATCACTAAGGCTGGCTTTTGCACTGCACATGAGGCTATTTTCTGTTAAAAAAATAAGAACTCTAAATCTGTATTCTCATGCCCAAGTAGTCCTTTATGAGACATGTAAGGAAATGCAGTGTGGATTGTCATGAATGGAGCAATAATCATAAAATTAGAAACAAAAGAATCAGACAGAACAAAGCTTTTTTTAAAAGATTCTAAATCTCACACAAAACATTTGTTCTGCTCCAGCTCTTTGTGAACTAATTGGCTCTCCTGGAGGGACAGGTAATTGTACTTGACTACACAAGCTGTCCTGAAGCTCCCTTGGAAAGCTCCAGTAAGCTTCCAGTGTTAGCAGCCATCAAGGATTTCACAGGTCAGGCATCGGATCGATACAGCTAAAAGCAGCAGGGACTGTAATGTCGACAGCAGGTTTCAGAAAACGCTGCAAGTGCCAGTTTGTTCCCCTTCATGCAGAAGCTCAAGACAGCTTAATTAACCCTTGGAAAATACAATTTATCCAGAGGCTCTGCGGGTCTGTACTAGGCCTTATTGGTGAACTGATAGCAGAGATACCGTAGCTGGCAGCTCTGAATTCCCATTTCCCCCTTTAATGCTGTTTCAGTTAGGATGCAAACAAAACATGATTTTAGGTGGATGTGTTTGCCTTGTCCTGAAGAGCATGCTACAGAAGGCCAGGAAGGCAGATGTTTTGCTAGAACTCACTTGTGATTTCAGCAGGAGGCTGGCCCAGCAGGTGCATTGATCACTCACATCTTGGGTTGTGTGTGTGTGTGCATCCGAGTATGTGCATGTGTGTGAGAGAGAAAAAGAGAGAGGGGGAAAGAGTCATCTCCCACAGGTCTAAATGCTTCTTTGCCCTCTTGTAAAGATGTTCCCTTGTTAGTTGTCTATTTTTACTGTCTTTTAATACCACACGGCCATGAAAAGTACAGACAAGGTAATTTTCCACATCCCAAAACACCTACATTTTAGAAGACAAAGAATTTGCCAGGGGTGACAGACCAGTAAGAAGTTAGCTTGTCTGATGTGATATTCAAATTTGTGTCTCCAACATCAGGCCAACAGGCCAAAAGGTTTTTCCTTCCACAGCTCTTTTCAAGCTAAGGAAATCTTCTAAGACATGCATAGATCAACTAAGAAAGAAAAAAATAGCCAGGTTACCAAGGCTTAGTAATTTTAACATATAAATCTGCCTGTGAATTTGGTTAAATTATTTAAAATACTAACTATTTACACTTCTATTAGTTATATTTTAATTTGTATAATTTCAATTAAATAATGTAAAAGTATTTTGTTCAGTTTATATTTATTTCCTTTAGTGAATTCAAACATGCTGCTTTTGTTACAGAACAGTGAACTAACTTGAATAAGCAAGGTAGATAACCCTTTCGTTCCACTGGCTTGTCATGATTTCTGATGGTAAGACTATGTGAATGAAGAGGATGAAGTAGATACAGTTAAATTAGAAAGATTTTTTTTACATGTGTGCGCACATATCACCATATAGACTCACACATATACTGCAGACTTGTGGCATTAACTATGCAACTTTGAATCCACATTTTCATCTTCAATAACCATTAAAGGCATGGGAAATTCTGATGAAATACAGAAATACTGAAGAATAAGCAATGAGGAATTTAAAAAAAAAAAAAAAAAGCCAAAGCAGGCCAGACACTATATCCATGATTCTTGTCTTGACACACTCACAAAAACAGCACACAAAAAGCACTTGATAGAACTATTTAATACATCTATGTCACAGTCCCTCTATCCAAGCAACTAGATATTAATTTTTCAGGATAGCTTGTAGGAGATAGTCTGCCAGAGGCAGTGAAAGATGTTGCTTGAAGGTCTGCAAGCAAAGGGTAATGATAGATACTTGACACATTTCAACCTGGTATATTGCTACCTACTGGTGAGCCAGAAGGTTCTGAGGTAGGCTCACGCTCATTTGACATTTGTATTAATGACAGGCAAGAAAAAAAACCCCAGCAGTTAAATGACAAATGCAGAGGTGAGAAAGGGCTGGGCTGTGCCCAGCATAGGCATGTAAATACAGAAGATACATTTTGGATGGAGAACTTTGATTTACTCAGTTTCACATGAGCAAAACCATCTTGAATACAAGCACATGGTACTCTCCATGAGAGGGTTTTACAGATGAGTAGGCAACAGAAAAGTTTTATGGCCGCTTATACCAACTGTAAGTCTGTCTCCAGAATTTGAGAAAACATCTTACTGTTTTGAAGCCTTTACTTACAGTTTAAACTACAACCAGAACATGCTTGAAAAGACCACAGAATCCAAATGGTTAGCTGAGATTTGTGATATCAAGAAGGATAAAAGAAGCATTGCTAAACATGTTGTTCCACTTCTTAGGAAAGCTTGATGCGGGACTGAAGAATACACATCTAATAAGACGGTACTAAGGGAAAGATTTATGATGATTGCTAGTATATCAATTAAATAAGTGAACCTTTTTGACTCTGGAGTACACATTCATGTCCATGGAAAGACAATGAGGTAAAACAGGTATGGAAAAAAAGAGAGCTGAATTCTCTTTCTACCTCTGCCACTGATCCCCTTGCTGTTTCCGTTTGTCCTGCCACTGTATCTTTTTTGTCTTTATCCGCACCTTTAGTTTTGTTTTTACTGTTTTGGGGATGGGGGGTGGTGGTGGGTTTTTGCAATATTTACCACCATAAGGACCTGACATCTACTAGAACTGTTTGGTGCTACCATAAAACACAGCAACATCTGACCAGCTGGTGTGTGGGTGAGAACAATCACAAAATTTCTAGTTAATGTCACAATATGCTCTAGTGCAAATTAAGTATTGCGACATGTCATGTTCCAGAACTGTGGAGAAGCATGCTATTGTGTCCATGCTGGTTAGACAGCTTGATTTCGTTTGCCACTGCTTGCAATTTACTTCAGAAAAAAAAAAAAAAAAAAAAAAAAAAAAGCCAAATGTTTTGCAAGCATTTTCTTCAAGAAAAACAAATGGTTTCTGAAGATGCACAGTGAAGTGCATTTTAGCATTTTATGACAGTTCTAGAATATAGCAGGTAAAGATCCTTAAGGAGCACTCTGCTCGGACATATTCTAAGCAGTGTTATTCATTAAAATCTGTAAGAGAAAAATCTAAATCTGTCATAGTTCAAAACCTCCATTTTAATAATATCAACAAAGAGCTTTTACATTCCCCACAATACAGTTTAAAAACTAAATCCTCCTGTAATTATTACAGAGTGCAGGCACTCCAAGGTTGAGTACCTATTTCTGTTTAAAGGTCGACACTTTAAGTACTCTAAAATCCACATACTTGCTCAAATTGCCTTGAAATTTGGTGTGCCTCATGGGGATCCAAAGCAAGGTTAGAGTCATAAACTTAGGGTCACGTTTGCCTGTGCTTTTCAAGATATGGCCTGAAAAAACAGCTTTTCCTAAGTGATAAAACTCTGATAAACTGTTTTTTCTGTTCTTTCATATCCTTAGTGGATCAAATCACAGCTTTCCACAACGCTCCAAATGTCCTTAACATTCAACATTTGGCACCCTGAATAGGTGTCTAAATTCCTGATCCTAAGAGACTACAGAACATATTAGAATTCTGAAATCAAGAACAGCTTCCACCTTACTGACTAACTTTAAAATGAGCTGGGTGGTACCAGAGGATGTGCAATATTAACTTACTCCATACCTAGTGGCAGTTTGCATTGGATCCTCAAAAGGAATTCTGAAAACCAACTAAGGAGATGCTATTAGTAATGCAAAAACATTTGACAAACACATTTTATTATTGGGGGTAAATACAGTTAAAATATTTTTGACAAAGAAAGTAAGTTAGGCATATGAATTCTTGCTTTGGAGGACAGGGTAAGTAACGAACAGTGAAGAGAGCAAGGAAGGAAGAGCATTTTAAGAGCAGTGGAGAGCCAGACAGGAAGGTTACAAGACTATGCAAAGAACTTGAGGAAACCAAGAAGGAAGAGGATGAGCAACTCATGCTCCTTTTCTCCCCTTTCATGTGTATTTCAGAGGCTCCTCCACATTTGTGTCAGGTCCTGGGGAAACCCTGTTCCTCTTGGAAGAAAGGATGGGTGTCCAAATGCATGCCCTGTCCACATGCAGGGAACGGCATCTTAAATCTGTAAAAACTGCGACATTCAAAAGAAGATACCTGCCACATCTCTGTAGAGGTGGAACAATGGAACAGGCCAGCCCTCACAGATGACTTGGACAAAGGCACAGGAAAAAGGACACAGAGGTGAGCTAATAAGAAATCATCAGGTTGAAAAAAAAATAATCTTATGACCTTATTTCTAAGGGACATTGGCTTAATGAGACAGAAGAAAGAGCCCGGAAATGGTGACTAGGGAGGCTCTAAATTTCCAGGGAAATTATATAAGACAGACTTACTCACTACTTTTATACCACATATTTAAAATTCCTGTAGTCATCCCATAATAAAAAAAAAAAAGCCCAAATGTTGGGCAATGTGTCATATTTGTGATTTCTCTGTTAGTAAGCAGGAATATCTGATTACATAAAACATCTGCTTGCTGATGGTGTTGTAAGGAAAATATGGCATGAGCTGATGACCATACGCTTAGTTACTTCCCTGCAAAAATTTGTTAAGGGGGCTGTCTCAGCTAAGGGCATGTGGTGTCAGCCTTATCAGGAGAAACTAAAGTTGAGCTCTAATGCTGTTTAAGCTCAAAAAGTCTTTAACTCATGCATGGCCCCATGTATATAAAAATGCATGTGTCATTCACAGTCCATGCAATCTGATCCATTTGTTTTTACTGAGAGCTTTGATATTGGCAGTTTGAAAGAGTCATACACAGTTCTGTACCACCAGCTCTTCCTTTTCTACTTTAAGAAGCCTATACATTTTTTGAGGGGGAATAATGCTACCACCAACAAACAAATGCAGTTTGTACAACCTTATATATGTGGAACAGGACATCTATGTATGTGCTGCTGTTTTAAATTAATCAATAAATGTTCTGAATAGTAGTTCTCTCACTAATCAATGTGGTTTAAAATATCCCCAAACTGTTATTGTAGTCAGGCTGAATTAAGTGAAGCTCCAGGTGAAAAGAGTATGTGAAGAAAAAGTACCTGGATAGGAAATTTCCAAGAAAGCATAAAAAAATGGGTCATTTGGGGTTGCGTTTGAAAAAAAATTAGTCTAAAAAACTCTTGACAGTGGTATTATTTACTGTAAGTATGACTTTTCCTGTCATTGTTTTAGAGAACAAATTTTTTAAATTAGTATATAACCTTTTGGATTTGTTCTAATTAGATTTTTAATATTTCATTCATATTTCCCCTGACATAACACATAACAATCATGCAAAATTCAAGCTTATCAAGCCATAAATACATTCTTTTTACATTTTGTCTTTTTTAAATTCAGTGACTTAACTTTTTTAACCTTTCTTTCATCACTATCACCCACATAAGGCCAGATGATTTCGAAAATCCAAAAGGCATTATATAAATCTTATAAAAAGTGCTCCATGAAGGATGGATAAAACTACATCAACAAGAGGTAGGAAGAGCCTTTTGTAAGGCTGCAATATAAGAAATTTTTGCTCAGTCTCCTGTAAGAATGCTACAGCAGAGCTGCTTGCCCATCTGTTGCTGAAACACATACACTTCCTGGCACCGTATCTAACAGTGTCAGATTCACAAAGGTGCTGGATTAGGGTTTCCTGGGGGTGCTGAGCCAGGAACCTTTTTAGCCAAGACCTAAGCCTTGAGAAGTAAAAAGAGGAAATGCAGTTACAACATATCAAAGTTGCCTAAAAAGACCCCAAGCTATTGCCACCCTTCAGAATGTGCCCAGTGTGCTCTGAAACATGCATTGTCCCCTTCTGATCACATTACAAGGAAGTTGGTTGCTGGTTTTTTAGAGTCCTCTTTGTTGTTTGACATACATACACCTGCTACAGCATTCAGGCATGTGAGTCTGCAGGTACATCTAATTCAATATACACAAGAAGAATGCTTATAGAAGCTGGAGAAACAGCACTGCAGAAGCCTGTCTTGCTAACACAAGCACAAATCATGCCCCTGTAACAGCAGACAGCTAAAACTGTAGATGTCCAGAGCATATTGCCGAATATGCCAGAGGTCAGAACTGCTGCTCCAGGCTGGTGCAAAGGGAGTGAGAAGGGGAAGCAGGTGGCATAAAGACAGTCAATGCAAACCCAAGTGACAGCCAGAAGTGTACCTGACACTCCTGGGTGAGCAGCATGCTGCCTATCATGAAGAAAGTCTTAGCTTCTCATAATTACACACTCTTAATACAGAGTTGAATTCACTATGTAAACCAATAGCTGTATTTACTCCAAGACCAAAGAGATCATGATAGAATTAGATTGAGCAAGGTGGCCCAAGAACTGGAACATGAGGTTCAGTTTCTTCATCAGAAAAGATCATCAGAGCCATGAAAACTGACAGCCATTGCTCTACCCCAGCACCGGGAGCCATACAGGACTGGTACAGAATCAGGACAGAATCAGGTCAAGAAAAATCATCCTACTGCTCCCTATTGCTGCCAGAAAGATAGAGAAGAGAATCTTGCTATTTTTGACAGAAACAACTGCCTTTTGCAGCAGTTTAAGACACCTGGCCTAAACACTCCAGGAGTACTAATTTGCTTTTCAAATCTAGCCAAGGTATACCAATGTCCAGCCACATTCCCAAGAAGCGTAAGCGTTACTGATTTTACAGATAGCAAAAAGATTTTCCCAAAAGAAATAATGTATTAGAAGACTGATGGATTCAGGGACTTCAAAAATACATACCATTTAAATGCAGAAGCTCAACATGGTGAAACAGATCTTTCCAATTATCCTAGCAACACTGCTCATAAAAGCAAGATCTAAATGGTGGGAACGCAGATGAGGCAAGCTACTGTGTAGCCACACAGGTGATACTCTGCGCATTTCTATCAGCATTGATATGATACATAAATATTACTTAAATAGTAGAAATACTGAAGACTATTGTATCTCTTATTTTACCATAACGTAGTTCTCATCAGGCACAACTTCAGTGCAACTGGGTGGCTCTGGGCAGTCTCTGCCAGAAGGGTGAAGGAAGGAAGAATAATAATGGGATAATCAATGGTCAGCCCCTAATGTGATGGCTAAGGAAGTCAGGATACCGACACATTACTGTATAGACACAACAGCTCACAAAGACAGAAGTGTACTAACCATTGAAATCCATTGCTTTAGGTAACTACCAACAGGTAAAGTTAGTCCCAGTTTTCTCTTTAGAGGTGTTGTGGCTCCATTCTCTGAGATTTTTAAGGGCCATCCTGGGAAGCAAGCATATATAAGAGGTTTCTTGCCTTGTGAGAAAGAACATAAGGACTATATGGTCAGAAAGGGACATGCTTCAGTTTCTTTGTCAGCATGAGGACTGTGCACACTACAGTACAGAATAAAGCTTCTGAAAACTGTGGGAGAAAATGGTTAGTGTAAGCTATTAAGTCTGTAATTTTCTACATGTGCTGAGCAAGTATCTGGTGAAATAGCAGGACTCTTTCCACGGTTACAAGGACTATAAAGCAACCCTCAACAACTGTTTAGATAGGAACCTGTTTTAAATCCTGAAAGCCTGGAATCACTTTATTTAGTAAGCAGTGGGGCAAAAGATGATTTAGACATAGCTTCCTGGTGTGTCTGGAAATACATCTGTATTTCATCATATAATGGAACAAACATGGTGTAGTTCAAACACAGGAATTGGTTATATAGACGATATGTTCATTATACGTACAAATTAGGAAGCTCCTTTGGGAAGATCAGCCTTTTCTGAAGGTCACTGTCAGGTCAGATTTATTCCAAAGCAGCTTCTTTTTACAGAACCTGAAACTAACACTTCTCTTACATGCTCAGTTTTTATTCAGCTCAGTTTTCATTTGTGTCTTGCTTTTTAATTAACAAAAGAGAAGCCCCAAACTCAGGCATACTCATTGCTGTTTTCACATTTAAAACCTTCACTCTGCATTGTCATACCTGGCAAGAGCTGACACTTGCCACTGCTGTCACTTCCATTTCTGCTGCTGATGCAAGGCTCCTAAGCCTGAGCTGTGTGCACTGATTGTGTTTCCCCCACAGCTCTACTCCAGCAACAGGAGTTGCATTTACATCTAGATCTGCGTTTCTGAACAGAAGAGAAGCAACGTAGCTGTCCCTTATCCTCCGCACCCCAGCTGGATCTCACATTGCAATAAAGCGGCATTACAACTGTACAGAAGAACTAATGCTCAGCATGAGAAGGATTTTCTGTGATGAAGTGAAAGAAAGGAGCATGGAGTCATCTAGAAAGGAAGAACTGAGGGGTAATGTGGGGCTTTTCCAAGAAGAGGGGAGTGCAATGGGAAGGGAAAAACAAGGTAAAAAGCAGAGGAATCAATAGGAAGAACAGGGTGAACATGCTAGCAGAATGACAGACAAGGAGGGAAATGACTTTCAGCTCCACATTTATGTGTATACGTACACATCTATTATCTATTTCAGTCTTTGATACTATTCCCTGTGGGGCCTGAGAAAAGGCATGACTTTTTCATGTGGATATGTAAAGTGAAGATAGAGACATTTCCACCCCAAATGAAAGTGGCAGCTCTTTCACCTACTTGAAAGGAAAGACTGCTGCTTCTATAGGCTATACCTATAGTTCTATACCAGAACAACTACTAAAGTTTTTGTGTTAAAGCCAGGCAGTGAAAGTAATCAATGCAAAATCTTAAAATAGTTTATTGTGGAAAGCCAAGCTGAGGAAAAATACACAAAATCCTATCTTTTCTTCTACAAGTAGTTATCCAAAAACTCCAAAGTCTGAAGAGCTTATTCTAGTTAGAAGGCAGAACTGGCAATGGAGCTGAGTATCCCCCTCCAAACAATTCTGTTTATCTGTCAAGAGCATACGAAGCTCTATTTCCCTGAAGATGGCAGGACTCAACAAGAAGCACTTTTTTGCTCAAATTCCAAGACCCCTTCTCAGTCAGTGCCTAAGTCTGTGAGTCTTCCTCCCAGAGATTATTCTGACCCAAACACTTGGCCTTCTTTTTCTTCTCTCTCCTATGTTCAGAAATGCAGATACACACATTCTGTTAGTTCTGCTTGTTAATGTAGTAGGCGTATCAGTCCCTGGAAATACATCGTAGTACTATTTGTCCTCACTTCTGTTTACTTTTAACAGACTGATATTTGGTGTGTCAGATTTAGATCAAAACTTAAACTTTTGCCCCTTCTGAAGCCTTAGATGGTGGGACAATTCCTAGACTCACCACCTGTAGTTGTTCATGATATTAGCCTCCCTCAAAAATGAGCAAATTCTGTAATATCAAAGTTGTATCGCATCAAGGATCTTTTTTATTCTTTCATTGCTGTATCTCATAAAGGTCTAGGTTTCTTGAGGTCTCGTGAGTAAATACACATTTCAGCTATTATTCTAACAGATTGTAAACCCTGTCATTAAAAAGACAAGTTGGAAAACATGAAATCATAGAAAAGCACAGGAGATGAAAAAAACTGACAAAAATTTTACTTAATTACTTCAAGTCAAAGCTAAAACTTTGCAGAGGTGGATATGTGATTTTGAACACTTAAAACTGACAATTCCACAGGTTTAAAAACCAAATTTTTAAGTTACATAGAATTTATATAATGTATTAGAGACTTACAGCTACTTCCCAGCAAAAACAATTCCACACATGTAGAAGCTCTGTCCATGACTGTCAGAAAGCTACAATAATTTTAAACTCTACCTAGCTGAAATGTAAATTTCACCACTTTACCATAAGTCTACAATATAGGTAATAAGTCTTACAACATGGTTCTTTATAGAAGATCTTATTTAAACTAGAAAATATAATAAGATAATTTAATATAGCAAGAAGATGCAGATACCTTCAGCCTATATTCTGTCAGGATTAAAATTCAAAAATCCTAATTTTCAAACCTTCAATTGTGGGTGACTGCCTATCATGTGAAATATTAAAAAGTACTAAAGGGTAAATTGCTTTCAGAAATTAACTTCTCTTTAAAGAAAAACAAAACAAAACAAAACAATCCCCCCCCCCAAAAAAAAAAAAAAAAAACAACCTAAAAACAACAACCAAACCACCAACACCAAAATCACCACCAAAAATTGCCACAGACATAGCCCTTAAAATAAAAATGAAGAGGTTGCTGTAAGTACTTACAGGAACTTAGAAATTCTGTATATTTCCAAATAGGAGAATATCTTTTTATTAGATCACAGATATCTTGTTAACTTTCTAGGTCAAAAAGTTAAATGGTTAAAAAAAGGCTCTTGTATCTAATCACTAAGTGCAAGGTTCTGCCATGTACCTTCAGTGAAATCAGTCAATGGATTGCTCTACAGATGCATGACATACTGCATGCCCAGTGTCTACACCACCATGTAGGGAAGGATAGCAGGAAACTGGCCTGCAAACACCTGCTAAAGCCAGGTGAAAAATACAGAAATTTGGATTCAATTTTAGCTGCCATTAGACAGCTAAATAGATCTACCATCACCACAGCAGTTTCCAGGAATGAAAATTCTGCAATCCTGCAGAGCCTCAAAGGAAAACTGAAGCAGACTGAAAATATACCTATTCCAGGGAAGATAATCCTGTTAAAGAAAATTGTGTCCAAGACTCAATGAGGTTTGTTCTGAACGCATCTGAAGAGCCAAACACTACAAGGTGAAAACACATATTTTATGATGTTTATATATAATGACAGAGGTCTTACTGACAGATTTGCTTGGAAGAATCTCCTGAAAGACTGGGATAAATGTCAAATCAACAAAAATAATTTTGGGGGCCATATTTACAGGAGATAACTGGAGAATAGAGTAGCAACTGGTAAGTACAAAGCAGTCGGTTGAGTCTGGCAATGCAATCTATTAGGAAAACGTGAGAGAGCATAAGGAGCAAATGTTCCCCATAACGTGCCACAATGCTAAAGACTGCCAAATATACTTTAAGCAACATGGCTTCCAAGAAGACTTCTGAAGTTCTGTTTATTATGGGTTTTGCATAAATGCTTACCAAAACTTTTCAAACATTCACATTTATATCTGAAGAATTCTAAACATTTGCAGAAAAAAAAAAAAAAAAAGATATGAAATACATTGAGTGGCTTCTTATCACCTTGACTTAAGTAGGTTCACAAAGATTTTCGTCCAATTATCAGCAAGAAAAAAATGGTATTTTTGGGAAAGGTATCTTATTCACTCTATTGATGAGTCACCACATAATTAATTTACCCTTTTTTTCCTGTGCTGACCTCCAAACAATACTATATTGAAGTCCAGCTGACTTCAAAAATACTAAGCAATGCACTTTAACAAGCTTGCTAGTTGCTACTTTCCTTAGAAGTCCATGTGTTAAAAAACCTCAACCACCACAAAGCAACAAAACTAGACACAGATACAGATGTTTTCTGGGAAAAAAAAAATATCCAAATTCTTATGAATGCTTGTTATACACCTCGGATGGGCATCTGCAAAACAGATGCAAGTTTCATGGAAATCTAAACACTGATAAAGGTGAGTTTTGTTCCCTTTGATACCTCGCACTTCTGCCAAATATCCTTGAATTATGTCATCAGACTCATTGTTGTACCTCACTGAAGCAGAGACCTGAGATTTGTTTGGATTCCATTTAAATCCTAGGAGCAACTTCAATACTGTGATCACACCAGTAAAAGCATGTGCTTATACTTTCAATTGCTTCCCCTTTCAAAGCAGCTGAAGTTCTTAAACAGACTTTTCCCCCCTCCATTTTATGACAGTCCATAGTCTCAAGCTTGGTGCAGACAAAAGACTCGCACTTGTAAGTTAGGAGTTTGATGCATAAACTACAAAGCTTTTGCTTTCTTTGCAAAACTGCAAAATCCTCAAATGACCTCGCATATGAACATCATATGTCTCTTGGGACAGTCCATCACACATACTAGCTCATAGCACATTATAAGATAATGAGGGTTTTTTTTCAATAAAAAACCTTGAAAGCATGTTGAATGCCTTAACAGTAACTAGTAAAATAGAGGAATAACACACTGAATTCTTGGACTTTTCAAAACTTTGTCTATGTTTCTGTTTCATTTACTTGTGTTTCTTGACTCATTCAAATGTCAGCATGAAAATCACACTTATAAACACAGCCCCGTAAGCATTTATGGTTTTTACGGTGCATTTTGAAAAAGCTTTTTGATATTTTCATTTTATGACCAATTAATGAAAAATCACTCTGAGCTATAAAGAGGAAATCATGTCAGGTTCTGGCAGAAGTTTTGCATGCATGCTGCATTTATTACAATGTTTTCACTGTAAAGCTGGAAAGAGAAGGTGCAAATAATATTTTGTTTATCCACTGCACCTTAGAAATACATCTTTGGGAACCTTCAGGAAAAATCAATGAAAAATCATTTCAGACGTTGAAAACAAAACTCCTTGAAGTTACAGAAGCCTCCAACATTCCAGCCCTGTAAAAATCCTCGGTCCCCTAGTTTATTTCCCTATTCTTCAGTTCTCTTTTTATAATCTCTTTAAACCTGGAATGTAAAATATCTATTACCATTTTTCCACTTACTACACTTGGACACTCTTTGCCTTCTTTTCTCTGGATTTCACCACATGAATCAGAAGCTGAATGACTATTACTAGAACCATTCTGCTGAGGCTGAGCCCATGTCTGTCAAAATCGTTGTTTGCAACAGTCTTATAAAACTGTTTTGTCCCCAACTACAGAGCTCAATAGGGAGATGGTTTTTATGCTTCCTCTGTTTAGAAATTACCTCTATCTAATCCATAAACCTCCTACTTCTTTCCTTAAATATTTTTTAGAAGAGCTATATTATGTCAGCAATTTTTCTTTTATCAGAAAAAAAAAAAATCTCTCCTTGCTATAACAACAAAACTTTAAAAATCAAATTATCTTTGAACTTTACCAAATGGCCTTATGCAAAACATCCCAGACTAGTTGATGAAAATAATATAAATCTTTTAACACTTGAACACTTGCTTAATTTTCAGTTAGAAAAGGCAGAACCTGCCTCACAGTGGCATTACAGCAACATTCGGCATCAGCAACATGGTGTCATGTAGGGCAGCATGGCTCAGAAGGATTGAGCACAACTGGAGAAGTGAATTCCTCCGAGGGCTGCAGTGTAGTCCCATGTGAAGCTCATCAGGAATCACAGGCACAGCTGCATTAAGGCTCTTTGCACTAAGCAGTAGGCTGCTCATGACAGCAACTGCTTTCTAAAGATGAACAAAATCACAAGAGCAGGAGGGTTTCCATAGGGCAAGGTGCCTTTTCTGCCAAGGACTGACACCAAATTTTTGCTCAGTGTTACTAAGACCCTCTAGAGAGGCCATTCTCAAAACAGATCAAAGGTGTTCTTGGCAGTTACCAAACATACACTCTTATTTAATCAGGATGCCTGCATAAGAACTCTGAAGAAAATAAAACCTTGCATTAGACAAATACAAAAACATCACAGTATCAAGGAGTCAAGAAATACAGGGTAGTGCCCAGAGAGTGTGTTTGGAATTATCTTACTCTTCTTTTTGCAAAAAATAAGCCTGTAATAGTACAGAAGAACTGGGGACAAGAAATATCTCCCAAGAACTAAAAATGAACCTCACTCCCTTGCGCATTTAGCTATTAAAAAACAGATTTAAAAGTCACAGTGAAACTCTGCTATAGAGTCAAGGAACAAAGCACATAAGACCTAGAGAATGACAAGATCACTGATAGCTTGAGGGAAAACTTTGAGAATTTAGAAACAGAAAGAAAGTGTTGTGAAAATTAAGCAATCCCAATTCATCTAATTGTAGGGAACAAATACCTTCTGCAGGGCAGTAAAACAGACTGAACAGATTTCTATTTGGATTACAAAATTATGTTCAAGTACTGAGCACAATTGCTATGCAACCAGAAATAATGCATATATCTGATTAACCATGTGCTATGGCTACATTGTTCAAGTCACTGGATGATGGCATCTATTTTCAAGTTAGGAGCCACTATACAGAGGTAGGGAACAGAGCTTCCTTTTAATGAAATGGGAGTGGCAACCAGGGTTACAAATATCCAGTGGTTACAAATCCACCTGACAGTGCATATACAGTTGAAAGGTCTAGAAATTTCAGATACAAAGGCTGTGACAGCCACTGCGATCACATGTTCAAATATCAAAAAATATAAAACATCACCCTGTAATTTCCACACCCAACCTAGTTAATGGGGCCAAATCTGTGGCTTGTCATAACTTCATAGGTTGGAAGAGCTGATAGAGATTTACCCTGAAAGATTACTTTTATGGCCTGTAAGCAAGAAATTAATCTCACGAGACACCTGCAAATCTTTCCTCTCTTCCGTACTTCATATTTTGCAGTCAGTACAAAAGGTAAACCAAAATGCTTTCTATACATTTTAAAGTAACCCCAGTTTTGGAAAGCTGAGGTATGGATTTGCTTCCTCTCTCCCAGTCCTGTGACTTGACCATTAACTTCATCTTACCAGTGTTGGCTGGGAGCTTTTGGCTTTATGTCATCAAACCTCTTTAAAATAATCTGGCTGCATACTGCAGAGAAAAATAATGTAATTGTCAGCATGCATTGTGTGTAGCCATACGTTTGAGAACATTCATACTTGGTGACTGGCCATCTTTCCCTCCCTGGAAAAGGAAGGAGGGCCCATGGCAAGGTATGCATATACAGTTGATGCAATGGGAAAATATTCTCCACAGACTATGTTTTAAAATCTGCAGCTACAGAGTTCGTGAAGAAGGCTTAGCAGCAGAGCAGAGGTTTTGAGGCTTGGATTGATGTTGGACTAAAGCTGATAGCAAGGATTCCCTGGAGGCAATCACCTTTTGGTTGTGGTGCTCATTATGTATATGTTCATACCATACTGTACAGTATGTACAGCCCTTTTATAATGTTAGTACACAGTAGGTTCATTTTCTGTATGGGTTACATTTACCTTGGACACATTATTGCTTTTTTACATGCCTTGTGAACAAATTTATAAAGAGCTTCTTTATAGATTTTTCTGCCACCTATTAGAATAGGGAATGTAATTCCATTTTCTTCATGCATATTGTTTCTCTCATTTGGATTCAAGTGCCCTTCACTCCTTCAGAGTAGGGTCAGCTCTTTAACAGAAATAAAAGTGCAAGATTGTATTCCTCTATCTGAACAGGATGCTATCTATATAGTGATACTGCTGCTGGTTTACACATGGCTCTGGTAGTGTTTATAACTGTTTCATAAGAATGCAAATACAATTCAACTTCATAAAGCTACGCTGAATACAATTGTTGTATAGCTAAAGCTACTACTTCCTCCTTACAGTGTTTCATACCACCTCTTCCAGAAATGTAGTCACACTCACACCAAAAACTCTCACCAAACCTGCTAGGATGTCAGCTAGTTTCTGTCACCCTTTCCCCAAGAATTAACTCCATCAGGTGCTGAACTGATCCCCATTGACTTAAAGGATACAACAGAAAAGATTTACACACTTACTGTGTGTGTACACAGGCAGTGGGGTAATATGGGGAGAACAGGTGGTGTGGAGTTTTTTCTCTGCTCCAGCTTCACCAAGACAAGAAGAGTGCCATGTGTATGTGGATCTTTTTTCCCAGGTAAGAAGTGATAGGACAAAAGGAAACAGCCTCAAGTTGCACCAGGGGAGTTTTAGATTGGATGTTAGGAAGAAATTTCTTCACCAAAAGGGCTGTCAAGCACTGGAAGAGGCTGCCCAGGGAAGTGGTTGAGTCACCATCCCTGGAGGTATTTAAATGGAGTGTAGATGTGGTGGTTAGGGATATGGTTTAGTGCTGGACTTGGCAGTGCTAAGTTTACGGTTGGACTCTACCTCAAGGGTCTTTTCCAACCTAAATGAGTCTATAATTCTGTTCTACTATCCTATTCTACGTGAACAAGGGGATGGAATAGGATAGATTATTAGAGCTTAATGACCCCTTGATTAATTTGTTGTTGACATTTAGTCAGAAGGGGCAGCAGAACAGAGGAGAGAGCCATAAGCAAATGGAAAGATGTCTCTGGAGATTGTCTAGCATTTGATATGTGTGTAAACAAAGTTAGTACATGCTTTCAATGGTTATGCTAAACAGTCATTTTATTATTTATGTAAAAAGTAGTAGCATATGAAGACTAGGATTCTTGGAAGGAAATCTTTTTTCTTTTCCTAAAGACGTGCCTCTGGATTCCTGCAAGCGATATTTATATCCTTAAGGGATTTCACCACATGCCTTCCCGTGACAATCTACTTTCCATAAATCCTCAATCTGATGAGCCACTCAACTATGGTAGGTCACCGTAGTGATATAATGACAATGTCAGGGACAGACACCTATACAAGGCAGTAAGGCATTTTTATCTTATACAAGCAGAAAAATTGTAGTCATCTCAGCTGAATTTCTAGTGACTTCAGTTATGATGGTTTGTTTTGGAGTTGCTTTTATCCTCTTGGTACAATTTCCAAGTGGGGCTTGACACAGCTTGCAAATGGTACACTCAGCACAACAAAGTCTGTGTACTGCTGGAAAGTTCCCTGCACAACTAAAGAATTAAAAGATGGTCTAAACAACAACTGCTTCGCAAACCTGTCTGCCCCAGATTTCAGTAGCAATCTCCTTCCTACCCAAGCCACTACACCCCCAGGCCATTCCAGAATACTGGCTGCAAGATCGATGAGACAAAACCTTGAACATCTGCTCTCTACCTTATGCCCCCAACAAAGGGAGATTCTTGTAATTTACATACCAGTGAGGATGCCATGTGAGTCTCTTGTGATTTATGCATAATGCTGCAAAAATGAGCTCTCCTTTTCTCCCTTTCTGCCAACTTCTACATTCTTATCTAATCTTTGGGAATGCTCCTGCCACTTGGACTCTAACCGAGCAAAACCCTTTCTTTTGAGTACTCAGTTGCTCAAGTTCCCTTGGACCACTGTAGCCTCACACACGGAACAGCTCTGCTCTGTTTCAGTACTACAGAAGGTACAGAGGATCTCAAAGAATTGTCCAGAGCTTCCAGAATTGTGGCCAGAAAGCACAAGAATGGCCGCTGCACAACTACTTACTGCAAAATGAAACTGACCCTGCAAACATGCAACAGTGTCTAAGGAAACATTCAGCTCAGCTTTCTGCTACTCAGCAATTCCATGACAAGGTGGTTTCAGAGTTAATAACTACTTTGCCTTTCTATGAGAGCAAAATTTATAAGTACAAAAAAAAATCCCAGACAGCCAGATGAACAGACTCTCAACATTTAACTGCCTCTGGCATAAAATTCTGTAATCCCTTCATTAGCTACCTCCAGGTTGTTGTTTCTCCAACAAATTTATAACTTTTAATAACTTGAGTCCATTTTCCCCAATGATGCTGAAGTGCAGACATTACAGAAATAAGTTAAATGGTATTTTTAGAGGCTATAGGTATCTCAATATAAAGAGCTATGGACCACTACTGAAACACACATGATATTCATTAATTAAATCATACAATACTTCAAACTGATGTATACAAGATGTATAATACATGCATTGCTAGGTTACCATATATAGACTTGAAGGAGTACTTACGCATATTTTTCTTAAAGGTAGCCAGTAAAAGCTTGTTGGTTTTGGTTGGATAAAATCCTGAACGTGTTCCACTGTGATAGATTTGTTTGGGAACAGGAAAATTTACCCCACATGTTCTTACTGTTCACATAGCATGCACAGATGAGCCTGAGTCATGAATCCAGACATTTTCTATAAGATTCTGTACAAACAAAGCAACAGAAAGATGGCTTATACTACTACAACACATTTTTACCTTGTGATCATAAGCTACATTACAGAGAGTAACCACTTCCACCTCTATTTCTACCATGTTTTCTATGGGAAAGATGCAGTCCTAACAAAGGCCTGTGGATGCCACTGTAGTATACAGCTGTTATTAGTGCAAATGAAAACAATCAGAAAAAAATGTAAATTGTAATAAAACTGTCATATATTCAATAACAAACTATTACAGCTTTCAAATGACAGGAAAGTTCTGGCCCTGAGCAATTTGATCAAATTTCAGAATTGGTCCTGCCTTGTGTGCTGGCATTGGACCAGATGACATCAAAAGGTCCTTTTTGGCCTAAATTCCATGATTTTGTGAAATTATAGTTACCAAAGCAAAATATGAATAGTCTTGAACTTTTACACAATATTAATTTATACCTTCAAACTGTAACTTGTATGTATGGTACAATTAATTCCATGAGTAACCTAAAAGCCTTCATTAGATGCGATGCATCACAAGAATTTATGTATCATCTAAGGAATCAAATCCCCGATAAATTAATACTGTACATTACACCATAATACACAAAGATAAATCAGATATTTCATACAAAATCTTTCTATAACCACAGTCTTTTTATCATCATGAACAACTTGCAGACTCTCCTGTCTAAACATGGTGCTTTAATAGTAATGCTTGAGACCTGGACATGGTTTTGCTTCACCTTTTCTTCTAAACTAAGGATACATTTCCACCTGTGTTTTAGGGTTATACTTCTGAGGCAAAGCTCCTGATTGTCTTCCCTTGTCATGCTTTGGTTCGTGTTACAGAACAGCTGTGGAGTATGAGAACTGACTCATTTGGAGTGAACGAAGCTATGTGAATATACCTAGAAAGGTATTGCCTAGTGAGTTCGAAGATCCTGATGCTGTTAAACTCAGTTGCCTTTTTCAACTCTGCACATCAAAAATTACTAAAAACTAATCCTGTGATATACCTAAAGGGTGAGTAAATATGATCCATATATTACTGATGGTGGGAAGGGAAGCTGAATGTAATAGCCTAGCCAGCTAACAACACAGTATTGGCAGAGCAACTGATAGAGAGCCAGCAGCATCCCGACTTCCTGCTCTCCTCCTTTCTTAGGCATAGAGATGGAATTGAAATGTCAGTAAATGACAACTATCGCAAGCTACTGCTCAGCGGGCCAAAAGTCCTTTTAATGCCCAAGCATGGAAGGAAGAGTTTATAGCTTTTATACAACCTTTGACGCCCTATTTGCAACTTTGAGAGATGACTGCTGTAATTTGTCCTAATGACCATCCCCTGGCTTGCTCACAAATTCACAGTTTCAGTGCTGTCTCCATATAATACCTTAAATATTGGCAATATAGTCTCCATTCAGCAGTTAAAGCAAGTATGGAGTGTACTGTAGTAAAACAAACAGCTGTACCCTACACAGAACAGTTCAGACCTCCAAATGAAATACTGAAATGAATCTCTACAGTGCATCTAGCTTTATTGCACAGAGAGATGAGTCCATGAAGACTATATACACAGAAGCATTATTTTTTGATGGAAGTATAGTACTTAGCTTTTAGAAAAGCATTGCTGACTGGTTTTCCTGTGCTCCACTTGTAAGTACCATGTACCCAGCTGTCCCTTTTACACAGCTTTATGTATCATTCTATGTATTATTTATACTTGGAAAAGGCAGAGCCACACAGGAGTCAGAACTCATTTACGTATCAGTTATGTACTAAGCTATTGATGCTATTGTGTCAAAGGTATTTTTGTTTATTCAGCAGTCTTATGATCCACAGCCAACAAAAATAAATTAAAAAAAATTAAAAATGAAGTTCCAATTAAAAGAAAGTTGTGGTATTTCCTCCAAAATATATTATCGTTCTATATTGATTTAATGGCCTGTTACTTTTAAAGTGACTGCTTTTAAAACAGTTGCACATAGTTGCCTCTATTATTACAAAAGCACTGTCAAGTGCAGAAGTATGGAATTAGTGTAGTTACATTAAAGAAAATTAAGGCAGAATGCCCATCTTCTTAACTTTATGTTCCTTTAATAGACACTCATTCTTCATCTTTTTCCTTTCAAATGTAAGAAAGCTTGAAAAACTTAAACCAGTTTTAGTTTAATAAGAGAAAATAAGAAGCCTGCCACAAAGAAAATGACTGAATTATGCTTAGTTTAGGGGTTCCACTTTGCTCTTTTGCCTCAGGCTTTTGGGACATTAAGGCCATGTTATAAATCCTGGTCAGTGCTTTTTTCTAAAAAGCAGAAATAAGAGTTTATTAGCATCACAGTGGTTGCCTCAATAATGACAAAACAGTTGCTCATTACTGCTCATTAGATTCATATTAGATTCATTTGCAATAGCAATACATCTTCTATTCATACTCGATTGCAAAACAACAGATACGATTTGACACCTGCTGTAGTACAGAATTCATTAGAAAGTAATAATACAAATAGGAATTCAATGGATGGACTTACTCTTCTGTCTCTGATGGGTCTAAAATTTGTCACTTAATGTAGAATTTATATAGGATAAATACAACACCAGGCAATCAGCTACTTCAAATCATGTGTGCTCCAATAAAATATCACACACAGAAGCAGATAAGCAAAGAGCCGACAGACATACGAATAAGCAAATTAACAGTACCATATGCACTACACTGTGTATTCAGTAATATACATTAACTGTTTCTGTTGAGATCCCTAATGTATAACTGTAGTCACTGATCTTTAAAATCACAGAAAAATGAAAAAAAATACATTTTCATCACAATATTAAGTCAACCAGTAAACGGGTCTGGTTTTGTCTAGAAAACTTCTGGGACAAAGTAAGCCCAGGACTACCTAGTTACTGTTTTAATTTACTTGACTAGTGCTCAACCATTATTGTATCTCTATACTTTAGAAGTGCCAAACTAATAATGGTGCTTACATGGGCTGAAATCTCTCCTCTTTCTAGAAAACCCCATGGGGAAGAAAAAAATTATCTCAAAAATCAGCAGTTCTTTTTTCCTGTGCAAGGGGTGAAAGTATACCGAAGTAATAGGTCTTCAAATCATGAAGTAGAGAAAGAAAAGGATAGGTTGATTCAAAAATCTAGCCCTGCATATCCTAAAATAATTCACATTGTATTACCCTCAGCCTCCCTATTAGCTTTCATGGTATTTCTGATGTTATTTCTCAAGTTACAAAACAAATATCCCCTTTCTGCCTTCTGCCCAGCTCCTAATCCATCTATCAAGTTAATTAATTCCCTACCACTTACTGTTTATGAAAAAGAGTTTGTGTGTTCCTACCCCTTAACACACCTAACATCTGAAAAACTGTATAATTTTGCTTACTCTATCTCTGGAAAGAAATTTCAAATTTCAACTTCTTTTCAAATCTGTTTCTTAAAGGAAATGCTTTCCAGCGGTAGAGGTCCTCTTACAACTCAATTCACAGTCATAACCTGGCTCTGCTTTCCACAGCAGAACTGAATATAATTGTTGGTGTTTGAGTTAACTTCCATGACAACACTTAAGGAACATACATGACAGTAAAGATGAATTCTCAGTGAAAGACTACCAAATATGTATTCTGAATTTCATAATAAAAGTACTTGATCTGACACAATCTAGAAGAAGTCTGAATAAAAGTCAGGCCTGATTAAATCACATAACCAGCCCACGACCATTCTGTGATTCCCCTCTTTCTCCTCCAAAACAGCAGTCTCAAACAGCGTAGCCTAAAATTTTGTATTATGAAAGTCTCTTCTGTTTCTCTTACACCAATACTCCAGTTACCTCAAAACTGTGTATTCATCAGCAAATGGTATTATGAAATTCCTACTTTGTTTTTGTTGCTCATTAAATTAGTAATACTGAATTAAACATGTTCTGAGGTAAAGCCTTAGGAAACCAGTAACAACTTCATCATTTACTATTTCCCCTTTCAGTTTATTGCTCCTTGACCATTTCTACACTGTCTCACACTTTTTGCGCTTCACATTCTCCAGCTCAATTAATAATTTTGCAGGTGATTCTGCATCATATGCCTTAAAGTCCAAGTGAATTGCTTCCATCACACCTAACTAGCTAATCAGTCATCTTTGCAAAGATAGTTAAGTTAGTGTGGCATGATGCAAAGCAATACTGCGTTTTATTCCATTTTCCATTTATTGTCATGGACCGTTACTATTTTCTCTTTCAAAATTAGTTCTAAAGCTGCAAACAGTTGAAGTCAGGCTACCAGATTTTTAGTTGCCTAAATCACTTTCTTAATTGTAAGTATTTTCTATACAGCAATATGTCATACTAGACATTTATTTTCCTAGCTGTCTGTAAACTGTGGAAGTTGTCACCTTCCCTCTTGACTTGTATCACCTGACAAAACACTCAAAACCTGTATTAAACAGAAATACTGCTCATAAAACACTGTTTATAAAAGGCATGAAAGTATTGCTCTTCTATCTAAATGGGCATTGTTTTCTCAGGAGCTCCAGAAACTATACAGTATTATTTAAAGGTTATTTCAATGCATGATCTCTTATCCCTGCTCTTTATAGAAAAGTCATGAACAATTACTCTATGAGGAATATTTTTAAAACTACGGATCTGCCTTGGTTCAACCAACTATTAGAACAGCAGTTCTAAGCCTGGATTTTCAAGAGTCACTATAAATAAAAAAAAGTAGAGATGTGGGGGGGAAGTTACACAAGCAGGGCAAAGCCTCGCTTGAACAAGCATTAGCTTGTTATGCTTTTAGAAATCAGCTGTTAGGAAAATCACTAGCATGATTACTGGAGAAATCAGAGCCCCAGATACTGAATCCAACACCATCAAATTATCCCATCAGTCTCCTTTCACAGCTGTGATTCTGCTCACGGAATTGACTGCACGGCAATGGGTAGCAGAGCACTATCAGGCAAGGGCAGTGCCTTGGTTTCCTGGACATGCTGGAAAACCAACACATCACTATCTTATTAGATGTGTTACACAATCTCTTTGCCACTTCACCACTGTTTTGAATTACTCCCCCCCCCCCAAAAAAAAAAAAAAATTATAACAAAAAGCCAAAGCACAACAAATTGAAAGCAGCCTGAAGAGTCATAAAAATCAACAGCTTCCCAATTTCTCCAGGAAAAGAAGGCATTGGCACCCTGCCTCTTTCCTTCTCAATGGGGTCTAAGAAATAACAATGCAAATATATTAATATTGCATGGTCAGGGCTACTTTCTATTAATATGCCATTAATATAATGACCTGTGCACTATATTTAAAAATCATGAAGATCAATATTTATTCTGAGGTTGGGGGGGGAAAAAATCAATCTTGCACTAAAATGAGTCACATTTAATAGATTCTATCATCATAATTAAGTTTATACATAAAAAGTAGCATTGATATGTGAATAATGAATGCTGTGACAGGTGAGTTTCCCTTCTCAAACACCTTTATGGATAATCTCAAAAATGGAAAGACTTAAATGATTATATGTATCTTCTCCCTGAATGCTTTTGCCAAATTCCTCTTTGTTTCTCTAAACCTTATCACATATACCGCTCTTTAGGGAAAAAAGTCACTGCTGCATGCAAACCAAGAACCCTGGTGTGCTCCTGCAATTTCTTCATTTCCATTCCTAGATACCCTTTGTAGAGACCTCATGTCTAAGTAATAACCACCACAAAAGCTTAGCAGCCTTCCTCCTGCTTTTTGGACTAACATTTCTTTACTTTTATGCCTAAGGTAACATGTACAAGAGTACCAGTGGAGGCAAACTACTTATTTTCTTTGCAAGGCCACAATATCTTTAACTTCATGCAAAATTTGTGTGATCCATGTGTGTTTGGTTTTAGAGGAGAGAAGCTTGAAGAAAAAGCTTGAAACAATGACAGAACAAAGAACATACATTTGAGCTGTCTATACTATATGGGAAAACAGTTCTAATATGTCACATGTCCTATGATAAGGTAGTGCTAATGTTCACCATCAGATAATAGCCATGGCAATAATACATACACAGCAACTCTCACCTGAGAATCTCAGTGCCTTAAAACAAGCCACCCAAACTGCTTCACATGGATAAAATGGAAGAAATATGAAATTATTTGTATAAGGTCAGTTAGTAGCAGAGCCAGGACTAGGATTTCAGGAATTACTCCCATAAAGAAAAACATTCCTGATCCCCTTCTCTGCTCTAACCACTACATATACTGCTCTCCCTGTAAATACAATCCATTCCTACAACAACAATAAGCTTACGTTATATCTTTGCACATTTCTGAAAGTGAATAAACATGGATAAGAAAACACTTTTTTCTTCAGTGCTCACAAACAATTGCTTTCTAAAGATGTGAGAAATAAAACGACATACAATACGTAAGGAACACATGTGGGATCTGACTGTCTTTTCAGTTGTAGCGATAGGAACTGGGAGTAAGATCTCATCCCAACAGCCATTAAAACGATGTGAGAGTGGGAACAGATTTGGTGAGAGGATTCCTAACCCTTACTGGACAGACAGTTTCTGTAGCTCATTCAAAAACCAGACATCACTTCTTCCTGGTTTCAGGGCTTTTGTTGCCAGACAGTTTGACCTCATTGTATTAATACCCTATTCTGGTTAATTCAGGATGTAGAACTGGTTATGGATTTCCATGGCCTTGGTATCAAAGTGAATATTAAAGGGAGACTGTGTAGACAAGTTACAGAGGCTGAAGTAGCCCCTTGTAGAAGTATGGGAGTCATTCATTCATTCAGGCTACTTGGCATTATAGCAAATGTCACCTATCACCATTGTCATCTCCTGTACTTTAAAAGAGCTTTCCAAATAATTTGTTTGCAGTACTATATTTAAGATGAAAGTTCCAAGATCTCAGATTTTTTTGTATTTTCTTTAAAAAGAGAGCTAATGTCTTGCCTGCCTTTTAAAAGTCTCAGCTGTTTTCTTCTGCTCTGTTTAACACAAAAGCCTTTAATACTTTGAACTTATTGTGAGATGCAAAATACAAGAACTGTCTACATGGAAAACCTTAATCAGTCAGGAAGTTTGTAAATGATGTCTTTGTGCCATCCATATTGAGTGTCCATTACTCCTGGACATAGCACATTAACTGACTCATTAGCTATTTCAAACCATATGGACTTAGGTTTGGGTGGGTTGCTCTGATAATATCCTGAGGTGAGCTTCCTAATTATTGTAATTATGTGATCTCAATCATGGGGCCAGTCACACAAAATAGAGTCAAGAGTCTTTAAAATGGGTGTCAGTGCACCTAGACAATGACTGAGTTGAGCAACATGCCCTCTGGATGTTGGGGATCCCTTGATACTGCAAAAAGTAATTACTTGAAAAGTTCCAAGAAACTGACAGCAAGCACGGTGACAACTGAGTAAGCACAGCAAGCGCATGGGGCTCTGCAAAGATGCATGAACACGAATAGATTTCTCAGCAGAAACCAGGAAGCAGTCTGAAACTTGATGCTTTGTTGTCAATGGTCTTAAATACAGAGATGTTACATCTCTAGGGTAAATTTAGCCATGATATTTTAAGCAAAAAGGAGATCTGGAGTAGGAGGGGGGAGTTAAATGTGGAAGCGCTAAAATGTCAGTGTTAAATACCACAAAGGCATCACAATGCAACCGTAAGAAAAGCTACAAGTTGCTCACCTACTATAGCAAATTTAAGAGGCTTTATGTATGTGATACTGCAAGATTCATATAATTGACTAAAATCTTTAATACTCAAGCTTATGTTTGAGCAAGAAGGATTGAAATAAATAGAAAACAGACCAAGTGTTTAATGTACAGTGCTTTAAAACAAAGACAGAAAAAAATACTACCTCAAGACAGAAATAAAAATGGTTTGCTTTATTATTAAACACTTAAAGAAAATGCTCACTCCCTGAGAATCTCATTACACTTTTAAAATGCAATCCATGACAACACAGCATAGCTTTTTTGTATCATCTAAAATTTGTTCTAGAAAGAGGATTAGGAGTAAGGTACTGCTTCTGATCCACAAATCAGGATAAAACTTCCAAAGCTTGTACTTTACAGGTTCACTTCCAACTTTTGGAGTTCCTCTTGGGCACCTACATGTCCCAAAAGACAGGTATTAAATAGCACTAGACACCTTAACACATAGCTAAATAACAGAACCATACATTCAAAAGTTACTTGGATATGTAAGTTTATACCACTATGTAAAATAGTGGTGTGTATATATATATATATATATTTATATATAAAACCCACTCATATCTTCACCCCCAAACCAGATCACTATATTTACCTTCCAGAAGAACCTGCCCAGGATAACCAGAACCAAGGAAACCCTAAAAAAGTATAGCACCGCCATTCTATTTTTCAGTAATACAATAGCAAACATACCTGTACCAACTCTGCAGAGAAACTCTGATTTCCTCACATGCTGTGTGTCAATAAGTATATATGAAGCAAAACAAATGAATAAACCCCTGAAGATAACCAGGAGCACTAAAACAAACATCCAAACAGAGTTTCTTCCATCACTTCCAATATATAATTCTGACTAATGAGAAAATGCCCACCTGAACTGCATGAGGGATAGATTCTTCATGAGAAGGCCCTGTGGCATGGCCTTCAGTTGCTTGCAGCACTGTGCCATTAGGAATTAAAATCAGTGATTTGGTAGCATTTTCAGTTGTATCCTGGCAGGATTTGTATATTTATATATATACACACCTTTCTCCTATAAGAATTCTTGAATTTGGCAGGAATTGTGGCTATATCACCACAAAGGAAAATTGCTTCCATCATAACTAGGATTTCCTGAAAAAAATGAAACAACCCATCAGACAACAAACAAAAAACCCCACCTTATATCTATAATTATTTTGTCCATTCATCCCCCTTGCATCTTATCCCCAAAATGTCAATTTGAAGCAAATGTGAAGAGGCAATGGAGGTTTTATCCTGACTAAATGAAGCTCATGTTTCCTGGGAGGGTTGAAAACTGGCTGAGGATAAGCGGGGGGGGGGGGGGCGCGGGGAAGAGGGAAAAAACCAAAAAGCACCTTTGTCTCTAGTTCAGCCCACCAGGAAAAGAAGTTTCCCACCCACACAACACAGGCCTGTGCTATTTATAGGGCCAAAGGCCTTAGTATGAAGTCTTAATCTGACGAGAGTTTTTCTCATGTAAAGTCTTTGGTTCTGCTTGATTTTTAAAGACATTTATGTGCTAGTATTTTTTTGTACTGTCTAAAACAGAATTGTATGAAAAAATTGCTAGTGACATTTGCATAAGTTTTTTGGTCGTTTATTAATAAAGTTCTGGATTTAAATGACAAATGAACTCATTTTTCAGGAGTAGCTTAGTATGTACAGGGAAATTCTTTTCTTAGTAAACTTTTTGTTTGAGTTTATTATATTTATAATTTATATTATATATAATTATATTATATAATTTATATTATTAATCTCTATTACATTGTTCCTGTGCATTTGGGTTTGAGTTTTTTTTTTTAATTCATGTAACAAATAATAAAAACTTTAAAATTTTTAACTTTGTCACGAACAAACCCACAACTGTTTCCGGTGACTTGTAGGGTATATATATGTAATGAACTTTTTTACATTGTATGGTGATGTTGAAAGAACTGCATGATATTAAAGATGGCTAAGACTTCAGGTACTTTTCTATTTGGATGGATTCTATAAACTTGCAACTTTTTTTCCTTGAGTAGTATAAGGAATTTTTTTGTTTATTTTGAAATATGAATTTTAATTTGAAAGCTGAAGACCTTAAACCTCGGTTACTTATGTAGGTAAATGTGTTGTATGAGCTCAAAGGGATGTTTTGTATCCTGACATAAGTTTTCAAAACCAGTAACAGATTTGTATTATGCTACTGTATTAATAAACAATTATATAGACCTCTGTGTATATCTTTCTACTTTTAGTTTTACTATTAGCTTATAATGACTTTTTTTTTGAAATAGCCTTTTCTGATGACTTCATTGTCCCTCAGAACTGCATGAACTTATGTTCTTTTTGTGATCTTATACTAGCTGATGAATAAAAACCACTAAGTTCAAAACAACTTATATTTCTAAACTGTAAAGTTTTGCATTGTACCCTGACCTTTCATAAATCAGTGTATTCTGCTAATTGCCTGATGTTACAGAGTTCTCAATGGTTTTGTGGGAACAAAAGGGAAATCAACTCCATTTCTTATGTACTTAAAATAAAAATAGGAATATCTAATCAGTTTTAGGTTTTTTAGGAACATGTATATTTCTACTAACTCATATTTAATGTGTTCTTTTCTCCACATGATTTCTACAAATTTTGAGTCTTAATTTATGGGGGTTCCTCCTGGTTGTAAAAAAAAAAATAAAAAAAAATAAGCAAGCCTTAAACTATGTAACAATGTAGGTTATGTTTAGCAGTCTAGCAATATAATGCTATCAGTAATATTTGCTAAATGTTTAGAAGACAGATGCAAATTCCTCTGATTTGCTTCACTCTCTTATCCTAATATACTTTTGTGAGCAGGGAAAGGTAGTTCAGAAGCAGTAAGCCCTCTAATACATGCTTTTGTTTCAGTTTAGTTATGTGAATACCTCTTTGCAACAGCCGAGCAAAAAAGCCTTCTCCTTAAACAGAGGCTGGTTCTCTGATTCCCAGGCAACTATTTGAAGATAACTTTCTTCTGAAATGATCTTTCACCATGTCAGAATAGTGGCTCTCATCCCAAGTAACAAATAATCTCAAGAGCATTGTACAAATGGTCTCTGTGAATAGAGGTGCTAGCTCTTTCCAGTTGAAGCAGTGCTGGGCATCGGCTGTTTTTGAACAAAATCCCCCATTCTCAACACCATGCTTCCACTGCCTATTTTAACAGTTGTTGCAAAGGAGGGAAGCCCTATGAAATGCTTTATGGCAATCTTGAATTTACTTGCTTTAAGGCTGATCTTTCTATTGGCAATTCTTTAGCTGGCCCTTTCAGTAAGGATGAAACCATAAAGCCTCCAAGACTGATGAAACAGAAAGGGTTGTTAAGGCCTACTCTACTGATAGCAATATACATTTTGCAGTTATAATTTGTGTTACTATTTCTAAGGTCACTTGCAAATTATTTAGTTGCAGAAGATGGTCTGGATTTTGGTTATTCTCAAACCTCTTTTTTTTTTGTAAAGGATTTATAGTCATTGCTTGGAAGACATGGTAGTCCCCAGTGAGGTCCCTAATAAAGCAGATCTTGTAGAAGATGGTGGCTTGTGATCAGGGGTATGCCCTGTGAATTCGGGGAATTAAAAAAAAAATCTCATTGTGTCCTTCATTACCCACTGACAAGCTCATGGTGGTGATGGGGCTGATCTACCCTTCGGTCAGCTTCATCTGCCCTCTACCTGCAATGGCTGACCAGCCTGTGAGGTGGCTGTTACCTCTTTTCACTCTCCTGTGGGGCTCCTGATGGCTCGCAGCATTCCTGGTAGCATGAGCTTCTGTTGCCTCACCTGCGGTGAACACATGAGGTGTCTCTTGCTGTTCTGGATGAGTAGCTATCCATAGAAGTGATCCTCAACCTATGCCAGGAAGATTCTGAGGTAAAAAAAGGCTTCTGAGTGGTTGCACCATGACAGTTCTGTGACTTCATTACAGCTTCTGTGTTCTCCCTGCACCCCAAAAGTTCTGTGAGGTATTTTTTTTTTTTTATCCCAGCCGGCAAACAGTCTGATCAACTACTTCTATATGCACCAAAGCGCTTGAAGAGGGGGGAGTAATTCCTCGCTTGCGAAGTGCCACTTTGAAAGAGTGCGAGGCGCGACGGCTCAGGCTCTCACCGAATCTCTCCGCTCCCCCTGAAGCCGAGCGCCGGCGCCTCACGAGGGAGCCATGAGGGAGCGCTGCGCGAGCGGCCGGCGGGCTCGGGGAGGCGGGAAACCGCGCGCGCCACCGCCGCGCGCCGCCTGGCTGAGGGGAGCCGGCCCGCCGAGGGAGTCCCGCCCCGCCGGCGGCCAGGCGGGGCCGGCAGAGCCCGCGTCCCCAGCGGGGCCGGCCCGGCCGTTCCCCTCCCCGGGGTTTCCTGCGGGAGCACGGCAGCCTGCCGGCTGTGCCTGTTGCGGCCGGGCGCTCGCCGCCTGGGCCTGGCCTACGGGAAGTTCCCGGCAGGGAAGTTTGCGGCCGGCGGCGAGGGGAGGCGGCCGTGGCCCTGCGGAGGTGGGTGTCGGGGGAGCGGGCGGCGGGCCCGACCGCGGCCCATTGCTGTCCGGTCCCGTCGGCCGCTGGAAAAGGAGGCCGCTGCGGACGAGCCGCCCCGGCCTTCCACCCGGCCGCTGTCCTGAGGGAGGCCGCGGAGAGCTTGGGCCCTGCTCGGTGCCTGTTAGGCAAAGGACATCGAGGGATATTGCTTTTTTCTGACGAAAGTCAACTTTTGTCTTTAATTTTTTTTTTTCCCTTCTCAAGCCGCGATGCCGCCTAGGGGTCGCGGCAGAGGCAAGCTGCCAGTTCCTCTCCCAAGAGACATGATCCTGAAAGACACCGAAGGAAAAGTCTGGAGGCTGGGCAGTCAGATCGGCCAGGGAGGATTTGGCTTGATCTATTTAGGTAAAATACTGGTGGTAATGAAGAGGGTGACTTGTAATTGTCTTTGTACCGTTTTGACATTAATAAGACAGAATAGGTTTGAGAAGTTACTGTTGTTTACATGCTGGTGGTCATCTGTAAAGTGTGGTTTTCTGATGTTTGCAGCACCCTGGTAGATGGCCTTGTTGTTGAAAGCGTTGCTGGTGGTGCAGCGTGTTCTCTAGAGGGTGTCCAGACCGGTTTGCTGGCTCCGAGTACACTTTTCTATGGAGCTTGGATGGTGTAGGCAAGGTGCTGCTGCTGTCAAAGACCACCAAAGAGCACTGCCAGGCAATGCTCTTAAAAGTAATGGTGATGCTTTCGTTAGCCGCTGCTTTGGACTTATGCCAGTCATGTGCTCTGGAGTGCTCTTTGGATTTCCATTTATTGGAAATGTTATCTTTTGGACAATACTAAATCAGTTTTCATCCAAGAAATGTTAACAGTAACAATAGTTAGCTGGGTGTTGCCTCTGAATTAAAAACTTTCACCAGTGCTGGAAATGCTTTTCATTGTTTGCTCTAGCCTAGATGTGTTTCTGTGCTTTCTTCTGAAAAAAGCTGCTGCAGTTCACTTATAAGGACTGAATAGTTCTGAAAGACTTGTAAAGCATTCTAGGTCACTGGAGAGGATATAATGTATGTTACTGTTGCTGGTCTTTGTGAAAGAGCAATCCTGTTTTCAAGGCAATACTATTGAGTTTAGGGTTTGGGTTTTTTTGCATGGCAAACATATACAGGCAACTAGTCCACAGTGACTGTTAGGGACTAAATTGAGCTTGTATTAAGACAGCAGTAAAGAATTATCCAGAAGCAGTTTAGTATATCCTCCCAGGAACCAGACATGATCTTTTTAAGTTAGAGGTATGTTAACTCTCTGTTTGGAGAATTAATGTTTAAAACTTGATAAGCAAGTGACTCCTATACATAAATTTACTTCCTTTTATGCATAAATCAGCTGTACCTTCTTTTTTTAAGCTTTTACTATTTGTTTGTGTTTCTGCCATGGAAAACAGTTTTTGTGATTATTTCCCACTCTTGATTTTTTTCAGTTGATCTCTTAATGATGTTTCATTCATATTGAGTGAATTGTTGGAAAATAATCTGTTAATATACTCTTATACAGCATGAGCTTTCCACTTAGTGTGATTTCCAGATTTTTATGAGACAAGTTTTTATTAGAACAGATATCATATGTCATGCACCTTCTTAGTCCTGTCTTTAATAACTCCTTTCAAATACACAGAGCTGTGCTAGATTCAGTGTGGTTTCATGTGACTGAAGGAGTTGTCCATCAGTGTCAAACTGTAGCATCAGGCACCTACTGTATAAAGAAAAGGTGCTTTTTCTATTGAAGGGTTAGTATGTTTGCTCTTTTCGTATTTGCAGACATAAATGTAGCACTTGTGTGCTACTGGTCTCTTGGTGACAGATATACTGTGATTTTTGTTACATCTGTCTGGCTATCTCATGGTGCTTGTCTGCTTTCAGCTGTTCAGGAACATTTTCTATTGCACTGAAGTGTTCTTCCTCTCCCTCTTCTTTTCCTCCTCATGTCCATTATGGTTAATCACAAAGAACTGAATGGCAACTAAAGACTCATATTTTATTTCATGGTGTGATAGTCCCATATGTGGTCAGATGTTGCTTCTCTGAAGTGGTTGCCCAGTTGTACTGTTCTTCCAGCAGTTAATGTGTGGCTGTAAACTACAGGAGGGTGGACAGTCTTGCTTGTGCACCTGGTCTTAATTTGTATGTAAACTTCAGGTTTCAGTGGAGAAATTTGCGGGGTGGGGGATGGTGTAAACTGGCACTTTGTTCCACTGAATGCCTGGGTAAATGAAGCAAAAAGATTTCAGTGACAACCTAAATGCCACTGCTTCTGCTTTTCCGAAAAGTAAACACAAGTCACTGAAAAACCTGGAGAAAACTAAGGCTGTGTATGTTTACAAGTAGTTTGGTGTAATTAGTAAATGGCAACAGTTGGTAGATATGGCCCTACATCTACCCTTTATTTAAATTGAGGGTTTGTTTTACTTTGAGCTAGATTTGGTGTGGTCTGCTGCGCTGAATTTCCTCACCAAGTATGTGGTTTGAGGCTTGGTGAAGGAACTAATTTCAATCCTTATGTTGCTGTTAGTAGTTTGGAGTGCATCTGATAGGTTCCTGTAGTGGAGTTTCTGGTTTGGTTTCTTCTGGAATTCACACAGTTCACACATGACGAACTGCTCTGCAGACTGAACCAGTGGGGATGATAGGCGCTTCAACTGCGGTTTATAGAGGAGTCAAATGCTAGCGTACTTTCAGTATATTTACATTCTTTTTAATTTTGATATATCTGATTGCTTATTATGACCTTGTGTAGTGTTGCTGAATCACTCAGAATACAGCTTTATCATTTTCTGTTTTACTCGGATACACCGGACCTTGCGGGTGGTATAGCACCTGGGATTGAGTCAGTTTCATGCAGATTTGATTAGTTTTCTGCCTGATCACGCAGACCACTGAGGTGATTTCATATATTGTGTTTGTTGCAGTTTAGCTCCCATCGAACTGAGGTGGAAAGCAGTCAGCGTATTAGTTGAGATTAAGAATACAGTCTTGGACCCTTGGTATTACTATTCTGTGGTTTTTTGTAAGTGACAGCATGGCTGAAGAAATACACCTGCCACTTTCATAATTGTATTTGTGTTTAATCTTTTTCAAGAGGGGTGGTGAATGTTACACATAGCACTGAACTGAAGGCTTAGTTGCCCTTGTAGCTCATCCTACAAGTAAAAGAGGAAACAGGCAAGATTTAACTCTTAAGTATTGACACTGACTGAAGTTTCCTTGTTTTATCTACCTCTTTATCTCTGATATGTGTTTATATTATGTAAAGTATACCATTTAGTAGCTTTTTTGGGGTTTGGTCCTACAAGAGTTCAGCTGTCTTTGAAAGTCAAGGGGAGTAAATTAAATGAGAAACCTTGAGAGTAAGATATGGATCCGTGGTGCTGAGAGGAACCTTCTTTCTTTGTGCTGTTTAGGCTAGTTTTTAGTGCATATACAGCAAGATGTGAGAGGATCACTAAACTTTCAGTGAGAAACTAACCCAGAAAGAGAGTGGAGACAGGTTTGACTGCCCGCCAGATATGAACAGCACAGCCCTTTTATAAAAGTAAAGGTTAACTTTACCGGCTATATCTTTTAATAAGTATTTTTACAGTAGCAGTGTAAAGATTTTGATGTGCGTTGTTATAGCTTAATTTCCCATTAAGGGTACTCCATACTCCATTAATCTGTAACAACGTTCTTGAGAAATTTTACAGTATCTCTGCAAAATATATTTACAAGGGATGCATTCTGTGGAAAGTTCTGTTCACTAAATCAAACTGCTGAGAGCCATTTACTGATCCTGAGTCCTGGGATGCAAATAGTCTCTAAAGGTGCAGGGCCTCTAAACTTCTCATTATGTACATGAAAGTTACCACTACCTATAAGTTCTGTTCTGCCTCACAAACATTTTCCGTGGTTTTGTGATTAGTCTGTCTTCTTCCCATCTGTGACATCTTGTCTATTTCTTTGTTGATTTGTTCCTTCCCTTAGATTCCCTTTGCATTTTAATCTTGACCAGAGCAAATCCAGCAGCAGGCAGCTTACAAATACTGATTCCTGTCAATGGTCCTGAAGAGGAGAGCTTCCTCTGCTGCCAGAAGCAATAGAAACTATCTAGAGATGTTCTCTCAAGTGTTGTCTTTGTCATAGTGAGGGCAAGATGGATCATAAGTGAGAATTAACCATGCCATTGTATGTTAGAAGTTTTGTTTTATTTTATTTTTGTTACTGGTGCTGATTTGCTGTCAGGCACTTCAGATGGAACTGTTATCCCTTTGGTAAGGGGGAGCAGAATGGACAGCAACTGAGGAAGAACATGGCATATTGGTGGTCTCGTGACTAGTTTGTAGCCCTGTGGAGAACAATGGCAGTACGTTGGAAAATTAAGTGAGTTGAAGAGGTAGCTACTGAGAGCCTTACAATCTCTCATTTATCTTCCTGATCACAGTCAGTAATTAACACCAGTTTTTTTATAAATCATTCTCTAGTCCTGCTGCAAGCACTCTATTAATCCACAATTTGGACTTGAAATTTAAATGTAGAAAGGTCATGCAATGTTTTGCTAAGATTCCACTGTCACAGTCAAGTCTGCTGTACACAGCACTATCTACTTGCAGGCTTCTTCCTTGTGGAAACTGGTGTTTCTGCAAAATATTTGAGGTTTTGTATTTATATACACACATATTTGTTAGATGGCGTCTTTTAAAGTAGAACTTATTACGCTAAATGTATTTTAATTGTGTTATGCATGGGTATTGTATTGGAACTTTGGAAGTGATAGGTGAAAACTAAGAATTGTGAAACTTTTTCATAGCTGGCTTTGCAGCATGTGTTTATATGTTGCCATTTGCTATTTTTGCATGCATTATTACAATATGGGAAGCACGTATTGATAAAGTCATAATCAAATGCAAAGAATATCTGCTTGTGTAGTAAACTGTTATTAAATGGTTGAATATTGTCTGTTAATACTAGCAGCTCAGGGAGGTCTGCTGCTGGTGGAGGTAGGGAAAAGTTCTGGTTGTGGCTCTTACTGATTCTGAGCTTGGACCATAGTATACTCTGCCGTTGATATTCTGAGTCCTGGTGTTCTGTGAACCAGGCTGAGGTGTGAAACAAAGTATCTTTCTGTTTTCAGAAAGAGTAATATCTGTGGATAATTTGTATAGCTGTCAACAAAGGTATACACCTGTAAAGGAAGACAACTGTTGATGAAAGCACGTTCAGTGGTCATACTGTTCATTCCTTGGTTTGTGTTAGGAAGCTGGCTTTAGCAATTGGTTCTAGAGAAACGAAGTACTCGTAACAGTTGGTTAAATTAACTTCACTGAAAATATTTACTGTAGTGTAGCAACCTAATTAAAAATGCAGTAAAAATTATACCAAAAGATACATGTTCAGCATGATTTTTAGAAACTCAAAGGAAAGAAGAATATTAATAGCAAACCCCTGTAAATAATAGCACTAGCAAGTAGCTGTCTGATTAAGGCTGGATTTTTTCTTAACCTTCAGATGTTAAAATGCTTTTCAGCAAAGGTCTCATTGTACCTGCAGGTGTGAACCTCAGTGTGAAAATAAATTTGTTGGCAGAGAAACACTACTTCAGGAAAGAGTATTTTTAAGTAGTTACAAATATTAAACTGTATAAATATAGACATAGCAAGCAGATTACCTAATTTTTCACCCTGTCTATAGGCAAACTAAATAAAAAATTAGCTTGATTTTGCTACTTGGTGGTTATTAAGGGCTGGCTGCATGGTACAAGATCAGCCTGCACCATCTGTTAAAGAGGAGATATTCTTTATCTTTATCTAGTTCTTGCTGATTACTGCTTCCTCTTGAAATCTTCCCTATTTCTTCTTTTTGTGGTCCCCTCTAGGCTAGAAGTCTTAACTTTGAAAGCATAACTCATTTTTACACAGTAGACTAAAGCCTGTTACAAAGTCTGCAGAGATCATTACTATTACACTGTAGTGTTCTGCCACATAATGTGTTGGGTGGTTGGGGTTTTTTTCCCATGCTTACGGACTTGTGATTTGGGAGCCATTGTTGTGCTTTTGATTCATCTAACTTGTGAGAGTTCTGATCAGGGACTGAGACCGTGCCATGCTAAATAAAACTAGAAAGTCAAAAGAGCAGGCTTGATTTTTATTTTTTTGTTTTGCAGTGAGGGGATGTATTTCTGAGCAGTGTTATACGGTAATAAGGAAGAGCTTTGGACAAAAGATAGGGTACCTGTTGCCTTATAGAGGGCACCCCCTTCAGCCGTCTTTGGCACCTGTACCCTACTGAAACTGGCATAGTATCTTCTGAGTGGGCACCACATCAGACTAGCAGATGGCTTGGAGCAGAATCTTGCCAGAAAACAGTTTGTGCATGAAGTTTTAAATATTAGAGGCCTGGACTTCCATCTGAGAGTGCTGTAAGAGCAGACCATGCATAGCTTTTCTGCCTGGGGTTAAAGGATGTGTAGTACCTATTCCAGCTTAGAGTAATTAACTTTGAAAGTCAAACAGTGGCTTCCATTGCTGTGGAATACAAAACTTTGGCTCTAGTGAATCAAGATCAAGGTTTCATAGAAAGATGAGTAAGAAACGTAATGAAACTTCCTACCAGTACTTAATGTCATTAACTTGGAGGCATTTGCAGTTATCTACAAAACAGTTTAGCAGTTAAGCACAATTTTCAACCAAAACCAGTTTAGTTAGGTATTGTGGAAGATGGTTTCACAAGCATGGTACAGAGGGCTATGTGTTTGTAATTTGTATAATAACACCATACGTTCATGAAGCTACCTGGAAGAAGAACCTAGAAGAAGAAAACTATTCATAAAGACTGCGCAGAAAAGTCTGTCCAGGAAATGCTGATGTGCCCTGATAGTAACAACATGAGCGGAGAAGCAGGTCGTCCTTAGGCTATTTTAGAATTGAACTGTAAACACCCTCCAAGTGCTGAATGTTTGGGTTCTTGGGAAATATTGGATATTGCGAAGCAATGTGCTTTGTTCACCTTTAAATATTTGCCTTAGTACCCTCTGTATGTAGAAAAAAATTGAAGCTGTGTGTTAAATAGCAGATGCTACTTTTTTTTTATTTATTTGTGCGCATTTTGCTTTGAGTAACTATATTCCTGTAATTTGGATCTTTTTTTATTGTTAGATGCTCTGAGCAACACTCGCCTCTGTTTTTTAGCCATTGAATTTAACAGCTCCTGGCTTGACTTAAATGGGTTCAGAACTTTTCCAGCTTTTTTTATAGGTACTGGTAACTTGGAAGTGTGGTATTTTTGAGGTTAGTTTTTATTTCTGAAAAAAACCCTAAGCTGACAGTGTTACTCTTCAGGATTAGTTAACCAATGAAAAAAAGCAAAACTAAAATACCAGCAACCCAAGAACTTCTGAAAATAATTTTATTCATGTTTCCCAAACAAATATATCCTGAAAATATCCAGCAGTAGCAAAGACACCAGCTGTGGACAGGAGCAGGGATGTTTTTTCCAAACTGCCAAATCAATGTTGTTTTCTTTTCCACTGTGTAAACTTTGTCAACAAAACTGGTTCTGTGAGAGCCATTGAAAATATTTCACCATATTCCAAATGTGACTGCCACAAATTAACTGCTAAAACTACAACAAGCACGTTTGAACTGGCAAATAGAATTGGCACGTTTCTTTGTCAGACTGCATGCAATTGTGCTGTGTGGTTGTAGGAAATCGCAGTTCATCTAGAAACACCCTTTTGTTACTGTGTCTTATTAACATTTAGAAAGCTACATTAATTAAGGTTGTGGCACTCAGCAACAAAACAGATGAAATTCACGATTAAAGTGGATGATAAGACCATAACTACTGTGCCTGGGTGAAACTAGGGAATTCTGGACATGGGATAATTTGAGGTAAGTTATTTGCTCTGTTGGATAGGCACAACAGTTGGAAATTCTGGCAAAGAATGTGAATCTTACTGCACTGCTTTATTTCAGAGTGTGTTTTAAATGTGTATGCTTTTCACTAGCATGGTAGCTGCAATTGTGGGATGAAGGGGAGGAAGGGAAGATAGAGCTGTGGCCTTTGCAAATGTTTTGTGAGACTCATCTTGGCATGAGATAGAAACAGTCACAGCCCCTTACACAGCTTCATCTTGTGCCAGTGTTCCCAGTTAACAATTATGCAGACAATGGTTTTGATTGTGTGCATACATCAACACCCCTCCCCCCAAATGTAAGGAGATTGTGCATCTCTAGTTGAGAAAAGCAACATAAACTGTAAACTGGGAACTCTCACGCTTGTTATGCTATTTTAAGATACCCTTTGCAAACATAATCTGGCCATATAGAGTACCAGGAGCACTATGTGTGTACTTATATGCCATCAGAGACCTCCTGCCTATCAGCATTGCTCTCCTGCAGAGTCTCTGCTTACTGTCCTACAGTCTAGCATTTAACTGATTGTAATATTATAAATAGCCATGTGCTACCACACAGAACGAGGCTAGCACATGGCTAATTACAAGTATACAGTAATTAACTATGAGCTAAACTCGCAGGAGAGTATGTGGTGGTGGTCTATGAGGTATGTAATCAGACTGTTTGTTAAACCTTGGGAGCCTTTCCAGTCTGTTAAGTAACTATACATAGTAATGAGACAATTTTTAAAAAACCATTTATGTTTATTTATGGACAAAAAATAGTCTGTCTTATTTCTGAGCTGCAGCTGAAGTATTGCTGCCTGATATATGAATGGTTAATTAAAATGATGTAACAGTAGGTACACATGCAACTTCTGCTTATCGGTATGAGAATAATTTTCTAGGCGTTGTCTGTGTAAGAAGTTTAGTGTTATTTATTGTGAATATTATCCCTTGTTTCATGTATGTGTGGTAAAAACAGTAATACCATTTCTCCTCTTGGAGATTTGAATGTCAGGTTACTCGTTTTGTGGAGAGTCTGTTTCTGTATCTTGTTAAGCTTTATCTGACTTTTCTCCCTTTTCACATTGTAACAGTTGCCTGATAGTTTTGGTTTTATTTTTCTTCAGGATGTGTTTTCAGTGTGACTCCAAAACGCATCCACACCGGCATAGTGTAAGAACCATGGGGGTTAGGCCCTTTTGCTGGGTTACCTCCCATTAATTGCTCTTCTTCATTACCCTGACAGCTGTTACTGTCTGTTCCAGATTACCGTGTATGAGGCCTCTCTTTATAAAATGTCAAGATGTCTACAGGGAAGTTAGATCAGACTCTTTCAAATACATTTAAATATGATACTTCTCCATACTGATCAAACCTTTTTAAAATAACTTGGTATTGAAATACATTTTCTGATACACAGGTTCTTTTCTGATCTGTGTCAGTAAGGGAGCACGTCTAATTCTGTTAGGGTAATGTGACGTTGTTGAATATGATGAAAACACATGGGATATGTTCCTTTAAACTAGTGTCTTCAACTATTAACACATAGTCTACATGTGGCAGAGAAAGAAAAAGACTTAAGCACCTGTGTCTTAATTCCCAGTTTGGTACAATAATATGGTAAGAGCAAAGTTTACCAAACTTTCCTTACTGGTTGTACTGTAGTTTTAAATTGTATTCTGAATGTGGCTGCTGCTCATTAGAGTCTATGGATAGTTCACACCTTCCAGAGCTATTGTTTTAGGATACATTAATTTTATCTTAATGTGTTATTAGCACAGAAACATTCACATAGGGAAATGTCAGGCAGAAGGCAGTGGGGACCCTGCAAGTCTTTGGGGTGTGTATGCTGCCAGATTCAACCCAGATCCCAAATAGAATTGAAGGACGATGGCAGCTGAAGGAGTCTCTTCGTTGTAAAAATATTTTTATGCCTTTACCATCAAAAAATGTAGGCTTGGATGGTTTGATTAGATCCAAGTTTCCTTGATTTTTATTATGTGGATAAAAGTAGTCTATTTTTGTCTGTGCTGATAGTTGAAGTGTTTCACACCTGGACTGTTGTTGGTATTTGATCATTATAAGAAGTTTGAAAGGGACACTTATTTCCTAGGAACTGTATTCTTTTTAGCTTTTTTCAGTGATGATTCTAAAAGATGATTTAGTCTCATTAAATTTTAATCCAAGCGTAGCTCCATGTAGCTTCAGTAGTATCAGAGAGAACTGATAGTTCTCTCAGGGTCAGAAGAAAATAGGATTGCATTGTCTGTGCAGAGAGGTTCTGTCTCCTGGGCTGTAATTGGCACATGTGGTCAATTATTGTTTTGAAATCTCTACTTGCACTAAGCACAATCCCTCATCTCCGCTTTAGGCACGTGGTGGCTGTGCTATCCCCTAACTTAGGCCAGTGTCTAAATAATGTCAGAATAGAGATCAAGGTTCTGGGGCCAAATTAGTTTGTAATAGAGGAAAGCAGACAGTCCTGTCTAGAGGCATAATGTAGGTCATAACTTTTAAGTGGTGTCTTTGTCACGACAGTGGATTGACAGCAACCAAATACAGAGGTTATCCAATTGACTGGAAAGACTTTAACATAGTCTGCTATAATGGAATACCTCATTGTGGTGCAAACGTGCAATGGGGACATCCTGCTTACTCCTTAATTAGCATTGACAGAGTTCTGAAAATGTGGGTTAAAACTGCTTCTGTACTTGTTGATTGAAACTTCTGTTTGTGTGTAGTGTTTTCATTTTGTTTTCCTGTGAACTTGGCAAAACTCTGACCTTTAAAAAACAAGAATTCAGACAAAATGTTGTGTATCCCTGTCATGTATTTTTTTTTGGTCACTTTATGCAGTGTTATTTTGGTCTTTGCAATTACATTTTGTTGCATATGGCTTGATCCCCATCTCTTTCTCTTTTTGCAGCTTCCCCTCAAACTCATGTTCCTGTAGAAGATGATGCAGCGCATGTAGTTAAAGTGGTAATGTGTAATCTCATTTCTAAATTGTTAACTTGTATGCAGTTCTTTCTCTTAATTATCTATCCTTATTTTGAGCCTTGGGTCTGTATTGCAGGCTTGTGGCTTTTGGTTTTTTCCCTATTTTTGATATCTTGATACAGTTTCCCTCTAGGGAGTACATTTGGCATTTCCATGACACGCAGTATTTTCTTGACTTGATTCTTTCCTTTCCTTGATTACTGCCCTCAGCAGTTTGGTAAGGAAAATCAGACTGTGAACTTAAACATACATGATCTACAATTTTTCTGAAAATAGTATCTTAAATAATTCCTGAAAGAATCTGTATCGTTTAGAAAAGTTGTTTGGCAACACATTTTCATTTTTACCTACTTATTAAAATTACATTTCAGATGTCATGATATATGGGGGGTGGGGAAAAAATGTCTCATACAATTTTCCTTAGAAACTGTTGTGTTTCTAATGCATTTAATGATACTAAGTTTATTTATTTCTCAATAGGAGTATCTTGAAAACGGCCCCTTATTTTCCGAACTGAAATTTTACCAGAGGGCTGCAAAACAAGAGCATAGTAAGTAATATACCAGTTCTGATTCAGGGAGATTTAAGAACAAGTTTGGGTTTAACTACTGCTAATAAAAACTGTTGCTTTAGAGCTTGATAGCTGACTCATTTCATGTACACTGAACGAGTCCTGGTTGGTGCTGTAGTATATTTAGATTGCTATAGGTTTCTTTGCTTGTCCTTTCTGATCAGAAGGGAGAACAGAAGCATGCCAGATTTGTTACATGCACACTTCAGAGTGCACAACAATGAAAGGGCTCCAGAGAGAGGCCAGCCTTAGAACAGAGGTACTGCATGGACTAATTGGTGACAGTATTTCTGCTAGTAACTATTTCCATGTGCAGAGCCAAAAGTGTGTAATCAACACAGGACTTAATAGTAATCAAGGCACTTGATTCTGTAGACACTTAAGCATGGGTGTGATTTATTCATGGTAATTTCAGATGGCTTATATTGCTGGTAGACTTGAGCGCTTTTGATGGCTTGAAGCATTCTGTCTCAAATAAAGTAGAGCTTCTAAAACAGGGGTCCTCAAACTACGGTCTGGGGGCCTCAATCCGGCCCCCGGTATTTACAGAACCCCCCGCCCCCCCAGTGGTTGAGAGGGGAAACCAAGCAGCCACAGATGGCTGCCTGCCACTTCATCCACGCGCGCGGCCCCCTGTTTAAAAAGTTTGAGGACCCCTGTTCTAAAGGAATTATTTCTTCAGCTATTGATAATTTCTTACCTGCCTTCTAAGGGAACAAAGTGCTACATCGCTAGAACAAAACACTGCTGCTTGATTTGCAGAATGCCAAGAACTCTATTCTAAAGTTACAATCTGAATTGTTTGCTAGACAAACTGCCAAACAGGTCTTATTTGTTTCATTGTTTCATTCAAAGTCTTGGCTTGATATCTGAAACAAAGCCAACAAAAAACCTCCACACCAAACCTGAAATTCTTTAGCTACCTTTAACCCAATGTTATCTTTTTCTTATCGTTAACAGTAAGAAAATGGATGAATCTCAAGAAAATAAGATGTTTAGGAATTCCAGTGTTTTGGGGATCAGGCTTGGCTGAGTACAAGGGGAAAAGGTACTAAGATTAATTGTAATTAAGCCTCAAATTGATTGAAGATCCATTTTTCAACAAAATGGAGATAAGTCCTTTCAATTTGACACAAACTTTCAGTCTTGTCTTAAAGGATTCATCCCTCATATATTTCCTGGTAGCTATAGATTCATGGTCATGGAGAGACTAGGAGAAGACCTTCAAAGAATCTTTGAAGATTGTGGAAGCAGATTTAAGAAGGAGACTGTTCTGCAACTTGGGGCACGAATGGTATGTACAGAGAGAGAGAGGAGATTGCTATGTCTCAAACTTGCTGAGTTAAACAAAAAATTTACCTTTCTAATATAGTTCCTTTAGATAGCTCTTGAGTTCTTGAGTTTAGAATTAAACATATGAATGCTATGGGGTTTTTTTTGTTTGTGGGTTTTTGGTGTTTGTTTTTTTTTTTTTTTTTTGTTACATCAGATGAGTATTAAGTAGAAAACCAAGACCACCCCTGCAGACTGGAAGATGGTGGGCTCAAGCCAATTTTTTTTCTAATAGGTAAAAACATAAACCATACACTTAAAAATGTGTCTAGACTGAGATGTGTAAGCCTATTCTCATATACTTCAACTTGTATTGATTTTTACTTCTTTCCCCACTGTCTGAAGGGTATTGTATTAGACATCCATATTTGTCAAAGTTCACAATTGCATGCCTGAATGCAAAATTTTCAGTGTGTTTGCTGAGTGCACTGGTTGTACAGACCAGGATTAGGCTACTCTGAAACTATCTGGTTTGTTTTCAAGTGTGTGTAGACTGGCACATAACAGAAGACTGTATATGTGCTCCTTTGTAGTATCATTTGTGTTGTGAAAAACTGCTGTTACTGAGCAGAGGTGCACAGCAAATGGAGTAGAGACAATGGTCATAAGTTGCAGGAAGAGGAACTCTGAGTATAAAGGAAAAATTTTTGCAGAGTACCTTAGCACTCGAACATGCTTCTCAGAGGCTGTGAAACATGCATCCTTGGGGAGTTCTAAAACCTGACCATTCAATATATTGTACAACGTGATCTAACTTACATTAGTCCTGCTTGAAGCAGGGGGTTTAGACTGGACACCTCCAAAGTTTCCTTTTAATGTAAATATTAATAATTAAAAAAAAGTGAAGGTCTTTTGTATTCACATAATTGACAGACTTGTAAGCGTGTTCATACACTCCAAAAGCCAGGATTAGATTGTCCTTTTTATGAGTTGCTGAGTGCAACCGTGTTTTTTAGTAAGTTAGAGCTCTAGTAACTCAGTAAGGAGCTGAAGAAGGAGGATGATGCAAGGGGTTGGTGATATGAAATGCAGGTCATATAATAACTGGCAGGATCAAATGTATTATAAATCAGGGCTGATTGAGTATGTTCTTTGTAAGAGCTTGGTGTTCTCAGCATTTCCTCTAGCATAAAGTACTAGTTTCGTTCTTGCTTTGTGACCTTAGAAGCTGATACTCGCAGGCAGTTACACAGAGATAACTCATGGCAATGTATGGCTTGTTTATGATTTCCCATCAGCTATGTGCCTGGTGGGAACAGACCCTGTGGACAGAATGAGTAATCCTAGTGCTCTAACTCCAAACAAATTTGTCAGCTCAGTCTGTGTAGCCCTTGATTTCACTGTATAAGTGAGAAATATTTGGTGGTAGGGTTAGGAGCAGAGTGGAGGAGATGATGATGTTTTCTTTACTGTTCTAAATCCTTTCCTAGTTGGATACTTTGGAATATATACATGAAAATGAGTATGTTCATGGTGACATTAAAGCAGCAAATCTACTTTTGGGCTACACCAATCCACACGAGGTAAGCATGTTTACAACTTTTCTACACTGTTACTCTAATGTGTTTATAACTGTTTAATTGTTTTAAGTTATTTATATTCTGCATTAATAAAGGGTAAACTAATCAAGAGGCTAAGTTGGAGGACATAATTGCTGTTCTAGGTTATGCCAGTTTAAGTGTATCAGTAGAGTTTAAGGATGTGGCCTGTTGTATTTTTATTCTTGGGGAGTTCTGGCTTTCAAAGGTAGTAATGAATTGTGTTTCCATGCCACTAACTCTTACGTCCTGCTCGTTGTAGGGGATATAACAGGTAAGTAGGATTAAGGTTGCTGCTCTCTAACACTCTAAAGCCTAAAACTAGCCTTGAAATGGAGGTGTTTTGGTGAAACATTTTGAAATAAACCTTTTGATTCTGTCACGCTTCACATACTCTAATGATGTCTTTTTTCTTCAGTTGATAAAATCTAAGTATGCTTTTTTCTTGAAAAAAAAAAATTAGAAAAAAAGGACATCTTTAACTTCACTTAACTATAATTAGCTCTAAGCAGTACTTCTTTTCTTCAGTTTTTGTTTTTCTGCTGCAGTGATGAAGAAACAGGTCTTGCAAAACAGCTCACTGCCATTGGAAGTTGAACTGTTGAACTATATTTGCTTTTTTACAAGTTTCAAGTTAAATGGTTGAGTCGAATATGAACTAGAACACATAGTTTAAAAACTATTATGGCTGTTTAAAACAACCACGGTTTTAGACAGTGGTAGCAGCCAGTACGTAATCTCAGTTTATGGTGTTTACCAGCCTGCTGAATCCAAAGAGGGAAGCTGTTTACAGGCAAAATGATATGCTACCCAAACCCCTTAACATAACTCAAATGACTGTTTTTGTCTTGGCTATTGTGTATTTTTATGACAGCAAGATATGCTGCTGTTTTTCACATTGAAATCATTTTGGAAGTGTCCATTTACAGTAATCATAAAATTTTAAGACATGTAGCTGACTTTGATCAGCTGCTTTTGAACTAGCCAGACTGTAGGGTGGTTTTCTGTTTTGTTTTTCATGTTGTCTGCATGAAGATCATGCTATACTAGTATTTGGTTTTCGTGAGTAGTAAATTCATTGCCAGATTAAAAATAAGGTGAGTTACTGGACAGAGGCTTTAGGTGGAAATATAATTTAAATTATATTTATTAAATAAAAGAAATCAATAGATATTCCATTGTATCCAGTAGCTAGGAGCTACTTACAAAGGAAGTACAAACAAATATGTACGAAGTGTATGTTACTGTTGAGAGGTTTTGTGTAGAATTTTCTTTCAGCAAAATTCCTTCTCCACTGAAAGTATTCTATAAAACTTTTTTAAAAGTTCACATTCTAATTCTGAAGAGCTAACAGAAGAGAATGTCTAATATTTGTAAGGTATGAATTAAACTTTCATTTCTCTATTATGCTTAAGAATATTTAGAGCTGATCAGATAAACTTCCTGGTCACGGACCTCAGAAATTCTGCAAGTGGCCACAGGTCTGCTGATTTCACTGAAGCTGTGATAACTATACCATACCAGTCTACAATCACGTAGACAGTGGTGATTATTTCTAAATATATTTTAAAGGTAATGTGTACTATATTTAGGTTACGCAGCAGGGTAGATGGCTTAGTGGGACTGTTTCTGGATCAATAAAAAAATATTTTCTGGACACAGGTTGCACAATATCTTGAAACATGTATGCTTTGTGTCTTTTGGGGCATGAAAAGAAAGGATAATCTTACCAACACCACAGCTAAAACTTCTAAATTGGCGGATCTACATATGCCACTAATTCCCCTGGAATTGTTGCCTCTGATGTGCCATCTGCCCTTATACTTCAATAAATGTTCTTTACCTGGCTTAGGAGCAGTACTAGACAATATTCGTGCTTAGATTCAGGTATTCAGAACTGTAAATGTGTACTTGCACAGACAATTTTGCATTTATCATGTCTTAGCTATTTGCATGTGCCATCAATTTGCATGTAATTTTGCCGTGAAAGTTGCTTCTTCCTATTCCAAATGTGTCCAGTTCCTATGTAAGGCTTGGTGATGCTGCAACAGCCTTTTCTACAAATCAGGCTGTCTTTATAACATGCTGGTGAGCTGAAAGTATTATGTATTTACCAGAACGGTATTTTGGGAAGCTGTGGAGCATTACCACTGACTAAATATTTAGACCATAATATGGAATATTCTGTCCTGTATCCTCTAAACTGTTGTTGGAGATGCTGTATTTTAATTTGACAATCTTCTAGTAAGCTTAAACACTTTAGATAAAACCTCAGACACTGTTATTGCTACCAAATGCCTGTGAGGTGTTTTGTCCAGCGTTCTCTCTCTGCTGAAATGGTGGATGGCTAGATTGCCTTGCTCTTGTTTTTTGTTAAATCAACGGACAAGGAGGTAAAGTGATCCAACTAATCTCATAAATAGGGAGTGAGAGCATCTAGCCAGTGGCAAACTCAGGCTCAGGAATGCAAGCTGAGAGACCTGTAGCTCCACTGGGAGTTGGCATAATAAAGCTGTCTGACCTAACGATTTCTGTGGTGAGGTTTTTTTAAGAATTTGATGCTAGTGGGTTCTTGTTCTTTAGGATCTATGATTTTAAGAGAAAATAAATAAGAAATGTTCTTTTTAAAGAAACCCATTGCGAATCTCTTAAAAACTATATATAGGTATATGTTCAAAATATATTTCCATATTATGTTTTGGTGAAGAGACATAAGCGTTTGTACCTTTATACTCAACTTTACTTCTTTTTTTGTCATTTAATGGCTGTTCATGTATACTCTTATGTGTAAATTTGTGGCTGACTTCCTGCAGTTTCAAAAAAGATCATTTTTCTATCTTAGACTTTCTGCTGCTACTCTCTGCCTTCTGTAAATTAACCTGGTAAATTCACACAACAGCCAATAAATATCGTAGTCCCCTTTTTGAAAGAACATGTGAAATCCATACTGCTATCCCCTACCTTCTGTGGCAAGGCAGAGAAACAAATAAAGTAAAGGTCCTGTCACTCTGTGACCTTCAAATGATGTTTAGAAATGGTTAGAAGATCAGAATCAACTGACCTCAAAGAACAGCTTGCTGCAGATCTATTCAATAGAAGGGAGCGAGGCCATTCAGTGAGTTACAGGTCAAAAGATCAATTCTCTAGTCAATATGTTTCTGAACATGGGCCCAGCACAATGACTGACAGAATAGGAGTGATGTACTGAGGGAAGTACATAGCCCATGAATCTCGGAGAGGCCTGAAAGAAAACTTGAAGTGATCATACCTATAAATTACAGAACAAGTGAAGCACTGTATTGCAGCAAGTTAAAGATAATTTGGTGCATAGTAGCAACTGTATGATAAAGCAGAAGAAACATTATTGATACAGACTCTAAAAAAGAAATTCAAATCCATTAAACCCTTTTAAATTGTGTTACTATTAAAAGAGGCAAGCGGTCATCAGACAAAAGCTTAAAATCAGAGTTTTTAATAAATGAAATGAGGCTTGGAAGAATGCCTCTTCAAAACAATTACTTTGTAGTATTTTCTTTTTCCCCCATGGAATATATGGGCAGACATGCTGCAATATTGCAGACTCAAGTCTGCACCAGAAGTGGACGATTTGGGTTTTTAAGCTGTAGATTTTCATTGCATTTGCACTTCAGTTCTGATTTAGATTTTAAGTGTTCCTTAGAAAAGGTAGTCATAGAATAAAACTCAGACTTGATTATCATAGATAGCCCTGACTGTGAAAAGGAAAAAATAAGAATACAAAAATGTTTCAAATTGTTACATTTTTAAGACCAGCTTTCAGTGGACCAGTATAGAAGATACAAAGCTCACACACTGATCATGTGGGAAAAACATGCATGAAAAAAATTCCAACTTTAAGCCATTTTTAATTGCGAGGTGAATCATTGTGATTCCTGCTCATTAGTCCTGTATGACAGATTAGCTAAAGAGCAGATGAATCTAGAGAAGTGAAAATCTTTTCTGTTCTCCTTTGCATGTTTTTAGGAAGGATGCAGCATGCAGAGATACTATACAGAAACAGTTGAGTTTTAACTTACGGATGCTGCCTAGCCCCTTGATGTGAGATGTAACTTCTCAATCAGATGGCCTTAGTTTTCTTTCATCAGTCCTTCTGCTCTGTGTGGATAGAACTGTTTACACTGGTTTAATTTCTTCCTGTAGTAATGGCCCAAATACCTTGGGGTTCAATTGGTTCCAGCATTGGGACTTGCCACCAAAGTCACACAAGATTTCTTCCTCTCTGTCCTTTGTTTTAACCTGCTTTCCTTCTACCTTGGCTTCTATTTTGTGAAAGATGCTATTTTTGTCCCAAACACTACATTTTGGACTTCGTATCCCAAGATGGACTTCAGTTTACCTTTAGCCTTTTCGAAGTGTAGTGTCCAGCTGAAGCTGACAGCACTATGGCCATTAGCAACCAATCTGCCTCTTATTAGAAGGTGTCTACTTATTTATCGTGCATTACATAAGCCTAGTAACAGAACCACTGGAAAGAAAATGTACAAAGAAAATCACTGTATTGTTACCCTTTCAGCGATAACTCCTGCTATGTGTACTTCGAGATAAAGAAAATACTGTGAGAATCCAAAGTGCCAGGCTTACAACCTCCCAGATCAGTGCACTTATATATTATAATGTATTACAGGTTGTAAGAATTTTATATGTTTAGCAGATATTTAGCATTTCAGATACAAAGCACAGCGAGGGAGGCTTGCACAGAAAGGACAAGGACTGCTGAATCTACAGCTGGTTGATTGTGCACATAATTATTTGCGCCTGTGTGGCTGTTGGGTTGAATAAGATGGGCACATTCATGTTTGCATGAAATTAAGTGTGAAGGCAAGAAATCTGGCTCCTAATCTATAACAAAATCTATTAATAACTCACTGTGCTAAGAACTGCTTAGTCGGACAGGGGTGTGTAAAAAAAGAGAAAACGAGCAAAAACAAGTGTTAAGTAGGTGTGTGGAAAGGGATGTACAATGTAACACAGCTAAACCCAGCTGTTTTAGGCTTGCCTTGCCCTTGCACCTTCATCATCCATGTTACCATTTATTTTTTCAAGTGTCTTTGTTTATGTTGCTCCGGGTGTGTTTTGTTCTCTTTTTGTTCTTATTTGTTTTGTTGTTCCAAAAAAAAGCATGCAGATGAAAAATATTTATGGTATGGAAAAACAGACTAATGCTGACTTAATTTTTTTCAATATTCTTTAATATTCATCTTCTTTCCCCTCCCTATACCCTTAAAAAACGTGCAACCACCTACCTACAAATTCATTAACTACCCCTACCCACTGGTTCTGAGCAAATTTGGAAGGGCATACTATGTTACATTATCAAAAAGTGACAATTAGCTATAAAGAACTATATATCTTTTTAATGATGAAAGGGTTATAATGAGAATTGATGAAATGAAATTAATGGTAATTTAAAATAATGTAGTCATTCTGATAATGATTGTGACAAGGTTGTAATAGTGCATTGCTGCTTTTGTACAAGCTGAAGGGGACTGACTTTTGTTGGTAGCCAAGAGGCTTTTCTTTGGGAGGCTACCATCAGTTGCATGTTTGTGGAAAAAATTTGATGCAAAAGTTGTGGAAATGATAAATGGCACAGCCAGAAGTAAGCTGAACAGTGACACTCATGACCAACTTTGGGAGCAAACTGTGGTGCAGTCATAGATGTTATTACAATTGCATGTAAGTGGCTTTAAGAAGTGGTTGATTCTTGGTTTACAGGTCTTGCCACCATCAGTCAAGGCAGGATAACCTAAAGCTACCTCTTGCTTTTAAAAGTTTTTTTTCAGTATAAATTTAAAACTGCTCTGCTGATACTACTACAGAAAGTATTTTAAGCAAATCTGTTGCTTAACAATGGATTAAGAGTACCTAGTTACTATGATTCATCTGCAGGATAACTGGTAACTTTTTTACATAGTTCAAGTTTGACTAGCAAATATTTGTAGCTACTTTCTAGATATCCTGTTGTTAATATAGTTTGAAAGACCCCCAAGGCTGGGCTGCCATATGGGAGTGTCTATCACATTAGCTAGCGTTCCCAGCCCAGGCAGAACCAGAAAGCTGGCAGAGAAGCTTTTGTTGTATTGTTTTTTCTAACAGTTAAAAACCTCATTTTAATATAAGGCATAGCCTCAATTTTTAAAGGTTGAAATCCGCTCTGATTTTCGTCTTACTCTGGTCAACTGTACGTCAGAAATCTATAGTCAAACAAAATCCAAAATGCACCACTTAGCATGGGAAGAATACACCTTCTAGCCTGCTCTGTCCTTCCCAGCCCACAAAGGATGCAGAAGACTTGAAAACTTGATATTAGGGTAGTTCAACTTAGTTCTATCACACTGACTGTGGGCTCAATTAGGACAGGTACCAGAGCATCAGGAATACATTGGAGAACAGATGCAGGAGAAAATCAAATCAGTCAACCCAACAAAGTTTTTGCCTCGTTCCAGATTTTCTAAATGTGCCTACAGTCTTTAATCTTGTCTCACAGTTTGTATAGTCTGTCAGGTGAAAAACCTCATCGGTAATCTTAAAAGCCATCACCCTGCAGGAAGTGAGGGCTGCATCCCAGCTTACACGCTCCAAATAAGCACAGATCCTGCAGCAGAAACAGTAAAACCAAGAGACCAGCCATCCCAGGATTTGAAGCTGCCTGGAGCACAAACAGGAATCAGTAGTTCAACAGAATGTGCTACAAAATAATGCGTTAAATTTTCTTGAGGATTTTTTGTTTGTTTCCTCTACCAGGAGTGACATAATTAAATTACAAGTAAGTGCCAGCAGAGTTTATGTTAGACTTTTATAAGATAAGCTGTTTTTTAGTGACAGGAGACAAAACTAAGGTTTGAATAAGAAGAAGTTTTTCTTTTTAATATAGTATGATGTAGCTTTTGTCCCAGAGATCAATTCCTTTGGCAATATAGGAGCAATCTGTAGCTTTTTCTTTGTTTTCTTTTTAAAGTGGAAGTACCATACTTGGATATTTATAAAAAAAAAGGCCAATTACCTGATGTGAGAACTGGTCAATGTAAGGGGCAAAGGCCAGGCTGAAGTGAGAAAATAACCTGTGGGATATTGTGGAATGGACAGAGTGATTAGATTCCACTGCTTTCAACAAGTTACTGCTCGTCAGCTGCAATGCAGTAATTGACCATGTGAATGTAGTAAGTCTACCCCTGTTGGAGGGTAGAACGTGTTAATCTGAACTTCATGGAGTGGACTTGTGCCCTTAATCTAAATTATGTGGGTGGCAGAACTGACACGGATGCAGTACTGCATGCACTGTCTATAGAGAAGTAGAGGGGTAGGAGCCAGATTGCATATTCAGGTTTGTCTTGACAGGAAGCAGAAGAACAGAAAGTAAAATTCAGCTGTCCTGAGCTGTTCTGTTTTCAGTTTCAAAATACCATAAAAGTTTGCAAGACTAAGTTTTAAAGTCACTTAATACTTTTGCAGTTAAGTCCCAAGATTATGCAAGTGCGTATTCCAGATATGTCATTCAGAACTGTGGTTCTTTAGGTAGCTATACTGAAGCATCTTGGGGAAAGAAAAAAAAAATCACCTGTGCCAGGATGGAAGGGTAAATGTGGCAGAATGCATGAGCTTGCTGCTCAAGTAGGGACCCAATTTTTTTCTCTTACACTGATTTAGCTCCATGCTTCAGAGTAACTGAGAGTGAAATCTGGCTCTGTGCCTTTTCAAAATGTATTGTAAATTCAGGAGTGATTTCCTAAGATTGCTTTCTGGGTGGGGAGGAGGTAATTTATTTTGCTTTGCTTTATCTTACACTTTATGTTTAAATAGTCATTGCCAGTGTGAAGTTACTGACTGACATTCAAAACAATGAGACTATAGTTAGGCTAATGCCCAGCAGCCCTGTGGGCATGGTCCCTGTTAGCGCTAGAGCTCTGTGTCCAGTCTTGCTGCAAGCTGCTGCCTCTCACTTCCTCTGGTTGGCTTTTGAGTTGCACTGCTGTTATGAAATTGCACAGTCTCAGCCGATGGAAAATTTGAACAGAGGTGTGTATGTGCCTGTTTAAGTAAGTAGGGGAAGGGGTCCCAAAAGCAACGTGAGGATACATAAAAGGCATATTGCAGTTTATGATGTCTAGGGTGCCCACCTGGAGAGGAGAGAGCTTAGGAACAAAATAAAAAGACTGAAATTCTCCTCAACTCTGAAATAAGGTAAGAGTATAGTAGTGGAAGGATTTAAATGGGGAGGGCAGCTGTTATAGCCCCCAGTTGTACATATTTTATCCTGAGGCACCATTTGGTTTAATAAAATTTAGATCTAAGGCTGTCCTTAACCCATCAGTTTCTTAAGACTTAATTATAAAGGTTATACTTTCAAAGGACAAAAGCATTATTCATTTGTCTGTTCATGTCTTCCAGGTTTATCTTGCAGATTATGGACTTTCCTACAGATATTGTCCCAATGGGAACCACAAACAGTATCAGGAAAATCCTAGGAAGGGCCATAATGGGACAATAGAGTTTACCAGCGTAGATGCCCACAAGGGAGTAGGTAGGTTTCTTTTTTGGTTTTTTTGTGGTTTTTTTTTTTTTATTTCAGAGGAGTGATTACAGAATGAGTAATCAGGCTGTGTGAGCTGATGTATACAATAGTAGTAGTCTTGGGTATTGCTCAGGGTTGATCAGACCCTTGTGTGATGACCTCTTCTTGTACCTGGGAATGCTTCTCCGGGGTTGGTGGGGGAAGGGGGCCAGCTTGATTAAAACTGAAAGGCTGCTGCATGTATGGTGCTGGAAGGTGGACCCTAAGAAGAGCTTGCCATTAAACTTAATTGGTTCGTGTTGGGAGTAGTGGTTTGTGTTTGCTATACTCTGTAGAGGCAGAGGCAATATTTACTAATGTTGCATTGTCAAGGAAAAATGTTTTGAGTCTGCACTGTCCTTTAGGGAGAGCTGTGCCTGAGTGTCACCATCTGTGTTATGAGAGGATATTTCAAGATGACATTCCTTCTGCAAGGAGAAAAACCTTTTTGGAAGCCATAAAGTGTTAACTTTTTGAAATCTTTTTTCCAGTAACCTTTCATATATCTTACTTATTTAAACTCACTTTGATGGTATTGGAAACACATTTGCAGGTAAATTACATACATAGTCCTTTTATTGGATATTGATTGTACTGCCTTGCATTCCAAGGCAGACTTAATTCAACAATTCCCTAATTAGTTAAAGTCATAACCTATGTCTTGTATTCATTTACCATTAATTAAACCTTAGCTGTTTATTACACTGCAGTTCAAATCCAATAGCAGACCCATAGAGCCATGGAAAAGGGAATGGGAGGTCAATATTGAAAATATATGGTGCAAAGTCCCACTGATGGCTGCATTGTTCACAATCAATATGGTCAATGCAACACAACTTTCTTAGTTGCTATGTCAGCAAGACTAAAAGTCAATTCTAATGTTATGCTAGTGAAAAAAATGGTGATTATTGAAAAACTTCGACTCTTGCTATGAAACAGTGTTTTTGTTAACTTTTCTTTCCCGTATTCCCCCCTCTCTCCCCCCCACCAAGATCTTCTAAAACAAAAGGAATGGTTTTCTGCTGCCAGCTTTGATAGTATCATAGTGTCACAAGCGATAACTGTGGAAATCCGTGCTTGTTAATAGCTGCTGAACTGTTACCTTAAACTAATACTTTCTAATGAGTTTTAGTTGGCACAAACAACTGTATATTATTGCTTTTTCTATTAAAAGGACCATTGACCATGTAATGTAGAGGGTCTTGATAATTTGCTGGCGCTGTTAAAACCTGCAGTCGTTTAACTTTGGTCATTAGGAAAAATGAAATAAGACTGTCAAGTATTTGCTACTAAGACAATTGCACAATTTCACCTGCTAAAAAATATTCAGTGGTGAAGAGGGCATCTGTTTCAGACTCTTCTAGCCCTCCCAAGCATACAGTGTGTTTTCTGGAGATCTGGCTGGCTGCTTTCCCTGGTAGCGTGAGCAATGTGGCTGTGTACTAGTGTTTGATGTGGATGGTGTTTGAAGAACAGGTAGAAGCTGGAGTATTTGCGATTTGACAGTTGGATAGTTACAGCAGCTTGTTTCTCGTGGGCAGGTATCTGTTGATGGGCATGTGATTACAGGACAGATAATTCCTTTTATTTGAAAGTCTAGGGAAATATTTCAACTTTCAACATTGTGCAAAAGGTGTGCACAATGCAAGTGTTAATTAAGTTGTTGTCTTCTGCAATCTGTGGGATAGATCACCCGGTCAAGTAGCTAAAGCCATGACAGAATGGGCGAAAAGCAGAGGACTCCAGAAAACAAAATATTCAGAAGGATAGCTTGGGTGAGCTTACCCCCATCTTACACTAGAAAATTTTTTGCTTGTTAGTAGCTGCAAACAGAAAATCCATGGATTTTTCTGATGCTTCTGCTGGAAAAGCCTGCAGAACACGATGTGGTATCTGGTATGTTGCAGACAATCCAAGCTATTCACATTGAATGCCTCAGCTCTGACTTTGTAACAGCCTGAATCCACTAAGGTCAAGTCACCAGTGTTTCCCATTTGCAGCAGGTCTCTCAGCATCCCAGGGAAAATATGCATCTGCAGCGACTTCTGTTGGAGATTGCACAGGTCTGGATGGCAGAACACAGTGACTGGTTTCCCTCATCTCATCTCTTGTGAGATTTAGATTTGTGGAGATGTTTCGGGATACTGAAAGACTTCCAACAGCTGGAGCAAAGGGCTGCTTTGCTCAACAATCTCTGTGCTCCCAACTCGTGATTGAGTCTCGGCACAATCCCATGTACCAAGTGAGGTGGGGTGTGCTTACGAAAAGTGTTTGAAGACTAGCTTCACTGTTGGCAAATAAAAGCTGCATAGACAGCATTCATTCCGGTAGAGTATTTTTTTATTTAAATACTCTTGGAATATAGTTCTAATTGTTAAATGTTATTTTATATAAATGAGGTCCTTTCCAGAGGTCATTTCCTGAATATACATGGCAACATAAATATCTCCAATCTCAGAAACCTTGACTATACCAGTCACTGTATTGAGCTAGACAAATGAGAACATTTTGACTTGCTCATAAAGGAGCTGCCTCAATATATACACCTATTGGAGGTACATGCTGAAACTTACAACAAAATTACAAATTTGTTGCTTTCAAAAGTGGCTCTTGGCAATACTTGAAGCTGATAACCCCCTTGCATAAAGCCAATCAAATGCAACCGCTTCCCATTAATTTAAATCAACACTGGTGTTTCCCTAGTTGAATCGAGAGTTTAACCCAGCTGCATGCCTATTTATTCCCCAAGCTATCTATGGAGTTCATCAGGTGTAGAGATTATGCAGTCCACAGAGATCCAGAAAGTTTCCTACTAGCGGCCACTGTGTGGTGACACTTCTGGGTGGTTGAATTAGTCCATATTCTTCTGACAGCTGATAAGGGCTGAGTTGAGTGTGCCGTTTCTGTGGCAGCTGATGACGAATCACTGCCTTCAAACAACGTACTTTAGCATGTGCCAGTGTATGCTGGTGGTGCTGGTGGCTTTGACCTTGTGCTGGAACTGAAAAGGAATTATCCCTGTGCTGGAAAATGATGGGAGCAGCTCCTTTGCCTCATGCCTCAGCATTTTGTGTTGGTTCTGGCTTTAGTTTTGTGTGGCTCACCTGTGCTCTGCCCAGCGCATGTGGGCCCCACAGGCTGGCTCTTCTGTGCTGTAGTGCTGCCTGGAGGCTTCCAGACTTGTCGGGTGTCTGCAAGTATTCATCACAACCAGACAGTTACATCCCCTGTCTGTGTCTTGGGTTCACTTTGAACCAGGTTGATACCCGAGTTGGCCTTTGCCACGTGATCTGACCCACACCATCAGCTTTTCTGTATGTGGTGGCTGGATCTCACTGCAACCAGCATGTGGGGTTTTTAAATTTAAAACCTTTCTATCTTGCAGCAAATTTCATGTAGCACAGCTGCACTGTTAGTTTTAGTGTAGTATTTGTGTGTATTCATTGTATTCATTTTTAAAGACCATACTGTATAAACAGTATTACATTTTTGTTTGTTGATTGATAATTAAAGAGAATTATATCTGCACCCAGTGTACATTTAAAAAATTGTTACATAGTTAGTGTTAAAAAGTAATATTTGGATCAATGTCTCCTATGGATTTTTGTAGATTTTCTACTCACTGAGGCATGCAGTCAATACCTAATTTCTCTGGAGATATACTGCGCTTAACATATTGAGTTTTTTTTAAATACTCCAGTCTTGTGCATTGAGTGCATAAGACCAGTTTTAATTTGCTATCATTGATGAACATAAGAATATGAACTGTCTATGTTGAATTCCCTCCAGCATATATTTGTGTTTGCCATCGATTTCAAGATGACTCTCCTCTTCCTTTTAACAATGGTTCACAGTAACTATTAGCAGTTTTGCCATCTCTCGCATTGGATAGAGGGCCTACCAAAATCCTTGCAGGTCTTCTATTTACATCTGGAATAGTAAAGGCTGCTTAAGACAGCGGTGGGACTTCTGACAGCCTTAAAGAGAAGTAGAATATCTGATGATGCTTGCCTCCTACTGGTTGTCACTTTTTGGTAGCTGGTGAATATGTTTTGTCTGAGCTGGTTTCATCAAGCAAAAGAGTGTGTGCCTGTTTTCATTTTCAGTATTAGGGGAAGGCAGTTCCAGCTATGTTTGATGTCTTTTTTCAGCCAGTTCTTTGTGCCCCTCACACTGGGTCATTGCAACATGTGCTCCTGGAGGTCCAGCCAAATGCTTGTACACTGTTTGTACAGGGCAATGCAGGCATTGGGCTGATTGTAGGGAAGGCTCTGCAGTTCTTGTTCTTATTTTCCCCACTGGTCTGACAAAACTGTTGCAGTTTGATATTAAGAACATAGCTCGATGCTTGTCCATTTTTCTTTTTCTTTTATATGCGGGAGTTGACTAGAATATACACGGAGTTCCTTTTGTGAGGAAGGATGTGCAAGAATACAAACACCAATGCCTGGAAACACGCCCTTTCTAAGCCTGCATGGCTTCCAGAGAACAGAGCTCTAAATGGCTCTGGATCAAGAGGTTTATTTGGCATCTGTCCATGTATAGTTAGGATTCAGAGGGAGCCTGCTGGATTTTTTTGTTGGTCAAATGAATTATTGATTTGCTGTAGTTTGGTATGTCTTTCCCAAAGACTGTGTGCAGGACAAACTGTAAATCCTAAAAATAAAAGGAAAATATAACTGGTCTGGCAAAAAATGGGTGGAACTTTGCAGTGTAAAATAAATAAAAAGATATTTTCGTTTCTGAGTGTTCGATTAGAAATATGCGCCCAGCAGAAGATGGAGCAGGAGGTCATTGTAAGTGAAAGAAGAGGGGCTTTTGTGAAGATAAGATTGAACAGGTTCCTATAACCACCTCTGTAAGCTTATTGGGTCCTGCCAAGAATGTCCAGAAGTGGCAAAATAAGATGATGAGCCTCACAACTTTCTAGCAGAACTGATGAGTGTGGCTGGGAATTGGCTGTTTAATTTTGGCTGTTGTTGTTCTCTACGCCATGAGTTCAAAAAGTTAGTGAATCTCACAGCTGCTTGTCAGCCCCTACCTGTCAGCCCCTTACCTCTGTGATTTTTTTTCTGCCACACAGATGTGAAAGAAGAGTAAAACTTCCTGTCCCCACTCTCCTGCCACACGTTCTCCTCGCTGCAAGCTTGGAACATTTTACTTCCAACCAGGTATCTGCACCTCTTGCCACCACTATTTTATCTCCCACTCAGATCTTGTGGTGAAGTTCCCTTGCATCTTCTAAACTTCCCACTGCATAAACGTCTCCCCACCAAATCAGGACCCCAGCCCTCTTCCTTTCAGCACATCCCATTCCACCATCCTGATGATTATTCATTCTCTCTTCATGTTTAGAGGAGAATCCTGCAGCTGGCTGTACTCTTCGATTATGGCTGCAGCAGAGCAAGTGGGGAAACAGGGAGGCTCTGCAGTTACACCCTGCTGGTCCGTGGGTGCATGTAACTGCTTGTTTGCAGGCTGCTGTGCACGTGCCTGCACCCGCACATTAGGCGGTTGTGATTGTCCAGGAAAGCTCTGCTGTTGTGAAGAGGTTTGAGGATCACAGTTTGGGAACTTCTGGCCTTTAAGACCTGCTGGCTCACTGTGTGCTCGTGAGTTTGGCTGCATCAGGACAGCAGCAGTAGTGTTGCTGTTTTTGTGGGCTTTGAAACGAGTTATCCAGCTGCTGTGCTGGGACTGCATCCCATGACTGACAAGAGCCGTGCTGATGTTTGGGCTAGTTGCCAGCTTTGATGCTGCCTTTGAGAGGGTGCGAGTCCTCAGGACTGTGAGGCCAGTATTGTCAGCACGGCACCTCTGTGACTGCCCAAGGCGAGGTCAGTGCTGGAGAGTGACAGTTGTATCCCCCCCGGGAACAACTGCGGGAACTTCTGGCAGTGCTGCAGTATGTTTCGTGCCGAGCAGCTGTATGAGCAGTTGAGTATAGCTGTAAGGTCCAAGTTTAGAAGAGAGCCCATAGCTGGCACCGGACAAGTGGCTTGTCGCCATGTCCCAGAGTGAGTTCTCTGGAAGAGCTGTAGTACAGTTGTGGTGAGACCGTGTTTGCACTGGGTTTTTCCTTCCAGCGTTCTGTGGTGGTGGTTATTGTCAGTGAGTACGTCAGCAACATGCCAAGCTAATGGTGCAGAACTGTGTGTGAGGGGAGGGGAGGTTGTTCCTGGCCCCTGCTGACAGTTGCCCTGCCCGAGACTGGATAACTCTGTACAGAATGGCCTCCAAGCATTAACATTCATTGTAAATGTAACTCTATTTGTCTAACCTTTTCCCCGTAGCCACCCGCTCTATTCAGTTAGTCGCTATCCTGCTGCGGTGAACTCTCAGACTGACCAGTATCTTGGGGAAGCAATGCTTCATTAGCAGCCTTTTTTTTTGTCTTTTCCTTTCCCCTGCCTTTAATAGAGGCACTGATTTTTGACAAGTCTTGTATTTGCCTGTTTTTTTTATCATCTCAATCTTGAACTAAGAAGTTATATCACTTTTAGTTCATCTATTAAAACATTGTGATGATATATTTTTAACATAATTATATTTCTCCATGGTCATGTTAACACTCCTTTCCTTTATGGGCTTTTGGATTAATGACTGTGGTATGAGTTATATTTGTTTGTGAATTAACATTAATTTGTATGCTGTAATGCCAGTGAGAATTGGAGGTTCTACTGCATGTAGATGCAATATGAGCAACTAAAATGATCCTTTTAATGAAAAGCTTCCAATCTAAAGAAACACTAATGGTGAAATTATAATGTAACAGTGCTAATTAAAAATAATAGAAGAACATTTCATATGTCACTCGTTAGTCTCCTAGATCTTTGCAAAGGCTTGAGAAAGTTAGCTTAACAAGGGCCATAAAGGAAAACTCCCATTTTTACATGAGTTTCAGATGAGTTCCTGGGAGCGGTGTAGTTTTGAGAGCATATTGTGGCCAGTGTGATGTCATTTATGATCTATTTTGAAATAGTAATCTGAATATAAATTAGGGCTCAGATAGCTGCCAAATCCAGTATACAGTGATACATAATGTATTTTCTTCTCGGAGTGAATTGCTTCAGTTATGTTGTTCTGAGTTATCGTTGAATCCTGTGCCTGCGTGTTGAGTATATGGTTGTGGTGTATATAAAACTTGTTGTGGCCTGACTGATTTCATTGACAGGTTGTTAATTCATTAACTTCAGTGGAGTCGTTCCTGATTTATCTTGGCAGGACTGAGGACAGAATCAGGCCTTAAATCTTCAAATTAAAAAATGAAACTATAAAAATACTGTGAAATAAAATGTCACCAACATGTTCTCATTAAATAGTATTTCATCTGAGACTAAGATAATAATAAAAAAAATTCTGGTGAATAGAAACGCAGAACCCAAATATCTATTATAGAAAAAAAAAAAAAGTTTTTAGTCTGCAGAGAAGTAAAGAGAATTTGATTTAAATAAGTACTATTCTGAATGTATGCTCTTGTAGCAGTGACAAGTTATCAAGCAGAATTGTTTTATTTTTTCATGGCTATCACATTTAAAATGAAGCCAGATTGACTTCTCTCAGTTGATGTTTATCAAGAATTCTTGTAAACGTCAATTGTATTAGCAGATTTATTTTTACAAGTAAACATATAGCAGAAACTTATGTATTGGTGCTTTCTTTGGGGTGAAAATTAATTATTCCATTGTTCATAGATAGTATTAATTCATTAAAGATTAGTTAGTTGAATACTTTTTTAATAAGAATGTAAATGATTTAGGTTAGCATCTCTAATACAAAGCTGGCAAAAGAGCAGACAGAAAGTATAGGCTAGTACAGTCAAATAATCAAACGCTGACATTTTCATGTGGTTCTATGAAAAACACATGTAAATGTCTTTATGTAGTAACGCTTGCAGTGACCTGGGAGATAAAGTGATATGGGAGTTTACCATCTCTCTGTAAAACATTTCCCCTTTTATTTTTTAGTGATGTATGGCTTCGTTACATGTACTTTTTTTTTTTTTTTTTTTTTTTTTTTTTTATTCCCTAGCTGACTACTTGTTACAGTAAAGTCTTACTTGCACCTATCTCCCTATTTTTGAAGGCATTGCTCTAGTATTAGTCAGGAAATGGCTGGAAGATATCTGCATGTGTGTGAGAGGGTAATTAGTGATGGTCAAACTGTTAACTGCAAAGTAAACTCTACTCTCTGGGGGGACAGTTTTGTCAGAAAATGAGTTGTCCTAGGTGAGCTTCTGAAATCTGTTTGACTTAGCATAGTTTACAGATTCATATCAATTAGTCCCTCAGTGGAAAAAAGTGGTCCATTGTTATTTTGACAATTTTTCTCAGAATGCCACTTTCTGTAGCCCATCTTACACAAGCAGGTGCCAGAAAAGCATTGTGTGAAAACTGGAGGATCTGCCATCAAAAGTGCTGAATTATATGGTTATAATCTGGAATTGCCAGAATGGAAAAAAGGAGTTGAGAACACATGTGTATGAATGGAGTTGTTCCACAGTTAACAGGAGATTTATGGCTGAAGAAATCACTACAGAACAGCAAGTGGTAGAGATTGTGTTTTTATTTTAACATGAGAGCCAAGTCTTGCATTAGGACGTTGCTGAATCTAGTGCAGAAAATAAATGACACCCAAGGGATAGTGTAGCATTCTGTTAGATTGGAGGGCCTTCAATAATCCCGTAGTCTAATAGCAGTTAAGATAAAGAATGTATAAGAACTAATCTTCTGCTTTTACAATAATGTGTGTACGGTAACAAGAAACAGTTATGATGTGTTGGCACCGTAGCTTTTAGCAGATGACTTTTTAAATTAAAAGATAAGTTTGCTGAGTGACTTCCTGGAATTTATTTAATGAAGGCCCATAAAATATGATATCTGTTTACAGCTGAATTAACAGCACTACGCTCAACTACTACTCTTTATGCTAGACAAAAAGTACAAAACCTGCAATCTTCTTTCCTTTCTGGAAAGTGCAAAATCATTTTGGAAAAGCATAAATTCAACTTCTACATCTGCCCATCTTTAATCATGATTGACAATTTCTGTTTCTGCAGATTCCATGTGATCTTGACTTGCAAACTATAGGCTGCAAGTCAAAAGCATATGAAGAAGTATTGCAGCAGTCCTGCTTGTTCAGTTTTTTCAAGTTTGGTTTCCTCTGAAGAGCAGCAAGCCATAGCAGCTCTCTTAGTATTGCGCTTTTTTCCCGTCTTTCTTTTGGAACAGTCAATCTATAGATGAACTTCAGTTTCCTGGTTTTCTCCATATATGATGTTTGGAGATGGGGTTAATTTTTGATGGAGTTATATCTATTGTATTTGTATTCTGTTGCTGGTATATCTGTTTGAGGTACACAGAGTGAGAGTAAATCTGTGAAATAACTTCCTTTCTGGAAGCAGTAGTGGTAAGTTTACACAGGACTTGCTAAACGGCAAGTGTATTTTAGCTTGTGCTACGACTCTCTAAACAAACAGTTTGTGGTACCGCTAAGCAGATGGTTTTGGTGTATAAATGTACACTAGATGGCAGTTTTGTCATATCTTCCAAGTTCAAATAGCTCTGTAGGAGAACAGGAAAGGCCATCAGTGTTTAGTCTGCACTCACAGGGTCCCTGCATGACCAATGTGGACCCCATGGACTTCCTGGAACATGTGTTAGCAATTTAGCAGCAGACATTTATTTCTTTGTTTTACTGCTTGGCTCTTTGAGAAAGTGTTGGTACTCAGTTATGGGCTGTCTGGATCATGTCAGAGGCCATGGGGATCAAGTCCATGTGACAGGCCAGACTGAGGAAGGATGAAGTTGGAGGAGGTGAGGAAACTGACCCTTACTTCAACAGTAACAAGTCACTGCCTGTCTGTGGACTGTGGCCAAATGCCGGGGCGTTTTAGGTCTAATACAGCTGAATAAACAAAACACTTTGCCCATTTGGCTTTTTCATATTTCATCAACACTAGTTCAATCAAAGTCTTTTCTATTTCCTAAGAAGAGGTTCTTATTCTTCATCTTTTTCTTTTTTTTCTCTTCCCCACTCCCTCCCCCCATTTTAGCCCCATCCAGACGAGGTGACCTTGAAATCCTTGGCTACTGCATGCTGCAATGGTTATGTGGGAAGCTGCCCTGGGAACAGAACCTGAAGGACCCTGAGGCTGTCCAGGCTGCGAAAACAAAGTAAAAAATATGACACCACACACATGTACACCTCTGCACATGTATACCACCCTAGAACCCTGCAACGTCCTCATCACTTTACAAAACAGGTCTGAAAATGACAGCTTCACATGCTGTAGAATAGCATCTTTTGAGAAAACTAAAACAATTTTCCTTAATTAACAGGGATGTTAGAAGCGGTTTAAAATGTGACCTCTTATGTGCATGTATACCTTCTTCCACATGTTTATGTATGTACTGCTGTACAGAGATGATAAATTCAAACGCACAGTACACACATTTTTTGTGCTGTGTATTTTTTAAACTTTCTTTTTTCTTAAAGAAAACATTTGTGAATAAGTGCAGGCCTTACTGCACATACATAAGGTTGCTCTGTGTGTCCATTAAACTTCATGGGGGCTTTGTAGAGACTATAGTGCAAATATCTCTTGAAAGTTTTTCCACACGTGCATTCAATTTATTTAACTTTCTGTATGATCCTATTTTTCAGATGTTTTTCTGTAGGTTTTTAATGTTATATAAGCCTACTGCCATTACAAACAATTAAATACCAAAATATTAAGGAACTTGATTAAAATCTTTCCTTTTTCCCAGCATGACTCATTAAGAGCTTACTAAAGCAACAGAGTGTATTAGTGTTTTCTTTCTCTGCTTTCACAGTTGGGACTTGAGAGAGTTAATTGCATGTGGTACAGTGTAGCCTGTAGAAGCCTATACAGAAGAGTAGTTACCCATAAATGTAACATCACAATTGGAGAAGGCAGCAAACTTTTAAGTAGGGCAAGTCACAACAGAGGTACACAATAGGGATACCTGATCCGCAGAAATCAATCTGCAAATGCAGTGTGGCATCGGCTCTCAACAGAGAAAAAGGTTAGCCTGCAGACTGTGGATAATACAGATTGCATCTGTAAATGTTGACATCGTATGTTATGTTTAATATTTCTCCTTTAGAAGTTCTGATCATTACACAACCCCCTGCAAGGTAACACTTATACAATTCAATGTTAAATCAATTTAATCAATCAAGCTGCTTCACTAATTCTTCTCTTGTGGTTAACCCTTAGATTGCTAGCATTTTCAGGATGCCGAGCAAACAGATGCTTCAAGGAAATGCACAGAAAATGATACAGATTCCATTTATCAGAAATATCCTATTAGTCTAAGGAATTACGTTCTTGATATTGGGTAACTCGCTCAGGTCACCCCCTTTTATTTATCTTAATTTTCAGTGCCTATACTGTTTTCAAAGGCCAGAAATAGACATCTGCGTATATGTGTGTATCCAGTTGCTTGTAAGTTAATAAGTATGTTAAGCAGCAGAGCTGAATCGCTTGTGAGTGTGCCAGTCCTTGGCTGCAGCCTGTGATGGTGAGGAAGAAGGAGCTGGCCCCGGAAGGTGGGGTGCAGCTGGAAGGCAGCAGCTGGAGCAGAAACTCCAACCCTCATCCTCTCATCTCTTCACTACCAGCTTATAGTCTTTCATGCCCAGTAATGCTGGGGCAATGAGGCAACTCTGCCAAAGCTCTGGCCACTGGTAAGGGGATGCTGAAGGACTGCTGGTATGTTTTAATTTTGAAATGTTTGTGCCATGCCATAACTGGAGGAGAGACTCCATCAGAATTGGAATTGAAGATAGATTACAGGAATGTTTATGTGTATATGTTTCATTTCCCTTATTTCTGATACTAAACAACAAATCACTGAATTGAAGGTTATTCGTTTGCGTACCCTAACTTTATGCATTTGAGAACATATCCTATTACTGGTGGAGCTTTATGGGTCCTTTAAACAAAAAAACCAAAAAATTGATTCTTTAACAATATTAACAGCTAGACCGAACTAATGGATTTCACTTACTCAGGGCAAGGGGGCTTGTGCAGCTGCAGGTTCCTACAGGTGCTAGGAAATCATCCTGGTTCATGCCTGCATGAAGATCAGAGCCGGCCTTACTTCATCTGATTTTAGGGTGTCATCAGTTCTGAGCTCCAGCGTCCTTTGGTATTTATGTGTCTGGATAGACAGAAAGTACACCTGTGGCCCCTGCCTTTCAGTTTATGAAGTGCATGGGACTTTAGGTCATTTAACCTCCCTCCCCTTTTGATCCTGCTGTGCCTGCTTGTAATTTTGACAGCCATCACCCAGCTGCCCGTGAGCTACATGGCAAAAAGAACCTGATGCTAAGCTACCAGTAGGCAGGCCAGAACTGCTTCATAAATTCCGAAATACAAATATTAATCATTAAGCTGAAATCAGAACAAGCCATTTCATTTCAAAGGATTTTTCTTTTTTTTTGCAAAGAAAAACTTAAAGTGCAGTCTTAGCTGAAAGCCTGGTCTTGGTGCAATTGGCAGTCTCCAAAGAGTTAAAAATGTAGCTGGTAAGAAAAGATTTTGTTTTAAAAGCAGTCCTGTGAATCATTAGCTATCCCGGAGGTCCACTCCCTTTGGAATTGAGACTTGCTGTCTTCCTAAATCCCAGTTGAAGAATCACCTGCTCCAAAACCACATTAAATTGTTGCACTCTCATGTTTTTTCAGACTTATGGATGAGCTCCCAGATTCAGTGATGGAATGGGATTCTTCTGGAAGCAGCTGTAGTAAGTGTACTTGCACTATGTAACGCATAGCTGTTCAGCCTGTTAACAAAAAATACTTAATGTCTCACTCTGTTTGGGGAAGCAGAAGATAAGTAAAAGTAACACAAATTTAACAAAGTCGTTAAGAATTAAATGCAACTGCTAAGTTTTGCACCTTAAGGCAGATGCCTTCACCGGGCCTGAGTCCATGCAGTGTGATGGGGCTCAGGTCTAAGGGCAAACTATAGTGTGCAAACAGAAGTCATCTTTGAATTAACCCCTTGAAGTCAAGCCTGTGTGAAAATACAGTGGATAATACCCTTATGCATACCTATCCCACAGAATAATTCAATCTGCAATATCTGCATTTAGCTGATAATGCAGTAGTTCTGTAATACTCACCATTAGGTGATACGTCACGCTCGTTAATTCAGGGTGCGATTTAATTGAACTAATGTTTCTGACTTCAGTGGAACTGGATCAGGCCCTTCATGTACAAGTTTATTATATTTTCATCACTTTTAGCTCAAAGGCTTGTTTGCTGCAAGGGCAGAAAGTAAACTTCTGGATGCTGTCGGATGCTGGTCACTCTGTAATAAATGATTCTTGATGCTCACCGATACAGGATACTCGGGATACTTCATGCTTTTATTGCAGGAACTCTTTTTCTGCTGCTTTCCTGCATTATCCCGTAAACAAGCACTAAGTAGATGAAACAGACATTGAGGGCTAAATTTTCAACCCTGGTGTGTGGTAGCATAAAAATCTTGATCGGTCTCATCTGTGATGTATGCCACATAGTGACATAAGGGATCTTAGCCGTATGTAATCCAAGGTGTTAGGAAGCAGTGCCTATCTTAGCAACAGAAGTGGCTGTTAGTATGGCAACAGTAGGCAACTGCCTACAAGAGGTTTAGTGCTTAGTATTCGGACTTTAAAAAAGCAAATGAATGGACGGTTTGTCTTGTCATATGTATGTTTCTTCACCGAAATACAAAAGTAAGCCAGGGAAAACACCAAACTTCCTTCAAAGGTCAGTATCTATTTCTGATTTATTCACTTATTTTCATAGCATTTAGGTATTGGAATTATTGGAATGCATTATGTATTACATAGAATATATTCGTGATGTGTATACATATTTAATAAATATTTACTCCTGGGATTTTACCAGATGCTAATCTGGTGTAGTACTCCAGTTTTAGGATGCACTTGGGTCTTCAACTGAAAAGTTTTATCCCCCTCATATGTTTTTCCTAACAGCATTATTTCTGCCCATTCAGTGGTTTCCCTGCTTCTAGAACCAATGAATAATGATAGCAAAATAATACTGCTCTTAAGACTGGTTTAGGATGCAATCTCAAAACCAGTATTTGCCCAAGTATTACAGGTGAAAAAGAAAAAAAAAAAAGATGCTTTTTCCCAAAGCATTGAAAATATAACATCTGTGCAGATTAAAATAGTGTTGTTGAGAGTAGTTAGTATTTAAAGGGGTATTATGATCTGTCAAATAGAAAATACTTCTGTCTTGCACAGAGCTATCAGTATTTGTTGATAAAGTATTTTGATTAATTTTTATACTTCGCTAGCTTTTGGTACTGCACGAATTAGTGCATGTCTGTAATGAGAGACAGCACTTAAGGGTTTGCTTGTTTATCCAAGTCAATCTTTTCCTTTTCTCATCTCAAAAGGACAAGATATTGTCAGTTCTGTGTTTTGAGTGTGTCTTCAGCTGAAATTGTGTCATCTCGTCTGGCAATGTTGTATTGGCATCCATTTTGGAATTAAATTCTTTCTGAAGTTCTAGGTCTACACCAAGTGAAATTTGCATTAAAATATGCTCTGCAGGTGAAGTATCCAAGTTTTTGGCATGTGTGTGTGGCTTAGCTTATGATGAGAAGCCAAAGTATCAAGTGCTCAAGAAAATCCTGCTGGATGGACTGGAGTCAAGTGGAACTCGCTACGATGGCCCTCTGGAATTTTCCGCTGCAGCGTGCACACGAAACCACCGTGCTGCCAAAACGTCAAAAGTAAGACAGACAGTTCTGATTTTATTTCTGACATCTTCTGCTTGGTTGTTGCCTTTTCTTTTGTAGAAGAGGAAATAGTTTTAGATCTCAAAATGAGACTGACACAGCAGTTCTTTTGCCTTAAATACACCATGTTTGTTAATTCCTGTTTCCCCTGCCTTTGCAAAAAAGTGGGATGTCAACCCTTAAGGAGGAAGAACTGTCATGAGTCCTTTTGACCTACAGCCTCTCACTTCAAAGTGGTAGGTCTGAGGAGAATGATTTACTTTCAGGAATAATGGGGAAGTCAAGGACTTTGTTCACTAACATCTTGAAGACGAGCCTGAATGCCAGGTTTTTCCTTCGTTCCAGATTAAAAGCAAAGTTACCTTTATTAGTGAAAGCATTTAATTCATTTTCTCGCTTTCAAACTGTTCTTTGTCATTTGCCTTTATACTCCTGCAGCCACTAATGTGGAGGAGTTGTTATTCTGGGATTTATCAGTGTTACTGGCACACGGTGCTATGTGATGCGCTAACACAGAATTTTTTAAAAGTGACAGCGATCGTGTTGTATTTTCCTATTTCACTTTTAAGTCTGAAACTATACAGCTAATAAACCCATGTTTTGATAAGTGGAGATTGAGGCAGTTAGCAGTCTTACTGGACTCGCTGTGAAATGTCAGTCCTCCCACAGCTCTGCCTCGAAACTCCCCGTATGCAAAAGCCCCGTTTCTGTCCCTGGTGCCTGTGCAATAAGGCAGGGTCAGGGTACCATTCATTTTTAATATTTCTGGTGAACTTTGGACCATCGTAAGTGTACGTGAGCCAAGAATGCAGGATGCAAACTAATGTGACTGATAGGCTGCTAGATGAATGGTGATTCAAGTATCAGTGCACAGATGGTTCTGATTTGCTGAGTTTTGTAGCTGCTGCAACTGAAGACATAAAATATCCTTCTAGTCATAAATTAGCTCTTTGGAAGCAAAACCTTGGCACCAGAGCTTTACAACCTTCAATTAGTAGGGAAAGAAGTATTTGAATGACTGTGGTATTGACATCTGTAGGCCTGCATAGTAATCATTCCTAATAGAAGAGAATATCTGTTTGAGGGGGTTTTGCATGGCTAATTAACCACCAGTGAGAATATGTAATTTTTTCATGATCTCCTGATTGTCACCTTTCTCTCATGATACAATTACATTTTATTGTAGCAAGTGCCTCACAAACCAATTGTCAGCACTATTTACGTATTATGGAAGGCAGAACAAAAGTTCATGTTTAATAAAAAGGCGCTGGGTTTTGATCTTGGTAATTACAGATACTTATTTTAGCAATTTTATTGACTTTACTGTTTTTATCACACTTTTTTCTTCTAACCAGCCCAAAAGCTATTTCAGTGACAGTACTTATTTTGCTATGATGGTGACCGCTTTTTCCTCACTGATTTGAACAGCTTTTTTTAACTTTGTACTGTTTTCTGAACTGAATTGAAATACGAGTTAGCTGTTAACTGATCTCCAGCTGATCTTGTTGGATCTCTGGTTGACAAGAGTCTTTGATTTCTTAGACTCAGATACTGAATAGTAAATCTATTTTCTTCTTCTTCTTGCCTGGCCTAAGACTTGACAGTATACTGGCATAAAAGATGATCCTGACCTTCCAAGCTGTAAAAGCTGCTGTAGCACTTGCTATTTGCAAGTGCACAACCCCACTGAAAAATCCATGAATGAGGAGTGTCAGTTATCGCCACTCTCGTGCCGTAGGACTAAGCAGAATTGGTTTTGATGGCCAAGAACAAGATCAGAGAGAGAGAGAGCATGTCTGCATATTACTAAATCTTGGCACCTGTCATCACTTTTTCAGAGAAATTTTTAGCGTTGAGTGTCTTGCTTCTTGAACAGTAAGAATACGAGCACTGCTCCCATGATCACCTATTTTTTACTTATGTTTCTTCAGCCAGTTCTGCTGCTTATGCGCACACGTTCCCTGTAATAATCGCTGCAAAACAGCTGCAGAAAGGAAATTTCTAGGGTTATTCAAAGGAGTTAAGGAGTACTTAAATAGAAGTAGAGAGAGCAGGTAATGGAACTTTCTGTAAATGTACTGCTATTTTCAGAAAATCTGATTTTTCAGCCCGTGGTTAGCAGCTGTGGAGGACATTCAAGGCCTGGTGCACTTTGGTGTTACAGTCCTGACAAAGTGTTCGATGACAGACAGGCACTTCCCACTGCATCTCTTCACGGCACTGTCAGTAGTTATCCTAGGTCTGGATCTTTTCATCTCTGTATTCCCTTTCCACCTCTCCTTTTATTCACCAAACACTCCTCCCATTAAAGAGGCAACCTGAGAATAGTGGGAGCCACTACACACAAGCCACTGTCTCCTCACTTCTTGCTTATAAGCAGAATCTGACTCCACGTGACCTGTTTGATTCCACCTGTACCAGTTTGGTACACAGGAAAGAGGGGGGTTTGGGTTAATTCCTTTCTGAATTAACTACTTCTGAACTACTACTGAAGACCAGTGGACACCCGTAAGTACCAGCCAGGGGCTCCTGTAACGCTAGCTCCTTGAAGCTTCGTGATGTGAAGAGGAATTGCTACGGAATGTGAATTTGAAGATGTGGGTCCCTGCATAGTACTAATCTTGCAATGACATAAAAAGCGTAACAGTGGCTTTGAATTGAACATCCTGGTTCTTTGTTTCAATTCCACAACTAACAGAGGTGATAAAATATTGTGTTGATTCTCAAATTTGCTCACCCCAGTTTTTAGCACTGGATAACTATTTTCAGCTTTTTCACCTACACTACAGCCAAAGTGCTAGTGGTAGGGCCAAGTGAAGTATGGCGAGGCTAGCTGATGACTTGCTAGGCTTTGTAGATTTTATATTAGATAATTACATCACTGTAGTTTTTTCATCGTATGGAGTATGGTAATTGTTAGGCATAAAAGTAAGTATTTTCACAAGTGCTGCTAAGTCCGGTTTTGAAAGCGATGCAGTCAGTTAAGGCACGCGTATGTTGTGCAGATGGCAGAGTTCGCTGTGTGGCGCTGTGCGGTGCTGTGGTGCAGAGAAAACAGCTCGGGCCCCCGCACTGGGGTAAGCACTGAGCCTCCCCTGTGCAGCTCCACTTCTCAGGGCTCTCGAGAGTGTTACGTCCTGAGGCAGACTGACTGAAACTACTTGGCGTTGCTGTTCAGAACAGATACACCTTTACCTTTCTAAGCATTAGTAATTTTCACAGAACTTAACTATGGATTACATTCTTAAAAGGTGTTTTGGTTTAAACAATGTACGAAGTGCCTCCTGGCAATTTCAGCGGTATTTAGTTTGTGCAGTTTCTATCTCCTGTATTTAATTTGCAGTATAAAAAAGCAGCCCATTATTTCTTTTTTAGCTGCTATATTCAGATGCAGCTGCTGCGTAGAGGACCATATGCAAACATTACAGTTACAGAGTTATTAGTGTGCCAGAAGTACCAAAGGCATGTGGCATACAGCCTGTGTTTGGGCTACGTTTGTCTTCCAAGTTACAAAAGCCAAACCCAGACATCATTTGATACGTAGTGCTTGGAGCAGCGCTGAAAAAAACTTGCATTAACTCATGCAACTACTCCCCGTGTATTGCCTGTTTACCTTTTAGAAGACTGTAAAAGAATATAAGCCTTAACACTTACATTAGACTACCAGAGTCACAAGACTCGGTGATTATCTTCCTTGAGAGTTTGGCATTTGACTCGGTCCAGTGATACAAAATGCACTCGGCTCTACTTGTAATGAAACGAACAGTGACTTACTGGCATCGTTCCCGCTACAGGTTATTAGTGAACGTTTTGAAATGTATAACTGAAGTTAATTTTATAGGATACTTCCCAAATACAGCACAGCTCTAACTTTGTACTGTTTGAAGATGACATTTATTAATAATTAAAATGCTGAAAACAATTCTTTTGAGAAACATAAAAGCTTACTCTCATTCTCTGCTCTCTGTACTGGAGATGGAACATTTTTCTTTTTGAAATACTTTTTTTTAACTAACAAAATTGCTCATTGTACATCAACAGGTTTGCATACCAAAGCCTATGCCAAAACCAGTTCAGCAGAAGCAAAAGGCGGCAGAAGGTGAAGAATACATCTGTCACAACAACGCCTGTACCAGGGCCACAGGCAAACAACTCCAAGATGAAGAAAAGCCAAGTAAATTAAACAGGATGCTTCCCCACACAGAGCCTCAGCAGGTGAGGGCCGGGCACTGCAGGAACGCATGGCACCTCCTGGGAGTTTGCTCTCTTAGCTCACCGTCTGCCTTTTGAAAAAAGCAAACACTACCTCACAAACTCCAAAGCTGGCATGTGCTTACAGGCTCCTATTACTCCAAACATAAAACTCAACGAGTTTCTTGTAAGGGCAGGGAGCAAGTGCAAAGAGGGCACTGCCCTTTCCTGCCTCAGACCTGACAGGCCCACCTATCGCGACGGTACCTGTGATTATCTTGAACGTTACTGGTTTCTCTGCAGCATCCCAGCTTACTGTCTCTCCATTAACAGGTTCACTTCCCGAAGCCTTCACCGAAACCGCTGCAACAGAAGCCAAGCAAGGTGGAAGAGGAAGGACACACCTGCCTCAGCAGGCCCCACACTCGGGTAACCCGCCGGCAGCTCCAGCCACAAGAGAAGCCCGTTGACTTTTACACTGCGGTTCAGGAGCCCGACCGCCCACAAAAGGTGAGGCTGGTTTTACATGAGAAGAGTCCTGGCACCCTCTGAAAGCATCAGCTTTCCCAAAAAGAAGTTTTTAAAATAAAACAAAGCCTGAACTAAGTGTATGCAGACTAGATGCTTGCCTGCTCATGGTCTTAGCAAACCAGCACTTCAGGTTCTTTACGGTTTAGCAGTAAAGCCCTGCGTTTTGAGTACGGCACTGGTGGGCAGATCAGTGTTGGGAAATGACAACTCCCTTTGTGGACCCCACTGTTTTCCTGGTAGAAACTTAACTTCAGTAGTTTCCTTTTCTACATAGTGGGAAATAGCACTCTTTAATTATAAAGTTCTTAAATTCTCACCTTTTAATCTGAGGATTTCAATAGTTAAATCATGTCAAATATTATTGGTAATTTACTGCATAAAAGGGTTGAATGAATGTATTCAGTCTTACTCTTCAACTGTACATTAAAAAATTGATGAAAAAATTAATCAAGGTTTTAGTAAAAATAATGCAGAGTAAAATACATCTTAGTAATCACTCTGTGCTCCTTTTCTGTGGAGTTTTAAGTGTGTTTCAACAAAGAGATTCTACCGTTTTTCTTTCATATAAAAAAATAACTCTGTAAATGAGGACAATTTCTAATAAACACAAAAACGCAGCTTTAAAGACAGCTTTATAATTAATCCAAAATTCTTTGATTCAAGCAGTCTGCTGATCACTGCCTGGAGACTCCGGTACAAGCTAGGAGAGTAAAGCAGAAAAAGCACAGCTGTACCTGAGAGCATCAGGCAGTAAAGTGGTGAGCAGAACAATTTTTGGTGATGTTTGGCTGACGGCAAGGTAGACAGCCTCTGATGCGTCTCGGGAGTCCTCAGTGACTCTAAGTAGCAAATACAGCTTTGCAACATGAAGATATTCCAGCACCACTTCCTAGTCCTCAAATGTAAAATTTAAAATATATTAGCAAAAAAACCCCCCACAAACCACTGAACAGTAAATCACCTCCTTCCTGTGTATTTTGTGTAAAAGCAACTGCAGTCGTAAGAAAGAAGTAGCTATGGAAAGAGAGCCACATTTAGGTTTCCAACATGATGGGGGGGGGGGGGGGGAGGGGAGGAATCATGCTGGAGTAACTTCCCCTGTTCACGTGAACAGCAAGTGCACAGGGTGGAGTATAGATCTTGACACCAGAGAGTAACTTGGGGATCTGTGTTTACTTCCTTTTTGGAGGAGGAAAGGAAAATTACATTTTTATAAAACAGGGACCAATTACCGGTCTGGTATTTAGATTATATTTGTGTTTTCATTTGGTCTCTTTAAAGAAAGAGCTGCTATTCCAATATGATTATTCTGCATAGCTGCAGCACTGTTAGTTTGGTGGAGTATCCTGTGTTAACAGGGGAGAGCTAAAACAGGTGTCAGATAACATTTAAGATATTCAAACGAGAAACCAGAGAAGGAAAAAAGGCAGGATTGTATTCGTTCCATTTTGCAGACTTCCTCTCACTCCCTTTCACATAATTTAGGAGACTGGTAAAGGAAAGCTGTATATTTTAGAAATTATTATTATATGTATTTATATATATACACACACAAACTATAACTTGGAAATTTTAGAGTACTAAGGTTATGAAAATTCGGGAGGATTCTTCAGGCACAAAAGCGGGGAAAAACCCCAGCGGTTTGGGGGGGAACTGGAGTGGTGTGAGACTGCCACGCGTTCTCCCGAGCGCGGTTCCAAGCACTTTGGTTAGGCAGCTGCCTGGAGCAGTTAACTGTGGTCACCTCCCCGTCACCTGGCCGGGATGGCCACCCTGTTGTTGTTAACAGAAGAGGCCGTTAAGGGTCCGAATACAGAACTAGGAGGGAAGGTTCTTGCTCCTTGGTTTGTCTTTTGGGGAAGTAAATTCAGAAAAAACATCAATTGGCTGGGACAATGAACGAACGAGCGGGCTGGCGCAGTGAGATGCTCCTGGAAAGCAGTTACACTTCAGGTATAAATTAAAAGGAGAAACATTTTTATGCTGGAAGGGGAACACCTGGCTGATGGGAGCAGGATGTGTGTGAGAGACAGGACTGCTAATAAACTGGGAAGAGAGAAAGAAGTAACATCTAGAAAATACTATCGAAACAACAAAAAGCAGAGAAGAAAACCCTCTGAGCTGCCTTTGTGGCGGACAGAACAGCACCTTTCTATCAGATGGGGCCCATATGTAATCAAGAGCAAAGAAACAGGCATGCCTGTCACTAATTTGAAAGAGGAATAAAACAGGAAGACAGACAAGGAACTACAATTTAGGTTATTAGTTTTCTCCAAGAAAACGATACTACTAGGGTTGAAATTGAGTGGGACATACTGTAAAGCGTAACAGCCTGTGAATGGGGGCACAGAAAGGAAGCCAAAAGTGACATTTTTTTCTAAGAGACAGTGGAAAATACGGTCAAGCCCTGAATATATGAGAAACAGATTGGTAGTGTTTGGGGATTCCTTTCAGAGATGGAGACCAGCAAGGTAAGGTGAGGATGACAGTGCTGCTGGAGCCCTACACCCGCCCCGTCCAGCCACAACAAACCCCGGCTACTAGCACATTGCTGCTGTCTGTGATCAATCACGGTGAAATGCAAAAACTTGTACAAACTAAAATGGCAAATCAAACTCCAGAGTAATGTCTAGGGTTTCCAGGCTGAAACTTTACTGGCAAGAACACATAAAGACTTCTAAAATTAACATTTTTTGAAACAAGTTATAGAAGAATTTCAGCTGTTGACTTCAGCAATGAAGAGTATGTCTCTTTAGGTGTTTAATCATACCTAATGTTATACACTTACTGTATACAATATACTTATACCTGCTTATCCCAGAGAGGGAGAGGTATGTACACACACACGTGCCAGAGCTAAGACTTGGTAAGTTTTGTATGGCTTTCTCTCTAGGATAACTTAAATACCTAGATGTCATCTCTGATATCTCTGTTTTTCCAATTCACATCTTAGTTATTCAATATTAAGTTCATTATTACTATTTTTTTTCCCCTGCAGAAAGACGCTGCAAGAGAACCACCACCATTCAACCCCCCAGGAACATTCTTAGAACCCCAAAAGAAACAAGATCAACCCTTAGCTACAGATCATCCAGGATCATTAGAAGAAACCAGTTCTGACATCATCCGTCCTTCTCTCGCTCTCCTATTTAGGCTTGCATTTACTGATGAAACATACCACTACAGTATAGCTATACTTGTACTTCTGCCACTAATACTACTTTCCTTGTATTTGCTTTGATGTCACTGTGTCCACGCCTTCAGTGTAAGTGCAGCGGTGTTCCCAGCACGCAGGTTTTTTCTCAGAGTTTCTTCGTTGAAGATTTCAGTGTCAGGGGCTTGAAAAAGATTATTATTTTTTTTGTAAACAAGACTGTCAATACCTATCTCTTACAGGCAAGTTCTCTTAAATTTCCCAGATGTGTAGTGCATACATAAGCATTGAGTAAGCTATTTGTACAAGGCAGTTTTGTATTACAAATGTTTGGATTCATTTTTATTTTTTTTTAACTGGACCTTTGCTACAATATTAAAAAAGTATAATTTAGTTACATGGACACCAGTACGTGGATAACTGGCATGCAGCCATCTTTACACTGTTTCAGAAAACTTTAGTTAAATACTGATGCATTAAATGCATGGGAATTTAAAGTCTTCCTCTTTTTAATTCCAACATTTAAAGGGAAGATAGTAGCCTCAAATTCTGTTTTTTTTTTTTTAAAAACTGTTACAATCATTGTCGCTGGCTTTCCTTACCTTGTTACAATACGGGCATTCACCAAAGATGACGTTAAAACTCTGCCTGCTTGAAGGAAGACCTTGTAGCCACTGGAATAGAAGGAAGTGGATTAAAATTCACATTCATTTCGTACTGAATTTAAGAACAATCTGTTCTCCCAGGTGGTTTTCAAAAGATCAACATCTGGCAGTGGCGTGGGTCACATCAGTCTGTGTACACGCAGAGGGAGGTGGGTTCCCTTCCACTGCGAGCTTCTGTGTGAATTGGGGTCAGAAGACAAGAGGAAGCACGGTGACTGCTGCAGCACCCTTAAAGGATTTTGCTTCATCTGCAATTTAAGCGGGCAACGCTGATTTTCTGGAAAAACCAAAGTTGGCCCTGCTAATGACTTTACCTCAAACAGGCAAGCCTGGTGAAAGGGTTGTCCACATCGGGGATCATCACACACTTGATCGGGAGCGCTGCCGTTGAGGCGATAGGCGTAGCAGATTCCACAGTCCTTAGCAAAATCCTTAAAACACAACACGGTTTAGCTTACAGCGCGGCAGGGCTGGTAGCACAGAAACCACGTTCAACTATTTGTCTTTGCTTTTGCATTTTTTGTTACTTGGAGTTACTAAATATTTTTGCCTTCAATATATATGTTTATGCCATTATGGCATAAAGAGTGAGATTAGTTGCCAGATGTTCCAGGCTTTACACTCTGTTATATTTTATCCTCTCACCAAATTGCATCTGGTTTGACAAGCATTTTCATGCTCTTGGGCCCCATTGTTTCCTTTTTATTAAACACAATGATTTGTCATTACAGTTGGACATTAGACGCAAGACCTCCGTCAGATATTAATTTAAAAATTTCACAAGTGAAAGCGAAGCTAGTAATCCAGTGTTACAGCATTGTCAAAAATTAATTCCGAGTTTGTTTGAAATGCATCAGTATTTGGATGGCCTCTTGTCCCCTCTAAGCAGCTCTACCTAATTAGAACTTAAGTCATCAACATCCATAACAGAATGTTTGGATTTTCCACATCTCATTAGCTACTCTGGAACTTCCTCCTTCCCTTTTAATAGTGAAGCCTGTTATTAATCGCCTTACTGCTATGAAGGCCACAGGAAAGTGTGCACCTCTAATCAAAGGTTAACAAGCTCTGACAATTGTTGCTTGAAGTTCAGAAGTCCCTATGACAATATATTAATCCAATTACCTCTCTTCCAAGTCTCTTATTTCTGCTGGCAGTTATAAAGCGACCATTTAAGTTTTACGTATTCAGAAATAAGGACTGATCATTAACAAAAAGCAACTTACACTTTTTTCTAACGCAGCACGAGGTGGAAAATCAATTTCCAAGAGGTCTTTCAAATTCTGTAATAAACTGATTTCTGGATCCCTGCAGATGGGAGAGAGGGAGAAAAAAGTCAACACTGGGAACGGCAAATACCATTTCAGTTTCAGGCCTGTAGGATGCTTACCATAAGTGTATATTGCCGTTCAGCTTAACTCTCAAAGGGTTAACCACTGCAAACAAAGTACATCAATAATTACATCATCCTTAGGATCCTCCCCACCCAATTCAACCTCTCAGATTTCAGCACTCAAGGAGGAGGCATGGGCTGGGAGTTTTTAATTATTTACAGTACTTAAGTCAGTGACTGCTCTTGGTTTTTAGCTGTGAGGAGTTCATTACGCTAATATTTAAAATATTATTCTGTTGAAGAGTGATCGTAGTTACCTTAAAAAACTGGTAAGAAGCTGTAGAACATGGAGTAAAAAATATTTCCACCTGCTATTAGGACATATGTAGTAAATTCTTATTTTTTCAAAAGAAAATTACATAAAAATATAAACACGATTGGGTTACCATCTGTAGGACACAGGGTTCCCTCTAAACTATGCTAGGAAAGCACTGGAAAATAGCATCACTCAGACAGGGAAACAGCATGCTATGGATTTAGGTTGTTAAACCCCCAGCATCTACTGTGTAAAACTCTCCTACACATGTATTCAGCCGAATTCCTGGCTCTGCCTAAGTGAAGTGTACCCCAGGAGCTGACAGCGCTGACACCAGCACACGCTCACCACAGCTCAGATTCTAGAAGAGAAACAAACGGTGCATGTCTGCTGCCTTACCGTGATCTGCTCCAAGAAAATAACACTCAGGGAACATGTTTGGATGCCGAGGATCTACCTCTACGTTCACCGAGACATTGTTCCCTACAACAAGAAAGCAACTAAGCCACAGGGGAAGCTTTTTGTCGCACTCAGTTATTTGAGAACGGAAGCATCAACCTTTTTTTACAAGCACTTTTAAATTGGTTAATCGAGGCTGGTTTTCATTATGATAAATAATAAAAAGTTGGTAGGTACCCAAATAAATTGTACAAAGTATCAGTATAGATTAAATACTCAAATTTCAATGGACTGTAATTACAAATAGCAACTGATTTAAAAAACCTGCCAGTCTTGAGTTTCCTTTTAGACTAGTCTTAACCTTAACACTTATTTCTGAACAATCAAACTCAAGCTAGATGATGTAATCCATTTGAAATCCTAGCAAAATTTTAAAGGTAGTAGAGATCAATTGAGAGAAGCATAAAGACAATATTAAGAAGTCAAAGTCCCCTCCACAGCATGCTCCCGGACTGAGCGAGCAGTGGCATTATTCTTGAAATAGCAAATAATTTCCTTCTGCAAAGCATCCCATCATCCCCCTAAAGTCTGCTCTTCATCAGGGGTAAACAGCTCAAAACTGCTCTGGATGTACGTTAAAAACCTGGCAGCAAAACCAGGCGATACCCAACACTTTTTGTAATTAAGAGGTACGTTAGGCTTTCCCTCCTCGAAGAAACTGGAATGAATGAAATCAAAGTTTTGTCATAACCGAAGATTGTCTGTGACCGACAACAAAGGGCTCAAAGCCCAGGGCTGCCCTCCCCTGAACTAATGTGAGGCGCTTTTTGAGGCTTTTCTTTCCTTTTCATTGGCCTGTGTCAAAGTACAGCAGGACCAAGACAAAGCCATCCTGACTGCAGACACACACAAAAGCAGCGTTGTCCAACCCACGGCATTTTAGCCAGTTGCTGAACCTTTTCTGTCCTGTCCCTCCCTCCACCCCAGCCAAGGGGGCAGAGGGAGCAGCCTCAGCACCACCAGCTCCTTTCCTGCCTCCCTCTGCAGGTGATCAGCCCTTCCGCAGGTTTTGGGGACAACTGCTCTGCTTTGGTCCCCTGCACATTTGCCCACTTCTGCAATTACGCTGTTGGTATTTAGGATTTAAGCTACAAATCAGAACTCCTCTCTCAAAGATAACAGTTCCCCGCATTTCTGACCTCTGACAGGGGCAAGCTGCTCCTTTACCATTACAAGACTCCTCACCCTACATATATTAAGACCTTAAAATGCCAGACGTCAGCGTATGAATTAGGTACTTTTTCAGATGGTTAACACTGTAAGCCTCTAATTTCCTCTCTTCTCTTAATTTCTCTGTCCTTTCCACCTGCCTCTTTTAACCCCCTTTTCTTCTCACTTTTGACTGTACTCTAACATTCCTTTCACTCTTCCAGGACCGGATCAATCTAAAGCAATACTCTGTTAAAAAATCCGGAATTTGTGAAGGAGATAAGTGCTTCATCTAAGCTGAGTTCTTACAAATACTGATCTCTCTAGAGTTACTATGCAAGTCCTCATGACAGTCACATGTTCAGAAATACACAAAAACTGCCTGCAGCAACTTCAATTTTCTGGAACACCACAAAGTTGTAACTGATTTTCTAAACAGGCTGAGTATTCTGAGGATACACAAAATATACGCAAAAAAAAATAAAATAAATACACGAAGTAAGAGAGTTGCGTCTTGTTGGTTTTCAGTGCTACCTTTCGTTTTCCTAACTGCAACAAGCACCATCTGATTAGATAAGCAAAGCAAAACAGCACCCTTGGTTCTGCTTCTCAAATCCATGGTGTTCCTTCAAATCTCTTCATACCTATTGCGATTCTTCTTTTTGTAGCGCTCCGGGTGGGATTTTCTGGCTCAAGCACCCATGTCTTCTCATCAATTTCATCCATGGCATCCCAGAATTCTTTCAGCGATTCTAATGCCACCAGGAATTGATTATAAATGTCTACTAAGGAGTTCTTAGAAAAGAAGAAGTTTAAACAAATTTCATATAGTTTCCACCTACAGACACACAGAATATTTAAAAAACAAACTAGGTGATACAATGTGATATAGGCAGCGTTAAAATCTAGTATCCGATTGCATCACAGTAGCTTAAAACATTGAACCTCAGGGGTTTTCCACTGAAGCAACCCAACGAGAGAATAGCTACACGCAGAGTACAAATAAGTACTCTTAATCCTGATAGTTCTAACATGTTGTGATATACGTACATCATACCTGCGTTTGATGGTGTTTTATATACTCCTTTTCAGAAAACTTCCCTGAAAACTGGTAACAATTATTAACCTGCATTGTAACTTGTAACAACTACTGTAAAATGAAAGGAAAAATCATTTATCTACTATCAAACTTCTAACATTTTAAGATTTTGTCTCTACTTTGGCTGAGCCCCACGGCAGTGGCACCAAATACAAATACACAGAAATATCCACATAACTAAAGTAGCTTATTTATTTTTTAACAACTCTAAAGAAAGATAGCCTACCACATGCCATAATTATCTCAAAATTGAGCAGTATAAAAACAGGTACTTAACATTAGATTTCAAACCATGCAAATACCGCAAGAGAAGGAGAAGCCATCTAATAATCAGAGGATTACACTCAAGGGATTTCAGTATTTGAGAGTGGATTAGATGGAATCAGAAAAAATCTTTCATTATACAGGACAACATACAGAACAGCAACGCAAAAGAAGTCTTTTTTAAAATCATCTGTGAGCACAAAATAAGTTACTAGTTCTACAGGGAAAGACTAGTTCAAGTAGAGAAAAGAGTCAGCAGTCAAGTTAAAGCCCTTCCACATGCAGATGTCCAGAGGGTACAAAACACAAATGTAGGGAACCAAAAGAAAATGGAGAATGCACGAAAAGGAGAGAGGCCAGTTCTGTCTGGAGTAGCGCCCCACAGGGGCTTTGGGCCTGACCCAAGAGGGAATCGGTGGAGGAACTGGGAAGTGTCATGAACAGCCAAGTAGGAGAACACGGAGCAGTCAGAACAGGGCTTCGTGGGGAGGAGTGATCTATGGCAGGAAAAAAGTGAAGGTGTCAAGAAACCACAAAGGCGGCAGTGAAGGGAGACCAAAGGGGGCCGGGGGGGAAGAGTTTTGGAGACTTTCTCATAACTTGCTTGCTCAAATTGTTCAGCAACAGGAAACTCACGAGTGGAAGAAGAGGAATCATTTGGGAGCACCAAAGGGTACTCTGAAATCATTTCCGCAGAACACAACTGAATAATTAAATGCACGAGTCAAAAGCAGGACAGACAGGAGAGAACTAACCAGACTTCAGTTCGGATAAAGAGATTGTGAAGTACGCTTTGAAAAACAAAGAAAGATGTAACACGGGCCAGGTTTCAGGTATCTTTTGGCCCAGGAACAAGTTCTTGGGATCGAAAAGAAAAACCTTCCTTAAGAAGGTTCACTTCTTCAAGAGGCATTTTTCTGTAAATAACACGAAATACATGTGGAATGGTTTCCTCTAATGTTTAGTAATTATGTTCCTTCCTCCTCACCTGGACAAAAAGAAGCAAATTACATTAACATTCTCAGATGAAGAAACATGATTTTTACATGTAATAAGTTTTTACATTTTACACATACGTATTTTAGAAAGAAACAGTGTAGCTCAGAAATAAAATGCTACCTTTTCCCCGCTGTTATTAGATTATATTAAAGTAGGAAAGCACTTAAGCAGAAAAGTGTGAATACTGCCAATCTCAAAATGTAACGCTTATTATCTTTAAAAGCATTTTGTTACTTTCATAATACCTGAAGTGATATAATAGTGTCAGTCACTTAACCACATCTTAGAGTATAATATCTTCATCTTAAGTACTATTATTTCCAGTATTTTAATAATTTCCACACAGTCCTGAAATGTGATCTTTTGTGCTCTGATGACACTTAAATTAATAGCATAATTTTCTGGTACTTGCAACAGTTGCTTTCCATTTTGATTTTTTACATTTTTCTATATCACATACAGATAAATCCTCTAATAATCATTTTTATCTTTATCTTCCGGGAATTCAAAGGGTTTCACTAGAAAAAAGAAACATCAAGGGATTATAACCCACAGATAAGTTTTAAAATCCAATTAATTTTAATACTAATTGTAATTTTTCAATGATGTTCCTTAAAAAGGTAGTTAAATCTTTTTTTTTTTAAACGTACTGTTCATTTGATCTTATTTGCATGCTTCACTGATGTTGCCAGCTGTCTCCTGCTATATACATAAATGCATCTCTAGCTATTTACATACACCGCATGCTTGTCATGCAAACCATGGAAACTATAACATCCCTTTTTATTTTAATAACCAACTAATTTTTGGTCATTGCCCAACGCTTCTCTAAAAGACTGCCGTCATGCTTTTTTTGTTTGTCTACGCTACACCCAGATAGTTGCTAACAATGTCAAACAGCATAAACTCTTTGTTTCTTGATCACTTTGGTACAAATGCGTTAGAATTTGCATGAAATATGCCAATGATTCTTTGGAAAAGAAGATGTTCGTAGTCCTGGATCTTATCGCTGGCTGCCTTGACTCTGAACAGCACTTGCAAAACCAAACCGGTTACTCCATCCTCTGTATCCGTTAGGTTTCCATGCTCATCAGAAAAAAAACACACATTATAAAACCAAAGACCACTGTGTCCATTTAATCCTTCACAACAACCTAAAACAAAATGAAGGTGTTTTTAACATATAATATGAACCTTGCATTTTATTTCCGACTACTGAAGACCGCGACATCAGCTGCCCATACGAGTAGTAACGAGGTAAGGAAATGCTAGGACTAGAGCAGTCACAGCACTTTAACGCGGGGGTTTTGAGCTGGGAACCACCGTCTTTTCTAACTTGATCTTGTGCAGGAGGCAGCAGGGAGGGCGCGGTCCGACCTGAAACACTGCGCATGATTCTGACCAGACCTCCTCAAGCAGACCAACCACAGCTGCGACAGAAGCTTCTAAGATGAGGAATGGGGAGTCTACCATTAGACAAGGCCAAAAAACTTTTACTGGTTTAGACTAGCAAAGCAGTGTAAGAGGAGATGTGATTCTTAACTACTATTATCTACACTACAGCAGCCGTAGGAGATAAGACCTAGAGCTCAGGCTCGTTAAAGGACCCATCAAATCTGAGTTCCTACAAAGTCAGCAGTTGGAGCTCACTTGCTGTCCCTTACAGCCTGAGGTCCGAGAACACCTGACACTGCCCGGTCACCTCACTACTTGCAAGTGGGAGCTTGGTAAGTTTTTGACAGAGCTACGCTGCATGATTTAATGATCCCATTCCCTTCAGCTCTCTATAATGACCACCACCGCAACTGAGCAGCCCAAAAATATTATTGAGCTTATCATCAAAATATATTTTCAGAATAGATGGCCTCACTCTGAGTTTTCATATGGAAAAACAAGAGAAAATGTTAGTTTGGGATACTCAGCTTGCGATCCTTTCATCTGGCTAGAGGACTGTTTTTATCAGAGCATCACCTCCTGTGACCATAGTTAAAGCTTTAAACACTAAACACTTCTCCAGATCTTTCAAATTTCAAGTTGTGAGTGTAGAAAACAGACTACTTAGGAATGACTTGTGAAAGTCACTGTAAGTGACTTCTGGCACTGTTCTCTCTCTCAACAAAGCATATATTCAGCCTCAAAGTCCTAGTTGTTCAAGGCTCTACGTGGCAAACACCTGACATACACTGATACAAGCTATACCAACAGTCTCCTTTGGACTGAACAGCAAGGAAATGTTAATTTGCAGGGCATGATTCTGTGATCTTAACTTCCGAAACAGGTGTGTGTAGAGACTGGGTTAAATTGGTTATTTTACAGGAAACAGACATGACAGACATGTAAACATATCAACTTCGGTGATTCTCCGGAAGTTTTAGAAAACTTTGACCCGAACATTACCTTTGTGCTATCAGACTATGTATCCTCCATTCATTTCAACACTGGTAGGAGATGAAGCACACACTTCGGTCTGTGAAAATCAGATATTCTGGACCTACCCATTTCCTAGTGGCACATACCTTCTCTTCTACCAGGAAAGACTCTCGTGTAGTTTTGCAACTTGTGTTTCCATTTCTATCCTCCACACCCTCATCTCTGTCTCATCACTGGTAGCTCCTCAGGCCAATTCTTCCCCCCCCCCCCCCCCCCCCTTTTTTTTTTTACTTTATTCTAGTTCAAACACTTTCCCCGATTTCAGCCCTATTACCCATACACTCTTTCCTTCAATTAAAGATATAAGAAGGAATGGAAAAAAAAAGTCACTCTACTCCTGGTTCTTATTTCTAGAGCCATAGAGGCTGGGAAGAATGAAGTCCTAAGTCTGTCGGTGCCTGCCATAAAATCCATGAAACCTTCCAGTTACTTTGAAGAAGTGCTACATGCCTATATTGGTGTTCTGCCAAATTTCAAACACCTGCCCTAAATCCTGGATGAACTAAATATTAATTGAACAGTAGTAAGAAAGTTCTAATTAAGGTAAATACAGCACAACTGATGAAAGATCAGGTTTTTTTCCTTTAAAAAAAATAACAAAGAATTTGCTTAACCCAACTTAACACAACTGAAAAGCATCCTAATGGAAAAGGTACAGCAGCCTAAATTCTAGGTGCAGTTATGTGCTTGCCCTTTATGAATTTGTAGACAGAACACAATTTAATAAAGCGCATAGTTGTTAAGATGGAAAATGGATCACCTGTATCACCTAAATAATTTATGATTCTTTAGATTTGTTTAGAAACTGTTTATTTGTCATGAAGAGTACTCTAACAATTCTCCCCCTCCTTAGCACAAATCAAACTGAGACACAACACTCTGAAATCTTTATAAAGTGTCTTGTCAACCACCTCCATTTTTTGTATTTATAGATGCATATAAAGCTGGTGTCTGTGAAGCTCTAAGAAAAAGCACAATTATGATGCATTTTATTGTGTTTTCATCAAAATAACTAAAGAATAATCTCATTCATACCACTGTATCTTCTAAATCTTGTACTACTGTTTCATTGTTGGCTGGCTGCATGACCTCATTAGTCATTAATTTCCACTCTCATGACCTTCATGTAGCCAACCAGGTGGGCAGTGGTCAGCACAGAAACAATACCCTGATGCGAGGGCAGCAGAATAGATGCACTGAAACGGCAGAACTATACTTACAGTGTATGCTAAAATGTGGAGACAGCACATTTATCTGGTTATTTAGAAAAAGAATATAACCGAAATAAGTAGATGTTCTTGCACTTGTCATTGAGAAGCACTCTGCATTTATTTGGCACTTGTAACAGTAGCAGCAGCAGCAGCAGCATTGCCCTTGGTGCTGATTTCTTACTACTCTAAAATGTCTCCTCTGAGCCAGAATACACTGGCTGTTGCTGATCATGCTGTGAGACACCTGCACTGGCTACTAGGCTTGTCATGACGCACAAAACCCTACCATCTTCAGCTTGACATTGTGCAAGTTATAATTATTCATCCAAATGAATATGTCAGAGCAGCAGCAGCAGACCTCTCATCAGAGCAAAAGAAAAATACATCAAAACATTATCAACCCAGCAGGAAGACAGGGACCATAAGGAAAATTACCCATTTTTAATATGGATGCCATAAAGCCATGTCTATTATTATACCGGGGGGGGGTGGGGGGGGGAAGGGGGGGGAACCAACACAACAGCCCAACAACCCCTCAAGTTTAAAGTCCATGAGCACTGAAATAGGCAACAGCACACACATGGGGGTGGGGGAAATAAAAAAAATACAATCACCTGAAATCTATTCATATTTTCTTGCATAGGAGTTTATATTCTAATAGTGCAACTGTGCACATTTAGTTAAGCCTTGTCAGTTTCTACACTAAAAATGACCAGCAAATATTAAAATTCAAGACCTGTCATATGAAAACTTCATGTTATTTTACTAGAAAATAGGTACAGCATGTTCTTTTTCCCTTTTATGAACCAAAATTTTCAACCACTTTAGGACCTGCTAAATTCCGCTACCAGTGGTGCTTCAGCATGATCGAAGCTTAACCCCTATTTTACCACGGCATGAAGGCTGCTCACTGCAGTGCTTTCCATGCATTTTCATAATAAACACAATTTGCAGAATCACTACACACAGTTTTACCCAGAAGTGTTAGGTTCATGTCACCCACACAGATAAGGTCCATTTTCAAAAAAGACTGTACAACTAAAGCATTTCTGTGAGCACAACACACAAGTTGCTGGTATTTGGTTCAGTATTACAGTAGAATTAGTATCACATGATTTCAAAACAAGGTTTTCCGTTACAACCAAATGTCTATTGTTCATGTTTTCAAACAGTCCATAGGTAATTCTAAATGTAAAAATGTTTTAAGAATGTCATATTTTTAATAGTAATTTTTTAACTTGGTTGTAGTGTCAATATTAATAAATTCGCTCCCATCTTTAACTTGTCAAAGGCAGCTGATTCACAGCATGTTTTTCAAGAACGTTTTATTAAAACATAAGTCCAGCTAGTAGCTATAAAATTACTAACAGTAAACACAGAAAAGCAATGACTGTCAAGGATATTTGAAATGTTGTTAATTTGAGGCAACAGAAATTGCAAGGCTGTAAAATTAAGAAAATACTATTAAAATTATGCATAAAGTTTGAGGTTAGAAACAGTACTTGAAATCCTGACTGTAGTATATGGAAACCAGTTAATTTAAGGGAGAAACAGTATCTGTTCAAATTGTTCCAAACCATACCAGAGGATCAAAACTGAAAATTTCATGTGATACTAAATATATTTTTCATTTCCAGTGGTCCATTCTTGCAGTTATTTCCTCATGATCTCATATTATAGGATCTAGGGTGACACACAGAACCCTGAGCTTTGCAGTCAAAATCATGCGTCTGTCTTAAAATCCTTCTGCTGCAACCTTTCAGCCACGTTCCCTATGTAAATTTAGTATCGCAAAGACAGGCTTTATTGATGGGTAGAAATCCTCGCGAGAGTTAGAATTATGAAATGCAATCATTTATGTAAAATCTATTTTCCTGAATTAAATGAAATTAAACATCAACTATTTTCTAGAGACAATTCAAATTAACTTACATCTAAGTGGTCACATTTAAATCCATTTAATCAAGTACACATGCTCTATTAAGGAAAAAAAAAAGATACATGAAATAATGCAAGAGACTGAAAAAAAGACAACGGCTCTTAGTTCTTTCTATTAACAATACCAGTTAAACTAGAAAATCAGAATTACATTCTTTCCTGTTGTTCTTTTAATTGTAACCACAGAAGTTTTGTTATGAAAACTATACATGATAACCATCTAGGGGAGACCTCTTTTTTTTTTTGTGTCTGTCAACTTTAGAGAGTGCTTCTTTTCTGTTAGATAATCATTTCTCATGCATTTATTTTCCCAATATAATTCTAAAAGATATTTCAGCTGTATGAACAGCTTAAGAAAAAAACAGCCAGTATGACTGCAAAGCATACAACACGCAAAGTCTATCTATATGTGAAGGAAAATATTTAAAACTTCATCATAACATTTACTTAAGCACGTGTAACAGTAAAATGCACAGAGGGGAAAAAAGTTGGAGTTAATAAATAGAAGTCCAACCCCTCATTACCACCTTCGTATTGCACAGGTATCTCTAGTTATTAAAAAAAGATGTATAGTACAGCAGTTTACCTGTGGCATCCAAGAAATAGCAAACTGAACAGGAAAATCCACAAGGCAATCCGGTGGTTCTGATGGATACTGAGAAAAAGAAAGGAAATACAGTTTTTCTTTTCTTTTTATTTTTTTTAAATAATTTGAAATCAGACCAATACTCAGCTGCCAAATTTGATAACGAAATACGAGCACTTCAAGCATCTTGAGAACTTGGCTCTTAGAGGAAACACTATGTAAAGCATTTTCATAAATAGTTATGAATGTTAATTATCATTTAAAGAAGAAATCTACTGTAAAGAGTTCTTATATATCAAATTTTAGTAAAGGCAAGAAAATCAGTTTTCTGTGTTCAGTGTTAACAAAGACACATTAAAAAAGAACTTAAGACAAAAAACCAACAAATATTTTAAAACTATTTCTCCTCAGTTACCTGTACTGAATAGGAAAGTTTAAAAACTATTAAAAACAAAAAAATTCCAATAAACCCTTCATGAGTCAAGAACTAATTTTCATTTAAACCAGACTATTTGCTCTGATTGGCAACATTTTTTTGTTTTTTGAAAGAGGAAGTAATCAAAGTACATAACTATTTAGAAAGAGATGAATGAACACACGCGCAAAATTAAAACAACTCCCTGCCCCGAATGAAAAGGTACCAACAAGGAAAAGAAAAAACCAGCTGTATTAAGGAAACTGAAGTTATAAAAGTTTGAGAACTCAAAAGATAACCACTGACTATTCATTACACTTGTAAATCTTTTGATGTTTAGCACCCAATATGAGATCTGTGGAAAAAAACTGTATTTTCTGAAAAATAAAGTAGAAACGGAAAGAAACATCTAATTACAAATGAACTGTATGTTTTTTAAGAGCACCTATCCAAAATTTTATTCACCTGAGAATCTGCCTCCTTTAGTCCTATGCAACCTTTCAAATTCTAACAGTGATGTACACAGCAGTTATAGAAATTATATTATTATTGTATCAACTGCCAACACAAGAAAATGTTACACACAGTCTTATTTGGGGAGACATACAAAAAAAAGTCCCAGCTTCCTCACAGAATTAAAAAGAGCTATAGACAAAGTAGAAGTTTAGCTGTGCTGCTTCCCATAACCATTCTCCATCCAATGTAAACCTCTAGACACAGAAGACACAGACACTGTCCCTACCTATCAAATGTCTGTCAATCAATTGATAAGAATTTTTGAAATGTGTCTTTATTTATGTAAAATGTAATTCTACAGTAATTAGTTTCAAATTGTTCTCTATGGCAAAGAGCAAAAAAGAGATACAGCTTCCCTAGCGTACCCATTCTTCATTGCTCTGATTTTAATAACGATCTAGTGGATTAATGGATTTCACATAAATTTGTTTCAACTTGCCTTTTAATTTGCTTTCATTTGTGGTTTCTGTAGGTATCCAATTTCTGAAGGCAACTCCTACAACTTGAGTATCTTGTGCTTCACCATTTTATCAATTTGGTGGAAGACAAGTAACAGTGACAGACCAAGAGAAGGGAAGCAACTAATCTGGACAGGAGGCAGTTACAACTTACAAATGTACATCCACAAAAGCTGTTATGATTTCTTTTATTATAGTGTTACTGTTCGTGTACTGTAGGCATTGTAGTGCTATTGGTTTTGTATTGTAAGTATTATTTTTCATTAAATACTTCAATGCTTGCATAGACGCAAACCTGTTTTCAGTGTATAAAAGTATGCCTAGAACAAACTAAGTCAGAACAATTTTTCCATAGGACTGGTTTTAGGACTACCTCATTTAAATCCCAACAGCACTAGCCAATTATATGTTTACTTTCTTGGTAAGTAAATTCATTTTATGCAGCCTTTTGTAGAATGCCTTGGAATAAGTGCTTGCAAACAGATTCTACTAACTTTGTATTACTTAACCCCCATCCCCACCCCCAAACCAAAAAACCTACAGCACTTTTCCCCTTCATTTTTAGTCAAATTTTCTTTAGACCCCAGTATTGTACTGTGCACCAGATAATTGCCAAGAACTATGCAACAATGATTCTATACATATGTACGTAATGTTTTTAGACCTTGCGCAGTGAAATCCTATACAAATAAAAGGTGAGTGATTCCCCAGGAGACAGTATTTTAAAACACTATTCCAGAGCATATCAATGATATCACGTGTTATTAGTTACATTCAAATGTATATGCAATAAATTATCCTATTATTTAGAACAATTTAAGCAAGCATTAAATGAAATATTTGTATCTTTGCGCATGCAGCTATCTTTACCTAGAAAAAATATTTTCATAACCCTTGCCAAATCATTCAGATAATAGCACCTTGATTACTACTACATGGCATGCAAATTCTTGCAGTGGCCTATTTGAATTCTTGGGATCTGAAATGACAAGCACCCAACCCATTTCACATGCAATACAAAATGAAATCTGATAAATGAAACCCATTGTGTTTGTTATACTTGCAAAGATGCATGCTTTGTTTTCAGAAAACTTCTCTAGTTGTTTGTTTAAACAAAGAACGGATAAAGATCTCTGGACCAGGCATTTTCAACCAAATAAACTGGAAAACTATTTCACAAAATTTAATGTGAGCATTGAACAATGTATCCTTTTATGAAGTTTAAACTTTATCATTTACCAAAGTCAAAACTGTGTAGCACGTGATTTGGCTAACAAACCTAACTATGCCTTAACTAGTTTCAGTTCTTCCAGGTTTAAATTGATCACCCCAAGTTTCCTAGACACTTCACAAATGCCGTTTAGAGACACCCAGTGTTTTGAGAGGACAGTTCCTAACACAAAGCACATTAAGACAAGGATAACAAGCAGAAACATTCGACAACATTGACAGCGTTAAGGAAAAGTCCTCAAAATACACTCAAAAAACTTTAAGAATGATAGCAGAGGAACATTTAGGGGATTATCTGAATACACATGATAATCTCATGAAAAAGAATTTCCCAAATAAATTGTTGAAGAGTTTCTTCCCAAAAACATTTTTGGCAGCCTTATGTAGCGCATTCATGAGGACAAGGCTGAACAAAGCCATCCGCTAGAATACAGGTAAGAGCCAGCAGTATGTTGGGGAGGAGGTTTAGCTCACATACTAACCTTAATCACAGAAACAGCATAACAAAGGTAAACTTTTATTAAAGCAGGTTATCAAAAGAAATGCCTTCAAAAAATACTTCAGCAAAGTCTTTTCAAATGTATTAGATACATACATATGAAGAAAAATCAAATCCACATGTCACTAAAACAATGTTTCACATATAATTTTTTTCTTGTGGCAAGTATAAATGCACACATGGTTTAAAAAGGACAAGCAATTGATCCTTCATCATTAAAATCACTTGGGAAAAAAAATAAAATTGATGATTACTTGTTACAACAGACAAGTTGGATAATCTAGTCCGTTTATTACGCTATATCTTTACTTGTTAGACAGTGCTTTCTTCTGCTATTAGGAGTCTCACCTTCAGATATTTTATAAAGAAAATACACTAGTTTTAAAAAGAACCAAACCCAATAAGCTCGATTCCCCTTTTAGAACAATGAAAAGTTAAGGCCTAACCAGAAACAGCCAATGCATAAGTGTAATAGGGTTTGACCATGGCAGCTGCTTGGTAAAAATGGATATTGCACTTAATATTTTTTTTTCTGCACTTTTATACTTCCAAATAGTTACAATACTTCAGTCACCATGAAAATCCAGAAAAAAATACTTAGGGGCAAGAGGCTGCACTTAATTTTCAGTGTCATGCTAAGTACAGGATAGCAGCCTCCTTATAAACAATTTTTTCCATCGATGTATTTAGTAATGGACTGACTAGCAAATTAATTATGCATTCATTACTCTGTGCATGTAGGATAGCATTATTCTTTTTTAAAATCTACTGTAGCAACCTCAATTCCCAAACAGCACTTTTTCCACAAGCTCTTTTTTGGCACCTAAGGTAAAATCAGTTTGTCTGATGTAAAACTAAAAACTCCCAGTATTTACAGGAATGTACGATGTCTGTAAAGGTGAAACTTATTCTTACAACACCGTGCCGACTCCTCATCTCTTAAAGATTATTATTCCAGAGCCTGGACCAAGGATAGTCCCAAACAACATTTAGACACCTTCAGATCCACTTTTCCCCACTAGACTGATTTTCTGAAAACAACAGCTATTACCATACAATTGTCACCACACAGCCTGGACATTTCATAGTTTCTCAAGAGATTTATGCCTTGAAATGAGAAATTCTATGAAGAAATACCACCATTCGAGTTCAGTTCTAAGTATGAGGCAGAATTATAATTTTTCTCCTTCTGCACATGCCATGGATTCGCTTTGCAAGCACTGTCAAAACCACCCAATTATTTAGACTAAAAAGAATTTTTTTTTAACATAAGGAACTCACTTCTGTAGTCAGTCTTTCATAAATCTTTCTATCTATAACTTTAACAGTAAGACTTGTTAAAGAAGTAACTCAACATCCTCTAATTCTTGTTATATGCATAGTCACTGGCGAGAGCAATAATAAATGAAACATCTCCCAGATGGCTTTGTTTGTAATCTAGTAAAATAACTGCAATATCATAAAGTGTTTTTCATGTGATGCAGTATTGTATGAAAAGATTCTTACAGATAGCCATAATGCAATATTAATTTTAAATATATAGGTTTCAAACTTTAACTTAAAAAACGTATCTCAAAAAAACAACCCCACAATTATCTTGCAGAACAGACATACCAACAAACAAACCAACTCTCTAAAATCTTTATGAATTAAGAAAAATCCATTTATTTCAAGGAAGCCTTAAGGTATTTTCTCCCACATTAATTCACCTTTGCATTTAACTTCAGAGTGATGAGATGCTGTCGCCCACAAGAATCTTCAGCTTTTAGCTTGATTGTGGCAAGCCCAGTATCCACATACACGACTCTGGAAGAGGAAGAGAAAACTTTTAACAGCATTGTAAGAAGTACAGTTTGAAACATCTGCAATACTCTTATTAGTCTGTTACAAATATTAATCAGAGAAAGTCCTATATGCCAACCATTTCTGCTGTTCTAGATTTACTGCTGTTAATACACCAGTCTACTGCTTAACGCAGTCATATATCTTTGGGTTATTTACAATGTGTGTCAAGGCTCACGCTGTGGTCAGTGAGCACTGTGTTTCAGTTTTCCATCACTGGAACCTTTGACACACACAGCATGTTCCTGTCAGCCTCTACTTATGTACACATTAAACTTCCTGTCAAATCTTTGATCCATTTCTGCAGTTTCTTACTGTATGAGACTTTTATGCTCTTGATTTGCTTTTCTCTTCAATGAAGTTCTCTTTTATTATCAATACTAATATCATGGAAAATTCAGTGGATATTGGTTCATATTCTGAAATTGATTTTCTGCAGAAAATAGTACCCAAACTAGTACAAAATGAGTTATTTATGATGATTTGCCTTTGTTTCATGACATTTTTACACAGCATACACGCACCCAAGCAAGTAACAAGTACATACTAAATGCAAATAAGTTTTAATACTTCTGACATAATCACTGACTCTTTGCTTAAGATGTCACTGATTTGTGCTTCCCACAACAATGAAGATGAATACAATTGTAAAATACATTGTTCTATAGAAATATGTTCTGCTGAGTAGCTTCAACAACTGCCAAAAAAGTTCAGACTTCTCCATATATTTACCAGTAAGCTGGGTATGAGAAAATTTTGGCATTTTTACAATGTCATTCTTGTGCAAAAATAAAAAGCAGTCCAAGATCATTGTACAACTTATCACCTAGGCTGATGGAAAGACCTATCAGAATTCAAAGAAGGCATCTGCTTGCTGTCCAAAATAACAATTCTATTTTTTTTAAAGCATTGCATATCAGCCCAGCCACTCTCAAGCCAGCACGCTAGGAAAAATGGTTATCTTTCAACTTCAGTCTTGAGGTGCCAGAAAGGTGTACAGGTTATTTCAGTTTAAATGCTAACATTTTTGCAGTTCTTTACACTATATTGGATGGTAGGGAACAAGATTAAAATATTGTTTTTATTTCTTAGATAGCAATAGATGTACATATCTTAAAATTTATTTCTGAAATCATTAAGGGTCAAGTCCTTTTACAATTCATTTAACAACCCGATAGCCTCTAAAATAAACATATACACATGCGCATGCCCATTTATATATTTAAAATGTAAGTATATGCACACCATTATATTAAAAATATAGTGACGATACAATTATATCCCATCATATTTGTAAAGAACCTTCACACTCAGTATTATTGACAGCATAAATTGGACAAACTTTTTTTTTAAAAAAATAAGCATTTGGAAAAACTACTAATAATAATTACCTGCTTAATTACATAGAGGGATACATGATTAAATAATTTTCAAGTTCCGTCTGTTACTCAATTTTAAACATTTTTAGTTTTAGAATCTTTACAACATCTTTCCAAAGCAGTTTAAAATGCAATTTGCACTGAGCTTGGAGACAACAGAAAAAAAACTATAAAAAACCGTAGATCATCAACTGCTACAAAACACCACTACAATCCAGACCAACCTGGAGATTCTTATGACTTTTATTTAATTTTGACTTCAACAAGTATTCAAGCTAGGCAACACAATACCTTTGAAGTATTAAAAAATGCATACTTGAGAGGTTTTCTAGTAAAATGTTCTCTTCCCTTTCAAGCTTTTTCACAAACAGAACACCAAGGAATAAGGAATTCCTCAGACAAGGGGCATACAGGGCTGAAGAATGCCCAGAATGAAAATTCACAGCTAGCCTTCCCTCTTCTCTACAGAATGTAAAAACAGTAAGCTGCCTCCAGGAATGAGGGAGGATCCAATTTTTCATTTAGGATAGAACAAAGGAACTCAGTAGCTTCATGGCTACCAGTTCTTAACATCACTCTTATCTTTCTTTGGATAAGAAGAGATGGAACAGTCAGTTCCACAGGACTGAAGAAAGTTGGACAATACTGTAAAAGTTGCATGAGCTTCTTCATAAACCTGTATAATCAAATAAGGAATTGTTTTCATAGGTGGTATTTCAGTTATATAAACCTTTATTCCTCTGTAGGATCCAACATCTTATCACACAGAAAAAAATGGAATGACCATCAAGATGGAAAGCTTCAGTTAAACCTCTGAAGTACCGTAATTCAGCATAACACACAAATGATTGAGAGCACATGACAAGGCAGGATTCCCTTGGAAATGGAGAAGGCAAGAGAAGATGCTTTCTATGAAAAACTTTGCAAGTATCAAGCAGAAACGCATTGAGACTTGAGAGATCATGACACACCACGGACTTCAGAGATACTACCAACCTTTATGAATCCACATGAGGCTGGTAAGAGCCCTACAAATGTTTTATAGTCAATAATTTACATTCCCAAGACACTGCAATTGAATCAACTCGTCAGATTATGAGATAATATTAGAAGAGCCTTTCCTATAGCTTAATACTATACATGTACTATCTCCCACCTCAGCTGATTAGATTTGAGCTGGTTCCATGTTCTTAAAATGAAGGAAGTATCCTCCTTTGAACTGCTCAGCCATTAGTACAGCACTGTGTTGGAAATTCAGTACAATTTTTAACTTGTTGAACTGCGACTTCTGTGTACAAGTATTTGAATATGAAAGCATATGCACCCTCTCCCACACGTAAATTAGGTCAAAGAATCAAGTCTTCTGTATCATGGAGAAAGTGATTATATCTAATCGCAGCAGCCTGACCATTTGCAATCCTCATTACTGTTTGTACTTTCAGTGCTTTAGGAGAGGTACAAGATCATTGCAGATAACGTCTGCAGTTTGCTTCTAAGAAACTTCACATATTCCTTAGATAAAAGCCATGAGAACACACTAGATTTGTGCCATACCTGAGAGCTGCTTAACTTACTTCAGAGGTAAAGGAACCACAGCCTATTGCTTTGATTCTCTTTCAAACAAAATACCCCTCAGTTCTTCAGTTGGATTTGGATGCAGTCAGCTTCCAGCATGACCAAAACCCACTAGGAAAAAGTAAATCTAGGGTCCACAACAGGCAGTTCTTTTCTAAAAAAATACTGGTAAGTACAGCTGGAGGCTTTTCAAGTTATTGATCCTTACTACTAGTACTAAATACATAGTTTAGTGCTGAAAGACTATACCAGGATGTTTATAACTAACATACAAATATGCATCACCTCCAACTCAAAAACAGTCTATGTGAAGAGGCCTTCTTAGTAGTTCATTATATTGTTAAAAACACACTAAAATTAGAGGTGTAACTTACTAATGTACTTCGAATTGCCACTGTAGGTTATTCTCCGTCCAACTCACAGTAAACCAGATATGATCCCCTATGTACAGCCTAGCCCTTTGATTAACGATTGACTTTGCCAACCAAAAAACCTCTACCAAATATATACCTTATCTGTAACGTATGTCACTCTAGAGGTGCATGTTTACTGAACTACATGACTACACTGGGCAAGAGCACAGCATATGTCGTATGTCTATATGAAGACCATCTTTGCCTAGAAACCAGGTCAAATTCTGCTCTAGAAGCACGCTCCCTGATAAAACACTGATGTGCTTTTTAATAAAACCACTGGATGTTTTGTATGCATATCAAGTCAGAAGAACTATCAGTTCTGAGATAAGCTGCTAAATTGCATTCTTAAAGTGTGTTTTTATTAAATTCAGCTACATACTATATTTATATATCAAATTATAAATATAGTACAATTTAAAGATTTATATCTTTAGAATATATTTATTGTATGTCTGTGTCAGTTTTGTTGGTATGGGCTTTTTGAAGGTTTTTGCTTTTGTTGTTGGGGTTTTTTTCCATTTTTGGAGAGCAACCATGATTCAAAGCTTATTTCCCATGTGTTTCAGAAATTTTAACTAATATTCTCAGACTTAAGTCTGAGAAATTTGACTAGAGTCTGTCATCAGCTGACACAACTACATACTTAATAATGGAAATCACTGAAAAAACTTCAGTTGATTTAACAAGGATGTTTTACATCTTTAAATAAAAGTGGGCCTTCAAAGCTAATTCCTACTTAATATTAATCGCGTTATTTATTGACATACAAATCAGGTGAGAACTCAAAACTGGTTTTAAACCCAAGGCTTCTTTATTTCATTTACCAAAATAAACACTCGCTAAAGTTAAGTTACCATCCAAGACTAAGGTAAAAACAGATTTGCCTTGTTGAAAACCACCAACAGACATTTTTTTAACTTTTTTTTTTTTTAAACTAAAACGTAGCTTCTTATTCAGAACTCTTCAGCATCCTATAAAACCTTTCGTCTTAACCCCTTGAAAGAAGGTACCGTGAGATTGTGAATTATTAAAGACAGCCTTCAAACACATTTCCTTAATTCCTCCCTACACAAAAACAACTACCTTCTTCAACCCCACAGAGATCTCCTGAAGGTTCTAGCAGAAAGGATAGAAATCAGCCCATTCCAGGCTCTCTGCTGGAGGAGTAAAAGACCCCGTATCAGAAAACTTGACAGTGGTGGCACACGTGATGGCAATTAAAGCCTTTCAAGTAAGTCTGCAAAACAGGAAGCTTTACAGGTTCCTGAAAAATTTCTACATGGACCTTGCACACTTGATCACAACTCTCTGTTCCTTCAGGTTTCTATAGGAGGTATGAGAACAACCTTGTTTTCCTCATTAGGAGGGTGAAATTAAATTTGTTCTGTGAGCTCATCTGAGAGTGTACGGGACTATGAATAACAATCCGTTTGCACTCGTTCAAAACTCTAACAAGAAGGTACCGAGAGGCAGCAATGGGTACATTTCTTTCCTCAAAGTTGAGTATCCTTTCCTAACATGCCATTCTTTCCCATGTTATTAAACCACCCATTTTAGTTGGGGTGTAAAGATTCACTTCTAGTTCTCTTTCCCCCAGAAGACCACCTGAACCGTCACTTCTTGTTCCACAGATACTCAATTTATAGCACAGGATATACATGAAACCATGTTCTTGGGTGCACTCAGCCCCCATCCTCAGGTGAGACAAGCTTATACTCTCCTTGTGCAGTAACCAGTATTTTTCCCACTTGGAAATACCCCCCTGCTCTCCCAAACATGCTGTGCTTGCAGGTTTTGGAGACTAAGGAATGCTTTTCAACAGCCCTCATCTCTATTTGAGCCCACTTGGGTCACAAAAAATACACGTAAGTTTCTGCAGGCGTTGCAAAGAGCTGGCTGTTTTGAAATTTTGGATTTACAGCTTTCCAAATCCAAAGATCTACCTTTTCGTGGACTGTGTTATTCCTTTGTCTAAGGAGATCCTTGTGCTATGGAGAGTAAGATAGAACTGTTCTTTAAAAATAATTATTATAGTTCTAAAAACTAATGTATGAACTGTTTTCATGAAAGCATAAAGGTACACTATGATCAACCACAGAATACAGGAATAGTCAAAAAAAGCTGTATGAAGTAGGGAAAAGAAGGAAGAAAACTGAGAACTATAAAAAGCTGTATTAAATATGTTTACTATCCAGCAGTTTATAGGTCAAAGAATTGATTTCTCAGTAGTAGCATCTCACCCTTCAGCTCAGTTATTTGAGACTGAAAATATACCTTCAGTTGATGCAGGTTTGTTGGGTTTTTTATAAGGAAAAAGCAGTAGAGTTTTTAAACCAAAATCAGTTTCTGAACAGGGTAAATTCACAGAACATTCGCTATGTTCAACTCACAAATAAAAAAGAACAGATATTCTGAAGGTAATGTCTGTTAAGAAATAAAATAAACATACTTATTCCAACCCAGCATTTCTAGATGTCTGACAAGACAGGAGTAGTATTCTGGCGGCCGTGGTAGATGCAGGTCTTGCGTGTTCTTTAAAGCAATTTCCTGTTTAAAAGAACATTAAAAACATCATTAAGAAAGATTTCAATATTTTTGCATCTATTTAGTCATGTGATTTTTGCAATTCATTCAAAAATATTAAGCTTATGTAAAATTAACTGTACACTGCATTTGTTTTGTTATAGCCTCCAGTTAAAGCAGACAAAGAAGCTGTTTGCTAAATTACTTCAGAAACTAGTAATGAAAACATCTGCAATTAAAAAAAAAACCACAGATGTTGACAACATAGTCTTCAGATGCAAATATCAAATGTGCATGTTTTTCAGCTAATAAATTTGAAGTCAAGCATCTTGATAGAAAGAACATTTGAAAAGAAGGTTCTATTAAGCCCACAGCTGTCTCCTGGGCTCCACAGCCACAAAAGACATATATGAAATCGCCCATATTATTTTTAAGTAGCTATATACAACTTTATATAGCAATAAAAAAATAAAAATAAAAATAAAAATCAGTTTCTCAGTTTTAACATCATAGGATCCCAGAGAGTAAGTTTTGGCACAGGCAGTCATCAAGTACGTTGTAATGCCTCAAAAACAAATTTTTATCAAAAAGATTGATGCCACAATACAGAGAGAAACAAAACCAAACCATACATCCCACATTTGTGTTATGCTACTGGTTCTTTAAAAGTGTATTTAAGTCAAAATTATGCTTACAGGACAAATAATTAAATAAGTTACATTTACAATAAAATTATTAATAATTTAAAGTATTTTTAACTAAATGAAATAATAAATATAATTAATAAAATCAGTATAACGGTGATCTCTGCCTAGTTCTCCTGCAGCTTCTTCTGTTGCTTTTACTATCTGCACTGAGGATCAATATTTTACTATTTTGAATAAATTATACTTTCATTGCATTCTCATTTTCTGAGTGCTTGCGTATCTAGGCAAATAGACTGGAATAACTACTGTGTCATATTCCAAAATAGCCACATGTAGACATTCTTACTCAGTCCTACTCCAAGTGCCTTTGACTGGTTTAGTGTAATCTGGCTTGGCAAGGATTAAAACAGTACTGAGCAAAGGCATTCCTGGTGTCGAGCAGTACTGCAACATCAGGAGGGTACTTTTTTAATTGTTTTGAAGAATAAATACGGTGTTTGATTTCTAAGTAGGTTACACACAAGTATCCCTCGCCAAGAATGCTCATGAAAAACTGTTTTACTAACAGACAAGAAATTGTCAGTTTCACGTCAACTAAAGACTTTGCTCCTCTTCAATCCCACATCAGAAAAAGTTTTTTAAAAAAGAACAAACAGCAATTTCCAAACTATAAAAAAAGGTTTCTGCATTTACTGATCAAGCTGTCACACAGGTGAAAGCACTTTCAGCAGTCCACTGACTGTATAATCCTTTGTATGACTGCAAGCCATCTGGACAATACCAGGAATTCCAAGAAAATAGTCATAAAGGGGATGGCTCTATACTGAAATCCCTTGCTGGGATTTTAATTTTTCTGTAACACTCCAATTTCCAAAGAGTACAGTCACTTAAAATCCTAAAGGATATTTAGACAATTACACAAACATCACACAGATGAAATCACCTATTCTCAAACAAAAAATAAATCCATCTATCAAACAGCAAACTGTAAAAAACAAAGTGAAAACCAAAGCTATATGAACATTCCATCTTCCACATATATATTCTGTAACTTACCAAAATAGTTTTCAGCTCCACCATAAAACTGACAAGATCCAGACAACTGTGCAACCTCTGGAGGAAACGCAGTATCAGTTCGTTGTCTTCAACTCATAACTTTCAGCAGTAAACAATTTCAGTCTTTTTTTCTAGTATTGCCAAACCAAGTAAGATAAACGAACCCCAAGCGTATACCACATGTTTAAACATTTCAGTTACAGAATAAGTCTCCAAGAGTACAGGAAACTTTACTGAAAATTAACCATCACCTTTGTCACATCATGTCACACTGCACATTTATATAGTTTAAGAAGACTTTACACTTTATGTATTTATGAAGATATTTACAAAGGCTTTAGTCTTTGCCAATGAGATCAATCACTCAAAAGCATTTCTTAATTGGTTACTTTTTCTTTAGAAACTCTCCTGACCAGTCTGCTTTTAGATGCTGTACATGACTAAGGATCCCTGACTACCTTCAGATGTGGCACGTATTTACATCTCCATTTCCTCAGCTCTGTATTTTTGGTTACTCCCAAGTCACAACCCTTGCTCTACAAAGGGGTGCACAGTCCCCGAGATATGGTGTCTCAGCTAGCACACCTGGCAAAGACTCCACCTTAGAAACAAAACATTCTTCATGACTGCAGGGATGTTGTACACTTGCTCCAAAGTTTCTTCTGGATCGGAAGGTTTAACTTTGATTCTTTGACTGCTGACAACACAGAATGAGCTACTTCTAGCACTAATTAATGTGCATTCTCTTCCTTGCATTATGAACAGCTTGCAAAAAAGTAAATTTAAAAAAGGAAAACCAAAATCTGTTTCTAATTGAAAGATTAAAAGAAAATTCTAGTAATGTGTCAGCAATCATTTATTAAAAACTGTTCCACCTCAATCTTCAAAAAAATAAAGCCTGACTAAAGAGAATTATTTACAAAATTCTATCCATGTCTTTATATTGACCTTCAAATCCTCAAGCATTTCAAAGTAAATCTTAGCTATACAATGAAAGGTGAGTTCTTTAACACTTTTAGAATAGATGCATGAGTATAAGCTTTTCAGAATTACTGTAAGCATACATTTAACGGAAATGGTTTTAGAAGTTGTATACCTGCTTTAAAATATGCTGATATCCATGCAGTATTTTCTTAAGATGCCAGCTACACTCTATCCTAGACAAACAATATTTTGTATAAATTTTAAATTCACAGTGCATGATTTTTAGAAGATCAGTCTGCTACACAGCAATATAAGTTTTTCTTCAGAAAAAAAGTAAACAACACTTCAAAGTTTCTTTGATTTTCACATCAGTTATTTAAAACTTCCAAATGTCACTATCCCAGAGCCCATTAAAAATGAAGCATTTACCTACAAAAGCCCATTCTTTGCTGAAAACAACAACATAATTCTTGCAAGCCAGTACGACTTCATAAAATATATCAGTATTTAAAAATTATATCCTGAAAATGTCAGTTACCTATAATGCAGTTTTAAGTATCCAAACCAGAATGTAATAAAGCTATCGAATACCATCTCACAGTTCAGAGCAGGCTGGCCTAGGCAGAAGTATAGAATACACAGAATACACCCACGCCCACACATATTACTATGATAAACAATCACAGTAATAGGAACAGAGCTTTTAAAGAAAAGTTGGGTAATGCAAATTAATACGAATTAACAGGAAAGAGAAAATGAAGTTAAAAAAAAAAGCTATGCTAACCATCAAGTACGTAATTGCTTAAATTTACAACTTCGCACTGAATTTTCTGTTTCCCAAATGTTGACATATAAATAATCTGATTTAAATTATCATCTTTTTCCAAGTACATTGATTTATATATAAATACAACCAATTAACTAAAACTGGTTTCAAAGTTAATTAACAACAAAATATTTTGATATAGGCAATGTTTATTGTCAGCATTTATTAACACTGATGCTGTACAATTTATTTGCAAGGTTAAGTTTAAATCAGTGAGAATTAATTACCAACACTGATATCAGAAAAAAATCGCATGCATATCCATCATTGCCTTTATCAAAACAAACTTCTGTCACATGGACTCACAAATTGCTTTCATAAACCTATCTTACCTTGCATTTTTCAGTTGAAAATCCATTGGTAACAGTATCCTGATATGGAAGTCTCTACCCTTGAAAATAAATAAACATTTATTTAATAGGAAGGTCAGCAAAGAAAAATACTACACTTGTGGGAATATTCCCCATAAGATCAGCTACTGAAAAAGAAAGTTTGTCCTACAACTTTCAGGAATATTTTTCAGAACTTCTTTATTTAGGAAAAAAAAGCAGCATGAGTGGCAGGTAGAAATAATGCTGAAGTTGAAAGATTCTTGACCTCTAACGTACAGTATTCAGTAAAAACTCCTTAGTGCATCACATTTCATAAAGCAAAAATAACACCTTCTATAAGAAAAAAAACATTATCCAAATCCAGATAAAACCAAGAAATAGAATTTAATCCAAGTCACACTGAAGTACATTGAAGTCTGTCTTTAATTCAAGTAGAAGTTAAAACAGACTCACAAAACTATTACACTAAAAAGCAACTTGGGCACTGATCCAGAACACATTTCAGCAATGTTTTAGAAACTGTGAACAGAAATGGTCCCAAATAAAACAAATGCACTTTTTTTTTCCTTTTAGTGCAATCCATATGGGGTAGTTCCTAAATGCCACCTACTTGTATTTTCAGTAATTGTCCCAAATTGTGGTCCTTCTACTTTCTTATGGGACTATCAAAATGAAACTGAAATAAAGAAGATTTGCAAGAAGGTATAACTCCTCCCTGAAGTAAAAAGGGCAGCTAACTAATCTCAAAACTTTTACTCCTGACTGTGTTCCAGCTTGGCATACCTCAAATTCTGTCCACAAATTCTGAGATTACTTCAGCAGGAAGTTCAGAACAAAACCCAATTTCCTCCTGTGATTAGGTGACTGATAGGAGTGGATGCTTTATCTCAATTTCAGAAAAGTGTTTAATACTGTCTCCCTTAACATCCTCATAGCCAAACTGAAGAAGGATGAATTAGATAAGCTGACAGAGAGGTGGGCTGGAAACTTGCAGAACTGCTGGGCTGAAAGGGTTGTGATCAGCAGGATGAAGTCCAGCAGGAGGTCCCCGACTACTGGTGCATGCCACGGTCAGTCCTGGGGCCAACACTATCTGACCCTCATTAGCGATCTGGATGACAGGACAGGATGCACCCTCACTCAGTAAGTTGGCAGAGGATACAAAACTCGGAGGAATGGTTGACAGGCTGTGCAATTGTGCCACCATTCAGTGGCTCAACAGGCTGAGGAAATGCGCTGACAGGAACTTGACAAACTTAAAGAAGTGCAAAATCTTGCACCAGGAGAGGTTTTACCCCATGCACCAGCACATGCTGGTGCCTGACCAGCTAGACAGCAGCTCTGCAGAAAAGGATCCAGTGGTCCTCATGGACATGAAGTTCACCCTGAGCCAGCAATGCATCCTTGCAGCAAAGGAGGCCAGCTGCCTCATGTGCTGGATTCCGCAGAACATTTCCAACAGGTCAGGGGGGCTGATCCTTCCCATTTGGTCAGCACTGGTGAGGCACACCTGGAGTGCTGGGTCCACAGTATAAGAAAGGTATGGAAGTGCTGGAGTTAGTCCAGTGAGGAGCTATGAAGCTGACCAAGATCTTGAAGTACCTCTCATACGAGGAGAGACTGAGAGAGCTGGGACTGGTTACCATGGAGAAAAGAAGGCTCATGAGGGATCTTGCCAGTGTGTATAAATACCTGATGGAAAAGAACTAAAGAAAGTGACACACACTGACAGGACAAGAAGCAAAGTTGAAATACAGGCAATTTCACCTAAATGCAATGAAAAAACCTCAGTAACAGTGAGGGTGGTCAAACCTGTAGCAAGCTATCCAAGAGGTTACAGTGTCTCTGTGCTTGGAAATAGTCAAAACCCGACTGGACAAGGTCCTGAGCAACCTGCTCCAGCTGACCCTGCTAGAGGGCCTCCAGAGGTTACTTTCAACCTGTATATGTCTGTGATGCTCACAAGTGACAATAAGATACCTGTTCCAGAGCTGAATATAGCCCATTGTCACGTCAGTTGCTTCCAAATGCCTCCAAAGCTGATGTTTATCATACGCTTAAATTTAAGCGCATAACCCCAGACTTAGCTACATTATGGCCTTAGCTCTAATCAAAAAGTCGTATCTGAGAACAGATGCTCACACTCACATCTTAACGTTCCCATTACCTCCAGGATGTGCTCTAACACACACAGCATTTCAAAAGTTGCAGCTATTAAGAGTTATGCAAATATAAATATACACATGCAAATATCTTGTGAAAGTTTAATATGAAAGTCACCCAAAAAACTTTCTGAATTTTGACTGCAAAACTACCTTTTTGAAAAAGCAAGTGTGACACAGCCTGTGTCTTTTGACTTTTACTTAATTTTATAGGAGGAAAATCCCACCGCTATTTCTAAAGGAAAATACACCTCTTGAGAGCTGTTCCTGTAGTCTGTGTGCACATGCATATGTGACGTTTTAACGAACTATGGCTGCAGCATCACTGCACAGTGCCTCTGATGGCAAAGCTGGCTTAAGAGCACCCACTCTCAGCCTGTCAGGTGCTGCTCTTCTCCCTGCACAGCAGTTCACCACATCCTCTGACAGACGGTGCAGCTACTTAAGCTGAAACCTCACAAATACAGTACGTGAAAGGAAAACGCCCACGATTAAGTCATTTGCTTCAACCTGTACCTTAGGACAGGAGTGTACACCGCCCCCCCCCCCCCCCCCAAAAAAAAAAAAAAAAAAGAAAAACCACCAAGAACAAAACCCCACAACAAAACAAAACAAAAAAATCCACCCACATTTGCCAGCAGAACAAATCCAGCCCTCAGGCCACCAGCAAGCCCGCGCCGCCAACAGAAGCGCAATTCCGCGTGCACAAGCAACGCAAAGCCACGGGCCCGCGCCGCGGGCGCCCCCCCCAGTACCCTCACGGCCGGGGGCGGCACCGCCAGCTGCGGGCCCCGCTACGCCCCCCGCCACCTCCCGCTTCGCAAAGCCGGCGGCTCGCGCGCGGCCGGGAAGCTGCCAGCCCCGTAAGCGGCGAGGCGGGAAGCGCTGCCCCTCACGGACCCGGCCCCGGGGCCGCACGTAAGCGCGGCGGGCTGTGGGGGCGTGCGTGACGGTGACGCGGAGTAACGGCCGCCGGCCAAGTGGCGCAGGGACCCCGATACCTGCGCGGTGACGAAGCCCTCGTAGGCCGTCCCCTGCCGGTTCTGAGGCAGCAGCAGCGGGCAGTGGCGGAGCAAGGCCGCCGAGCCCGCCATTCCGCGTCACTCTTTCCCGCCCGCCCGGCACCGCCGTTCGAATCCGCTGAGGCACCGCCCCCACCCGCGCCGGGCGCACGCGCCTGAGGTGAAGGGAGGGGCGCGCGGGGCGGCCGCGAGGGCGGGAAAGTGTTGGCCGCTGAGGCGGGAAGTTGTGAGGAGAGTCCCGCGGCCGGGAGCCGCTCCTGGAACTCTGAGGAGTACAGCTTCCCGGGAGCGGCACCGCGGGCCAGCCCCGGCGTTTCCTCACCCTTTAGCACGTCCTGAAGGAACAAGCGCTCTTGACTACGAAGAATCGTCGAGCAAGCTTCTTCATATGCAGCCGGCTGCACCAAGCAGACTGCGGTGCCACCCAAGGCAAGAGGTTACTTCTGGCTATATTCACACTTTGCTTTTCTAGGAATCATAGTGTTTCTTTCCATAGCACGTTTAGGGTGATAAAAGCGCTTCCCTTTCAGGCAGGTGTTAGGATAAACATCTTCCTCGTTTTTCTGGGTGGGCTGTCTCAAGGACCTGACAGTCACCATGTTTGGGAAAGCCTGAGAAGAGAGACTTAAAATTTTAGCGTTTATTATGTGTGTTTTGGGAGGCCTTAAGACCTTGCATATCACTAAGGCTGAGCATTCAGCAAAACACAGAAGAGGAAGTTTTTGCCTAAATAGACACATTTGAGAAAGAAAACATTGTTTTACAAAGGGGTAGACAACTTAAGGACATCTAAGAGGTGTGTTGCAGAACTTGGGACTGAATCTTGAGAATCCCTGAGGCTACATTTGTGTTCAATCCCACAATTAGACCTGATTAGCATGCAATATATTGTTGAAATTTGTAGAAGGCCCTATTTACTGGCCAGCTGATAAGCCCTCCACTGTTGGACATGGTATGAATGACTAAAGTAGCTAAATCTTGTCAAATTATCTAGTTACTTACCTCGTGTTATAGAGGAGGTTATTTCTCCCAACATGTTTAATTGTTCGTATCTTTAAACCAGTGCTTCTCACATGGAAGTGAGTACAGAAGGCTCAGCAAAATGTAGAAAAGGCAGTATTAGCGGGACCTCAGCTGCTTCAGGCCAGGAAACTAGGAAGTGGCTGCAAGTTTTTATGGCAGTCAGAGAACCACAGCCTCTGATTGCTTGCAGCAGCTCAATACCTGCAGGACAAGAGAGAATTGAAAGAGAAGCAAAGAAAACAACAAAAATGTTTACACCTGTAGCTAGATCTTGTTCCCTTAGCTTGGGAGACCTGTACATGAGGATAGCATGAGGAGTCTAACGGGGTCTAACCCTTTGCAGTTTTATATTGTTCTAGTGGCTACTAGAAATACAGCTACTATGTGAGGGAATGAATGTGAAGCCTTGTTCGCTCATTTGAGCTAGATGTTGAAGTCTGTTGCATTCTGTGTTCTTTCTGTATACTGCCAGAGTTCCTCTGTCTTCTGTCCAAATTCTGCCAATGGTTTGTCCAAGCATCAGGCGTACAATGCCCCAAGAGTGACTAGAGATGTGAAAGAGTCCAAAGGTTTGCCATTTAAATTCATCACAGTAAGATCTTCAGGAATGAAAATATATCCTCAGTGCTGAATAACATATTTTTTTTACACTTTGCAAGTGTCACTGATGATTTCTAGACAATTATCAATGTACCTGTGAAAGACATGTTCTGGCATTTCAATTCTTTGTGGGAGCGTAGCGTCACTCTTTTTTGCTCCACAGAACTTTGGACAATGAAAGACTCAGTTACCAATTCAAGAAACATTTTCTAAATATATACACAAACAGGTTTTAAATACTACTGTGTTTAACCTGTATGCCCATGGTTTGCTCCCCTAAACCTGTTCATGTGCATTCCAATTTCCGGCATGGCTCACCTTGAGCAATTAATCTAATGCTTCATGGTAAATTGGGTCCTTCATATTATCTATTAATTTCATTTTGATCAAAACTTTTCTTTTCTTGACCTATTTTCTCTCAATAGAAATTACACTAGAAATTACCTTATTGAGTTGTGAAGTATCTCTGTACTTCACCAGTTACAGAGATTCTCTCAATTACATTAAATGCACAACTGAAAACAGGTGGGTTTTTTCCGTCATCTTTTGGCCATGTTTACCTCAAGTCTCTGACAATAAAAGAAATGTCAAGTTACTTTAGTCAACTGCAGTGAAGGAGTAATGGATCTGAATAATGATACTGTAACATCAGAACCCTACAATATTTCAGTACTGTGACCCACAGAATGTTAATCATTATCTTACACTGTATATTCTGCACACTTTTAAACTTTGTATAAAAATGCAATTACTTGAAACATCATGTTATTTTGATTTGGTACACAAACTTCAGTATCTTTAAAACAGGAAAGTAACAAAATAAAAGCCAGAAAGAGGTTTGGTAGGTGTACTTCTTAAGTTAAAGGAGTCCTGACCTGATCTTTCAGCCACAGGCCACCTTTACTAATTTAATTAAAATCACTGTTTACCAGAAGAATCATAATGGAGTTTGTTATTAATTATTCGTCCATCCAAATATATTTAGCCAGTTAAGCAATCAAAAAAAAAAAAATCATGACTTCGGTGACAAAACAACCATTATGCAAACTAAACACTTGAAAGTGACAATTTCCAGGCTGGATTTTGTTAGTAAAATTATCCCACAAACAGTCGGACAGCAAATACTTTCACAGAAGACAGAAATCACATAAAACTACTCGGTAACCTAAAAAAAAAAAAAAAAAATTGAAATAATGTAGATTTCTTAAGAGCTTGATTTTTTTTTTTTTAAGGTATTAATGAAAGGCAAGAAAATAACTGCATTGTTCTCCAACATCAATATCTCCAACGTAAGAAAATCAATTTAAAACCATGCAAAATTGCTAATACTGTTATTGCTGTCCTCCTTCATAACTCAGTGTCATTTTATTTGTCTCGCTCCTAAGAAGTGACCTTTTCTGTGTGTATCCCTACCTTTTTCTACAAATCCCCTGAGTGACAGAATCTCATCCTAATCCCATTTCCATTTAGATGTTATAGAAAAGCATTGTAGACCTTAGAGGGAGTAAGTAATCATAATGGAAAGATAATAATATGTTTATGAAATCTGGGTTTTGTAATAGCAAATTGAAAAATTACAATAGTACTTAAAGCCATTGAAGGTCAATGTTACTAAGAGTGCAAAGCCATTGATCAAGTTTTTTAAACTTTCATAGTTTGTTATTTTTAAAATTTTTAATACAGAACATTTTATTTCTCTCTTTTGAGGTGGTTTCTCATCTACGTAGTGATCACAAAATCTGGTGATAAAAGCAGTAGTTGTTTGTAAGGAAAAACAACACTAGAAAAATATTGGGTATATTTTAGCTGTCTTTTAAGCAGATGTAAAAACACAGAACAACTTCACCGGCCTCTGCAAAATACACCATAGACCACAGTTTAAGAATTCCAGCCCTAATGAATTCTTAAAGGTAAAAGCATGTTAAAGGACTCATAATTAAATATAGGAAAATAATACTTTGGACAGTATGCAGTTGTACCTTTATTTTCTAAAGGTAAATTTGTTTGCTTATGCCTCAAAGCTACACCAGAGGTGTACATACTGAAAACCTGGCAAACTTAAACTAAGGTCCCAGACAAAAGATAACGCTTTAACCTTGTCCTCAGCTAATTAGGGAGCTTCCCTCTTGAGGTTCAGTTTTCCACTGTTTGAAAGCACAGCTCAGACACACCAACAGCTTTTGGGACTAGATAGTGTTACGTGACTAAACCAGCACGCTATGGTTATCATCTGAAAGAGGTTTTATTGTACTACTGCTCCCACTCATTGGCTCACTGTTGTTGTGAAGAACCGTTGTGCTCTTCCCTTCTCCCTGCTCCTGGCTCTGCAGACCCATCTTCTCACTTATGCCAGCTCTGGTTCCGATCTATCCCCTTGTAAACTGAGCCAGTTTGTTCACTGACCAAAAACTAATTGCTTTTCTGAAGAATTAGTTTTAGGTTGGCCGGTCTTGCTGAAGCTGTGACACAAGCACTGGAGCTGACAAGAAGAAAGCACCAGGAGGGCACGCCCCCCAGCCAAACCACTCTTTTTGGAAACAGCTAGATGTCAGACCAGACACTGGAAGAGCACGCAGATGAGAATCACCACACTTCCCCTTCTACTGCAATCCCCCACACCACAGCCTGTTAACTGGCACAGTTTTCATGTATACTCCTTCCTTTGTTTTACCCAAGACATTTTTGCTACAAAATACTTCTAGTGATTTCCATTAAATTGTCTTACACTGTACTTTTATTTCTGGCTATTTGAAAGCCATTTTGCATCATTAACAGTTCACAAACTCAGCTGGAGACTCTGGACATCCCCATTATAATACCTCAGTACCAAGCAGTGCAGCTGTTAACAAAAGTGTCAGAAGCAGCAAATGCATCTGTTCTGATGATTTTTAATGCAATCATTCTTTTGTATTTAAGAACTTTAATATTAGAAAACATATGCTGGTACCAAAACCAAGAACACTGATTGATCTATTAACAGCATAAAATGATTAAGTCAGCATTGGATATTTTAAAATGTCTTGGGTCTAGAGGGCTCTCGAAGCTCATGTTCATCTTTGTACATATAGGCAAAATCTTGGCACTCTTTTTGGCAGATGACCCAGTAAAATGACTGATGTATGAACATTAATGCATTCACATAAATTAACTTCTGCACATAAAAAACACAGAGGCTTTAAGCCCAATTACATCTCCCAGAATTGTACAAATACTCCCTTCGCAGTCAGCGGCAACTCAAGAAGATGAGGCCAATCCATATGTTATATTGATTCTAAAGGCACAAGAGTACGCAGTTAATCCCTTTCAAACCTTGCAGAGCACAAAATCTTGGAGATCTTCCAAGCAGCCAGATGAAAGTTGCCTTTCAGAACCAGGAAATGTATATTGCTAGAGATTCCAAAACATGCTGGGCCAAAATCTGGCACTGCTTTTACCAAAGTGAGACTATTTCAGTGAAGATACGTATATGTACACCCATATAAAATTGATCATTATCTTGCAAGATAGATTGTAATACTAACATCCTCTTTCCTGTTAATTCCTAAGAAAACTGAAGCAAATATCACAGACAAATAAAAATACTGTCTTGTTCCAGCTAGAAGTTGTATAACTCCCAAAACATTTGTCAGATACTTGATGACAATTCACAGCTTGAGAAGTTGTGGATGCCCCACCCCTAGAAGTGTTTAAGGCTAGGTTGGACAGAGCTTTGAGCAACATGGTCTGGTGGAAGGTGTCCCTGTCCATGGCAGAGGGGGTTGAAACTAGATGAGCTTTAAGGTCCCTTACAACCAAAACCATTCTGTGATAGCTTTGAGGGTCTTTTGTGCTGCTAATAAGTTTTGCCTGGAGATAATTCAGATATGAGTGATGATTAACAGTATAAATCTTCCCAGGTAGGTTGAAAACCTAAAAAGTTGCAAGTGCACCCATGGTCTGTGCTAGCATGTGAATAGGATCTCCTATATACACAAAATGTGTAGCATCCAGGCCAGTCGTTACAGATGTGGAACTTGAGAAATATCTTTTTGTGAAGTTAAAGGCTTAGCACCTTTAGATGTGTTCGCACTGAATTTTTGTCCATCAGCAAGCCACTGAATCCAAGTATTTTGAACCTATGGTATTTCAGTTGAGTGCTGGCACTGCCTTTTTGTGGCATTCCCTAAATACCGTAGGAATACAAAACCATCTCTCAAGCATAGCTTGGAATCCACAGCCTGACTCCCAGGATCCAGTTCAGAATCTTCAGATTTCACAGTGTAGCTGGATCATGCAAGTAACGCTGAGGTTGAAATGAACTAGGTTACTAAATAAATCTTGTATTTGTATGGTGTTAAAGTATATTGTTATGACTAGCTAAGTTCCAACCTTAGTGTCCATTGTAATTCAATATTGTCTAGCAAAATAAAATAAAATGCCTGAATTATCCAAAAGGAGGGAAGTCATTAGACAAAGACATATCACTGAGCATCATTTTCCCTGCATTATCAATTTTTCCTCACCACAGTTTAGAAAAGTTACATAATAAAAGCAAATTTTTAAGCAAAACTAAGTATGTTCTTTTATAAATGTCATGGGGACATAAGCACATAAAACAAGAAGGATCTAAGTTTGTATGCATTTTTACATGATAAAATTACTTCGTATTCCCAGCTTGTTGGGAAGTACAAAGTATACTCACAGCCAATGCTAATCTTTAGAACACTGAGGTCAGAAAGGTGGGTCATTGCTGCACAGTACATTAATAAATGCCTCTACTTAATTCTAACTCTTGAACCACTTAAAAGAGTGGCCTCGAAACTCACAGAAAAAACCAGCCATTATTCATGAATAGCAGGCCATAAATTGGGGCATATCCATTCTTTGTCTTAGAAACAAAGAAGATGAACACTTACTGTTCTGTCTACATTTAAAGTTGCATGTGATCAGTGCCTTAAAAATTCATTGTATCTGCATATGCACCTTATGAAGAAAGCTGGTGTTTCTCTAGATTACTTTTCAAGCCAGTAGATGCAACCCTAGTGATTTTATGCTAAGCAAAAAGTTTACATTCTAGAACTCTATGACATTTAACTTCATAATAGTTTTAAGTAAATGTGTAAGAGGAGCACAGACTATAAAAGTAGAGAATACTGTGCAGAAATTAGAAAGAAAAAAGAAAAATACATAATGTATGATGTAAAAAGAAACAGATAACGAAAATTAAAAGGATTTTACTAGAGAAAAACAATTTCATTTTATTGTAAAGCTCTAAATGAATAAAATAAAGTCTTTGAATGTGAAGATGATTAAAAAGACAAAATCATTAGCTAAAGATATTTACAAGTTTAGACTTTCATTTTGATTGTAATTTTAATTAGCTGGACACTGGGGGGGATGAAAATGAAAGCCTACATCATCTACTTACTCTTTAAATTGCATTCCACCTTAATTTTCTGCTCTTCAGTTCTTAATTTTCTCTATTTTTGTTCTAAGTAATCCGGTTATCAGAATAAAGTGATTTTCTCTCAGCCAGGTTTAACATTCAGTATTTGAGTCTGTGAACCAAAAGTTCACCCCACTGCTTCAATTTTTATTCTTTCAATAGCAGAAACTCTCCAGGAAACTTTTCCAGTCTTTTGTCTGTACAGCAGGGTGCTTTATGTACACATGACAGTTATGTAGCTAATAACAAAGGATTCTATTTTAAAAATAATTATGTTCCATTTACACAGTTTCCCACGGAATTTACTCATAAAATGCAGGATGCACCAAAAGATTAAATGCCATTTTCCTGTTCATTAAAGCCATTTTTCTAAATGTAACTGAGTTATTTGCCTTTTTGTCTTGAAGGAACCACATGCCCAAAAAGTGGTTAGAGTCAGTTTATTCTTAAACAAAAGAACCAATTACAAATGGGCTGTGCCTGCAGTGTACAGTTGACTTGCAGATTTGTACCCCAGTGTCAGGCCATGAACAGATACTCCTTTCATGAGTAACTCTGTTGGTTGAGGATGCTGAAGACACTGTTGACCTGACTGTTCCTTCCATGCCAAAAAATGCTTCTTCAGCTGATCAGTCCGAGTGAGGGAATGTAGTGTATCCTTCTGCTTCTAGAAAAGCCTTCCAGGTTGATATAACTATTTGATGAAGGCAGCTGAGGCAGATTATGTTGCCTTTTCCAGAAGAGCTCTAGAAGCAGAAATCCAGAGCGGAGATGGCTGCTGCAGGTGCATAAGCAAGACGGTCTAGTCATCATGTGAGCATCCTTGCTGTCAGGCCTTATCTGTATGATGGATTCCTCACAGTTTCTGCCTTCCCCTGAACGTGACCTGTTGTCAAGTAACATGGGATTCTTCTGCAAGTTGACTTGCAAGACACCTTTTTGGCCCATGAGGGTGAGCTGTGGAAAGGGCATAAAGGGACTATCAACACATGAGGGTTTTCATCTGCACTGAAAGATGTTCCATGAAAGTGAGCGCGCCTGTATTTCAGCCTTTAACTTAGCCAGGTTAGCTGGTTTGGGCTAAAAGTATGCTGCAACTGATGTTTTCTCTTAAAGGTCAGCAGAAGAGTTAATGTTATCTCAGTAAGTCCCTGCTCCTTTCCAGACAGTTGCTCTTAGGAACAATTCAGTCCTAAGAGATTTCTTATATTTTATTTTTATATGACGTGATTAGTTTTACCTGGCTAAAAAACAGCAAACATAGTTTGATCTTGACAAGATCATTTTATCTCATTGTTTAAAAAGCAATTAATTCACAGACCTTCTTGCCCTGTCTTCCCACTTCAGGAAAGAACACGGATAGGATTCAGTCAGGTCCTTTTTGTAAGACTCTTTCCACCAAGTGTATAAACAATCTTCAGCGAAGCCTACAAATACCTTTCTGTACCTGGAAGTTCTTATATTTTTAGTGTCATTTTAGTTCAGATCAGCACTGTGCTTTTGAAGTGAATCTGTTACTGTTCCGATGTTCTGTGCTTTGATTTGCATCATGATGTGGTATTGAGGCACGTGAACTGAGTTCCTTTTGGTTTAAACTGAAGTGGAAAGTGCTGGAATGCATCTAATGCACTCCAGCTGCAAATGAGCATTCAGTCAACTGAACCAAACTACAGCTTTTTTAAACTAAATAGAAAAAAAAAAAAAATCGCACGGACATCACACCTTAATTGCCACCTATTTTGCTTTTAACACTCCTACTGCTGTATAAAGAGTGCTAATGCAGACACAACTTTTAAAGACAATCTACTTCAAATTCAGCACCTCCATATTTCTAGTTTTACTTATTCTTTTCTATAGAATTAGATGTTCATCATGTAGTCACCATCTCCCAGCTCATTCTGATAGGTTCAGAACTCTGTTAAAATACAGTTAGTTGTCCGTTCCCTGAGCAGACAAGCCAGTTGTAAATGTTATATTTAAAACTAAAGATCCAATTATGGGACCAATTTATGATCTCAGTTGAGCCAATATAAATCTGATATAGTTCATTGACTTTAACCTGACTGCAGTAGCTTTATTCCAGATTTGCTCAGGTGTAATGAAATTGAATTCAGACAATGGCTCCGATTATTACTTTTTAAAGGACTAACTAGTAATGTAAGTTGCAATACAGAGTACTTCCACCTTTGAAACAAGGCTTCATAATTATCACTTGTGGGTCAAAAGCATATATTCAATCCAGTGTTGCTTCAAGGACTGAAGGGCTTTAAAGATTTTCCTTAAGAACATGAGAGGTAGGCATATCGAGACATGAAGACTTCAGCAACACTGCCTGGAAGTAAGGACTGGTCACATGGTATAACGTATACCTACATAAATACAAAAAAGATTTTGTTTATCCCAAGTAACTGGTAAGGTTAACTTTCTTTCTGTGGGCATGCTGTAGAAGTATTAAGAATTTTTATGGGTTTCAGTTTACAAGGTTTGGTGGAATTCTCCAGAGGGGAGGTACACTATACAGAATCTGCAAAGGTCACATTTCTGCAGACTTGATTATTTTCAATAACCAGATTGAGAGCAGAGATATTGCCCTGGAGTTTCAGTGCTTCCATCCTGTTCTTTAGGGGCTGTCCACATATGCTGACTTTAGCATTGTCAAGCAATAGCTGTATAGCAAGAACCCAACCCTTCCAAAAGCAATTCAAAGCACTTAAAATTAGGCTTTTGCTCTGTGTTATTCCCTAGGGAAGTTTGTCTATGGGTAACAACTAATGCAGTTTAGTGAGGCAAACCTCCATAGACAAAATCTAGATTTTTTTTTTCCAGTGCATTCACTTATTCCTATAGAAACATAGTAGTTTTCTGGGTGTGTTATAAAACATGTAGTAGAGATTTTTATACAGGTTTCTTGGTTTTTTTTATAAACACATAGGAGGAAAATGCTGTATCATTTTTGTGCACTTTGCAGAATGTGGTTTAAGAAAGCTAAGTAGGTACCTATGACTTCCATAGTGCACACAGCCATTGAATAAGCAAGTATCAGTACTGCATAGTCATTTTTCAAACCAGAACTTAAAGTACGTTTTCAGGTTTTAGGTGAGGATACCCCATCAGATATTTAGCATCCACATCTTCTTTCCTCTGTTTTTTTATAAGCTATTTATCTTCCTGGAATTTCCTTAACAACGGCAGATACCTTAAAGGTTTTTGCTTGGTAGGTTTGGTTTTTTGTTTGTTTTTTGGGTTTTTTTTTTTAACTTTATGCAGTTCAGTTATGTTAGATCTTGCCAATAATTCAATACCAGTTCTATGTTGTCTTTTTCTTTCTTTCTTTTTTTATCCTTATTGGCTTTTTTCAGAGAGTCCAGGGAGTAGTTTGAATTTTGCTGTTACCCAGTACTTTAAAGAACAGCAGAAATCTGTCGAAGAAAAAATATGGCAGTGGAACTCTCTTTTGGGCTTTTACAGTCAGCATAGTCCCCTGTTTTCTGTGATAACTACTTGTGAATTGCTAGGGAAGAAAGGAACAGATACTCTCATAGGTAACTTGCTTAAGTTAAATAGTCCAGTGGAAATAAGTATGACTATTCACCCTCCATATTCAAGAAAGATGGGTCATTTAAAAAATATTTAAGTAAATATTTAACATAAATATTTATTTCAGAGCTGTGCAGATCAGGTATGGTTTTAAGTAGATACTATCCTCAGGGAAGCTTTGATCCAAAATTCCCTGAAATTCATAGCCCACTTTACTGTATGGGGTTTTATTTTCATCAAATTAACAAGGAAGAAGTTAAGTGAATAAACGCTCTACCCAGTTAGTCTGCTGCAAAATAGCTGCAGATAGTTGACTTTTGGAGTCACTGACTAAATTACACTGGAGCAGAGGACTAACTGTAGACAGTAAGTGCTAGAGCCAATAAAGCATCATGGGGACTAAACACAGGCTTTAAAACAGAATTCAGGTGTTTAAACTCAAACTACACTGCATACCATACATTAGATATATAGTAGATAAACATGTCTCAATTAACACTAAAAGTAAAATTCTTAATACTGACAAAATTTTCTTACCTGGGAATCAGAGTCTTGCATAACACAATCTAGCACAGCTCTTTCGGCTTCTGAGTTTATGCTAGCCCTGGGTTTAAGCCTGTGTGCTTGAATGCTTGGAGTTAGTTTCAGGTGCAGTAATCACAGAAAAAAAAAACCCCAACATGTGCAGAGACATAACTTTTTAAAGAAATAACAAAACTGAAACAGGTTTAGAGAATTATCCATCAAATTACATTTTTAAGAGTGGCTATTAAGATGTTGATGAAAGAATATAAGATGATGAGTCAGGGACACTAAAAGACCAAATGCATGGGTTCTACATGATATTACACTAAGTACTAAGAATTTCACTTTATAACCCAATGTGATTAAATAGCATACTGCTGAAAATGCAGATGTTATACTACTATAGTAAAAAAAAAAAAAAAAGCGCCTTTTAAAGATGTTTCTAATTAAATCATGAAAGATCACAAAGAGTACAGGGAGGGGCTTTACTAAGACTGCAGTCATATAGAAGGACTAGAATTTGAGGCTGAGCTTTGAAGTTTCCTTTTTCAAACTATATAGCCTTGAAGCCATTGAAAGCTTGAATGATTTTTCTGGTGAAACTGGGTAATGTTTTGTTTATGTTGTATTACTCAGTAATATGTGTGAGCTGTTTGTAAGGAAGAATTATTTTTAAGGAAAATCTGTTTTGAGATTGACCTTGGACTTGCATTTTTAAGGCAGCTAAAAAGAAGGGAATATTCACAGCAGTGAAGATTCCTGCCAGCTATGTAACATTGAAATCTCAATTAAACATGTCTTGAAATGGCAGCGATAGTGATAGGTAGAAAAATTAAAATAATTCACCTATTTTTCAAAACAGAGGTGTTAGCATAAAATAAGGCTTCAGCAAGGACAGCAGGCTTTTTGAAAACAATGTTTTGTATATGGGATTTTTTTATTTTTAAATGATGCTGATTTCTTAGGCATTAGATGAGACTTTTTCTGAACTAAAAGAAGTGTGAGTGCCCTGTTATGTTTTATAGGGCTAGAAGCACATGTGAGTAAATACTAAAATGGTCTATAACACAGTTGAGATTGTGGACCTTGCTTAATCTCAAAATAGTTCCAGTACTTGTAGAATAATGTCTTATGTATTTCAAAGGCTTTACTTCTGCCATTCAACCTACTGTCATTATGTATTGTTTGAAGGAAGTACTTAACCATAAAAAGTTATGGATGAATTAGTTCAGGTACAGGAAGAAGCCCATGAATGTATGTCAGCCCCCCTTCTCTGGGATATTCCATTCACACAGTTAAATCCATTTTTACAGGGTCAAGTCTGGTTCTTTGTCACTGTTTTCTTCTACGTAACCAAATTCTTCCTGGCTGAACAAGAAGTGCATTTCTGTTCAGTCTAATGTTCTTTCTCCTTTATAGAATTAAACATTCTGATTTGGGAGGTGATCTTCACTTCCCAGCAGGTCAGTAGTAATTACTTGATTCCATGGTGTCCACACCCTTCAAAATCTGTGACAAGATACTCTTAAAAATCAGGTGCTGAAGAAATTGTGAAACATACTCATTCTTGCAGACGTCTTCTGAAAAGAGTCAAAGGAACAAATTCTTTATAGAGTTAGACTTGCCAGGCTCCTTGTCTGACATCCCAAACTAAAAGCTCTCTGGCATTTTGAAGTCTAGTTGTGACCTCTTCACCTACTCTTCCAGAAAACTACTTCAGGTTGATTGCTTTATTCAAGTCTTTTCTTATCTCCAAAGTTCTCATAACTTTTTGGTTGTTTTAGTACAGTGACCATACTATTAACCCAGTCAGTACTGTCTGAATGAACTCCAAATGATTGAGCCATCTGGTGCAGTTCAGTTTGTATTCTGTCCCTGAGAGTTAATTGGGTTTTATGTGGCACATCTACTTCAGAAAACACATTTGGGCCTATAGCAATGTGATATATTATAGATTTAATGCATCCCAATCCATTAAAAACTTCATCAGATTTATTACCTGTAGTTTCTACATCCATTTCAGTAGACAAATTTGTTTGATAATATGCATTTGCAGTTGGCTGTTACAGCTAAGCATGTTTCCTCTTCCACTGCTTGTAACTTTAGCCAGTGGCATCTCCTCTGTAGAAGGAACAGTCTGGCTTCATCTCCTTAACATTTTAATTGCTCGCTAATGAATCATATTTAGTACTTTAGTATTTGAGTATTGGATGGCTGTTAGTTTTTCTGCATATGTTTTCCACTTTTACATTTCACACAACCTCCAGAACTACAGCATGTTGCCTTTATTTCTAGTGTGACAAACTATTAGTGAAAGGGTCTGGTTCTGAATGTTTGTATAGAAACAGAATAATTAATTCAAGTTTCTTCATGACCCTCTAAGATTTGCTCTCTGAGTGTATGCCCAGGTATGTAATTTGATTTTGTGAATATTAAGTTTTTGCTGGACATAAAACAGTTTTGCAGAATGGATGTTCTCATGGTATACCTAGTATCCAGCCAAAGCCGTGAATTTTTGAGATGTCACTCTAGATACCATGACAATTTTTAAAAGGCTTAGAGCAGCTTAAGTCGATGGCATTGTGGCTGTAAGCAGAGTTGTGGAAGCACAAATTTTGTGTTCTCTAGACTAACAGTAAAAAATAAGTTTTTTCCTTAAAGCAATGACTTTAATGATAATCTTACGATTCATCAGGGGCTGATTCCTTATTTATGATCTTAAGAGGCTGCAAGTCTTTCCTCATATCTCTTCATCCTGGTGTGATTCCTTTTCTTTGGATTTTTTTTTTTTAATTGTTCAGCCCTGAACTGTGCTTTTATGAGAGAAATAGATTTTTTTACTCAGATACATTTCAGTTATTTTTCTAAAACTTGCTATTTCATTTAGAGGTGGTTTTGTTATCAATCTAAATAGTCACTGGGTTTTTTAGTATCCAAATTATTTGAAAAAATAATCCAGTAAAATAACTACTTCTAGCAAGATAGTCACCATCCAAACAATTAAATGGAAACTGAAATTTATCAATTTTTTAAAAATATTTTACAAATATATTTATATTATACTTAGCTAGCATGTATTTATTTAAAATGTTATTGTAATACTTTTTATTTGTAATGTTACCATTTTTCATTAAGAGAAAAAATCAGCGATCATTCTTACAAACCTCTAGATTTTTTTGATAAAGAGGGAATGGAATGACAGTTTAATAATAAAATAAACAAATCTGAAAAGGGTATCATTTTCCTCACAATACTTACAAACTTCCATTAGAAAACCCCCTGAATTAAATCGTCTTGATCCAGTCTTGAATGTTCCATGAGTAGTATTCACATCTAAAACATTCTACACTGTCACAAGTATGTTCAAAATATCTCCAGTGGTTTAAAAAGGAAATGTTTCTGTACCAATAACTTTTTGGTACAGATCAATGTTTATTTGACATTTTTTTCTTAATTGTTCAGTGATTTCCAGCTATTGCTGGTTGCAAAGAAATATACACTAAGTCTTGAAACACTCTGGGTGTATGACATGCAACAGTGTACATGATTTCTCCCCCTTCTGTCTTACTTTTTTACAGTTCTTCCAGGAAAATCTGGGAGTGCTTCAGCTCCTTCTGGGATTGCAAATTCCTTTCATCACGAGGAACACTGGTAAGTTCATTTGCTCTACTTTTGTCAAGATCCCATTTATTTCTGACACTACATAATTAGAACAAGTAGTGGTTAAAAATTCTCCCCAGAACTGATTCACTGCTCCCATTCAAAAGTATAGATCAAGGTCATGACAGGCTATGCTCCTCTTACATCTCAGCGTGTACTGATTCTAATGGATCCTCAACAAAATTCTGGAGTTTATACACCTAAAGAAGGCATTTCTCCCACAACATTGTGAGTTTTCCCCTTTTTAAACACAAACCAAAACAGAAATCCCAACCATTTAAGCAGAAATTCAGTGAAAAAATTAAATGTGTTCAACATATGGCATCCCCAAACACCTGATATTTTAAATCTATGGTAAATGTCAAGAATATTTTTACTGCCCTCCCTATATTACCTCGCTTGGATCATTTGTCTTTCAAAGGACTAGTAAACCTTAATTTGCTTTAGCAGCTTTGAATGGATTTTTATTGTTTCTTACCACAGCCTTTCAACTCTAGTAATTTGAAAACTAAATACGAACTACAAAATTCAATCAATCCTGTAGTATTCTTTTAATATCAATTTTTATATAATTAGCCCCCAAACTGTGTTCAATTACTGACAATTATTCTCATGCACTTTGAGGGACAACACTAATTTCACACTTAGCAGCATTTTAAAGGGAAGGTGATTCAAACACTATATAAAAAAGTTCCTCTCTCAAAAGCTATACAGCATTGTTGCAGAATTGATGAGAAAAATAGGATTCCACTGCGGTACAATACCGGAATTCAGGTATTACAAAAACACACATGTATATGTGATTCCATTTGGCAGGTAGTTTGTGTTAGCATTCTTGTAATGCTAACTAGGCCTATTATAAGCTTGGCTGTGTTCTTTTTAAGCCAATAAAATTATGGAAAAATCCACAGAAATTGATGTACCAGATTAAGACTAATGATTAAATTAATATAATCAGGATCTTTTACATCCAGATTCCTTTCTCTTAAGTTGTTTTACAAGTATTAGAAGTGTTCCTCTTAGAACTGTTACAAGGTGCCTTCCCTCATTTTAAAAAAAACTTACGTTTTCTCATCTTTGGCCCATTCATTCTCCCTGTCCCGTAAGAATACAGGCAGAAAGGATTGGTGATGTCATTATGGTACTGTGGTAATGATATACAGCTTCTGTTCCAGTGAGGTCATTGGAACTATCAGTCACTTTGTAGGGACGAATTATTTTTGTTATATCTATTTTCTTGCTGGACTCTCTGATGGATCTTGTGACAAATGGAAATTCTGCTTATTTATGTGCATATTTTTAAAAGGTTGTCAGTAGAGCCCAGGGCATTGACTGGGTACTCTTACTATAGAGTAGGAAAGATCCAAATAAAGAAATAAATCAAATGACACCTTCCTCAAATGAAAGTTACAAAATGGAGCTAACGTATTGATAAGTAGCAGTCTTCAGAAGATCTTCTAAATTATCTAGTGTGTGCTATGAAGTTTAAGCAGAGGAGACAAGGAAGCAGAAGAGTTATTGTCAAAACAGCATGCAGACACTTAAGAACAAAAATAACAACCTTTTGTTGGCAAATGACAGCCAATCTTAGCTCTAGTGTATATCTCAATGATATGAAGGAAAGTTATACGATAAATAAAATTGTATGCATTACTACTTCCCAAGCACACTGAATGATTGAAGAATAAAGACCAGTAACTAAATTCCTCCAAAGGATAGATACCAGGTTTAGTTGAAATGTAGATTTCTTGTAGAGTCCTACAAACACCCTGAAGTATAGTGGTTTTGTTGTTAAGATTTCATTATTTATTGTAGGCTCTAATTTCAAGTGAAATGCTGATATTAACCTCTATAATAATAATTTTAAGGTGAATCAAAGCCTACCTACAGTACTGAGTTTGATAACCAGTTGTGGGTTTTTGCAGTATCTTGAACTGGGTGGTTCATATTTTTTTCGAGAAAGCTGAGCTATATCTTCTTTCCCCTTGATGGCATACCGGTGTCATAAGTCACCAGGAAAAAAGTCAAAACTTTATAAAACTGTAAGAATCTAGTACAGATTATGTCAGTGACTACTTGGGTGACTTGAATGACAAGATGAGAATGTAAAATAAAAGGAAGCCCCAAATCATGCTCAGCCAGCAGCACTGGAAAAAAGAAGACCCAACTTGGGGGAAAAAGCTAACCAAAATGCAGTGGAGCCCATTGAGGACATAAGTAAATTATGACTCACAGGCTAAGTAGGATCTACCTTTGGGGAAAGAGAGAAGCTGTGCATGTATAAACCCCATCTTTGAAAGGTATATTAAAATGTAGACTAATCCAAAGCCCACTGAAGGGAATAATATTTTTTTACTGCTGACGTGGGAGGCTTTGGATAATGGTCCTGCAGGTGACAGAAGTAGCCTCAGAAGCTTTTGCAGACTAAGGAAAGGTATGATTTCTGCAGTATTCCACCATTTATATAGGTACAGTATTGAAAACAGTCTCAATGCTGTTAGTAATGTTTAACAATCCACAACTTCACAGCAGCAGTTATCCTCTTTAAAGTGAATAATGTCTGTGAGAATTAGTGGCAAACAAGTATTGATAACAAACCCTGTAATCACTGACAAGAGCTTTTACAATTTATCAGGTAAGTAATACACATTTTAAAATCAGGTTGTTCTAATCTAGCTAATGGCAGTTGTTTTTAGCATTGTAGCTCCAAACTATTACGTGAATAATGTCTTTTAAAAGAATTTAGCTAAACATTTTATGTTTTTATGCAAGAGAGCTCTAAGGATCTTTTTCTATTGGATCACACAGCCATTTTAAGTTGAAAACCCGAAATAGCAAACGATAAAATTCAGGAAATATAAAAGGTCTGGTTAAAACAGCACAGAATCCCATAGTGAGGACTGAAGTTGTATTGTGAGCTCACCTGCTTTTGTTTACCTATTGCAGTGTTCATGGTATATTTCAAAACAATATGTACAGCAATACCTAGGCAAAACATAGTGAGTTAATAATGGAGCTTCAGTCTTAACTGTGAATTCCCTTGCATTAGCTGGTATATTGCTGATATAGATAGGGTTTTGTGGCTTAATACGTAGCAGCACATAGAGTGTCAGCTGGAAATCCATTTCATAGTTGTGGAACAATATACAGAATACAATAAACCCATTCCCACCTTCCCATGCCTTTCTTACGGTAGGAAGCCAACATTTAGAAACCCATAGCAAACAAGCACCTGCTAAGCATAAATCACAAGCATGAACACAGCACTGGACAAGTTCAGAGAGATACGATGGGAGAAAAATTCATGAAAAACCTTAATAGTCATTAGGAAAGCCTAACATTTATTTCACAAACTGACAGGTGGCCAGTGAATTGACTTCAGAACAACCATAAAGAGAGAACTGGTTATTATGCTAGTAAAACTTAAACAGCAGAGCTTTTTAATAAGCTGCACTCTGTTAGAAGTACACTGAGTGAGCCCAAGCAGGAAAAAGCAATAATCACATCTAGCAATAACAAGAGGATCAACTAATATCCATCATAATTTCTCCCTGTTTTGCTTCTCCCTATTAGTATGACATATAGTAGAAGCAGAAGCAGCCTAACAAGATACTGAGCAAAACAGGTGCAGAAACAAAAGCATCTTCCATTTAGAGTCAGCATTTTTCTTCGAAAAAAACTCTTTGTACTGTGCAGGTTGGAGCCTAGGTTGCCCATTGTTTATACCCATTGTGTGATATGTGCACTATTTTATCTCTTCCTGCAGAGTGTGGTTGTGACATACATAACACATGTGCCCATAAAGTTACCCAGAAATGCACTGAAAAGGTTCAATATATGTCATGGCAAGCGTATTTCTTTGTTAATTCCATAAAGACAGTCTGGAGAAGCCAAGTCTCCTACAATTTTTGTGTCCGCAGTGGGGAGAAAACAGCACATTGCATGCTATCATTATCACAGAATTATAGTGTACTGTGTGATACTTTTACTCTTGCCAGAGAATGATAGTGGAAACGGCATTGCCCCATTACTAATGCTTAATGTATGACCAATCAGAAGCTGAAAATCATATGACCAGTGGCAGCTTATGCCATCCCATCAGTTAGTAAATTGGATACAGTTTGTCAGATGGACACAATATCCCTCCACTGTAGGTGGTCTCTGTTTCATTAGGTTTCAGATTGATGGTAGTGAACAATAATCCAAAAGTGTGCAATAGGTACATCAACCTCATTTTTCATTAACAGTGCTTCCCAAACATTGGAAGCAGGTACAAAACATAGATTTTGTTTGGCTTACTTTGATCCATGCAGAGACTATTGGGTATCTGACTTCGCTGCTGGAGGCTTATGGTTTCGGTTAACAGAACCTGGTACAGCAACTGGATGAGGTGTTTTTGATATAATCTAGTCATTTAGGTATGATGCAGAAATAGTGGGTGGCAAAGCTGCTGATTTTTTTATTATTTTTTTTTACGTAGTAATGAGCAACCAACATTCTGTTTGCATACAAGGCACTGGAGTTACTAGAGCGTCTTTCTAAATTATGTGGTAGATGCAAGAGTGGTAGTGGGGTTTTTTTTATCTTGTATTTCCCAAGAGATTAACAAAAATATTCATGCATTTTTGATGCTTCTAAAAGAAACAAAAAGACTGAAAGTCTTTCCCAGGGTCACTGAAATGACATAGAAACCAGCCAATGGTGTATCTTACATGGTTTTGGTTTATAGGAATATGTTTTACTTCACAATTAAATACATCAAAGTAGTATACTCTGTTGCTCAAATCCTTGTTAATTGAAAAGGCATTTTTAAAGCAGGGGACTTTGGATCCCTGAAAATAAGATAATATTTATAAAGATGGCAGAAAACTGATATTAGACACTGCAGTGGATGAGTAACAACTGCTGTCATCAGCACTGATAGGGTACCACATGCTTTCGCTAGCTTTGGTAGTTTTCTTTCTAATTTGTATATTGAAAAAGCATGCAAAGACATTATTAGCAAGTTAAACATGCTTACTTTTAAAAATAAAATCAAAGTGTAGAATATTATGAAGCAAATCACCATCAGTTTTCTCTTATTTACGTTAGTTGTTAATGTTAAGATGAATGGATCTTATTATATAGAAGTATATACTGTTAATCATGTAACATCAAGCTATATATGTAGTCAAAGTAGGCAATGTGGTTTACTCTTTAGATGCATTTCTTATATCAATTTTACAAGAAGTTTCCATCCATAATATTTCATTGTCTCATTCTGAGAAATGTACGTCTAGGTCCTGAAGATTTAAACCTTTGAACAGTATGAACATGAGCACTGTTATGTATGGGGCTGAGGGAGGGGGATGTCTGTGTGTGCATGTATTTCGCATGAATTTATATGGAACATATTGACGCACGGTGTCACATCATGACATTTTTCAACAGCATCTCTTATCATTGTTTAAGAATATCTTTTCACTTTTATGCTTTTCTATAGTTATCTAACATAACTGGGCAACTTTTCTTCTGAAGTTCTAAAACATATGTCCATTGCCCTGGTTTTTCAGCCTTGAGCATATCTCTTTAATAGATCACTTTCAAGATGATGATACATTGATATTCTGCTTTAATTAGTGTCATGAAAGAGAAAAAGCCCTTCAAATGTCAATGGCTTGCAAAAGTTGTTGGAGCATCTTCTTAAAGCAAATCTGAAGGACTGGCCCTCACTTTCTTTTTTTTCTTTCTTTCACATGATCCTATTACAGGAGTTTTTTTGTAAACTGGTGTTATAAACGATTATTTTTAGTTAAGAGAAGCACCAGGAAAGATTAAAAAATTGATACAAAGACATTTTGGTTCTTGATCTTCTTTCTTCTCATCTCAACCTTTAGAAAGTCTTGCTGGAAGAACACAAGGATCAGCAGGAATGTTTCTAACAGATCTTTGAGACCTCCTTGCAGTCAGATCCCAGGGGAGCTAGAACAGTATACCTCTGTGGTTCAAAAACTCTTTGGGCCAGAAAAAGGGGCCTTTATCTGCTGACATTTCAAACATATTCAATCAAATATTGATCTAGAAAATCAGCCACTTTTTCTCTAGTAAAGAAATTAAATTAGTGCTACCTACTGAAGATCTACAAATGGTTCTCCTGAAGATAATGATAGTACCCTAGGCTATTCCTAGGATCAAAAGTTTTTATGGACACCAAACTGATTTAATATTTTCTGTAATGCATGGAGAAAAAAGGGAGAAAGATCTGCTTGCCAATAGTAATGTGCTGGAGATTATCTCATGTGGCGAGTCCTTGCATCAAGGAGCCAGGTAGGTATTTCAAATCCATCTCATCTTTGGAATAAAAGAAACCGAATGTAGCCCATTTCACCTTACACAAAGATTTTCATCACCAGAAACACCTGATACCTCTTATTTAAGTTGGCTGTGGTAGCACATGCTCCTCTAACTCGTAAACATTTCCTGTCTCTGTTGTGTTCTGTTTTCAAGATGTCCCTTATATTGCTTTGGAAGAAGTGAGAAGTCTCTTCTTCATACTCTAAACACTAACGTATCCTAAAACATGTCTAATGTGCAATAATGGCATAAAGATTCCTTTGAAAATATTTTAAGTACCATTGTTGAAACATTTTCATCATTTGTGTTATCAAAAAAGGGTAGTCTCTACAAAAGAGCATAAGGGTTTAATAATTTAATTAGTACTCTATGAATTTACTGGGGAAAAAATAATGAGGCATTAGTTTTTATTAAAGCATTTCTTACATTCTCACCCATAAAATCATGTCTTGGAGATTTAACTACACTGAAACAGGAAACTGAATTGTTACTGGCTGAATCAGTAAAGGGTGGATTTTTCACTTCTCTCACTTCTTCACAAGAGAGAGGTGCATAGATTTGATAATGTTTTGAAATTCTAACAGTTTATATTCATTACTGGACCTGTATCATTAGACTAATTTTATGCACAAAGAAGAGACAGTAGGAATAAATTTTGTAAATGTATCGAAGCATCACAGAAGTTAAGTGGTTTGGAAATTCCAAGCTTCACCTGAACTAGTCTCATCTGTTGTTTGGTTTGGTTGGGTTTGGATTCTGTTTGACTTGTTAATTAGCTCCTGTGTTTAAACTGTCTGTTAGTAGGTATAGCTAATATTAAATAATTTTAAACAACAATCATTGAATATTCTCTATACATTTACACAGAATTGTTTAGGTTGGAAGGGGCCTCTGGGATCATCTAGTCCAACCCTCTGGTTCAATCAGGGTCAGTTGGAGCTGATTGCCAAGGACTGTTTCCAGTCAAGTTTTGAGAATCTCCAAAAAGGACTCCACAACCTCTCTGGGCAGCCTGTTCTAGTGTTTGACCATCTTCACAGTAAAAAAGTTTTCTTGTGTCAGACTGAATTTCGTGCTTTTTAAGTTTGGTCCATTGTCTTTTGTCCTGTCAGTGGGCACTACCGAGAAGAGTCTTATGCTGTATTCGCTCTTACCCTAGTCAGGTATTTGTGCACATTGATAAGATCCCCATCAGCCTTCTCTTCTCCAGGCTGCAGTCCCAGTTCTCTTGAGTCTCTCCTCATATGAAGAGATGATCTGAAGTCATCAGACCACCAAAAAATATCAGCTTACGTGTCTTGAAACTGTTTGCATAAAGGATTATACATTTCCAAGGAATTTAGAACCAAAAATATTGAAGTGTGCCATCCTTTCACTAGAATTTTTCTAACAGTGGTCTTGTATACAACAGATAATCCAGCAAATAAGTAGGGACTCCTTCTTGCGAAAGGACTCCTTTGTGTAAAAATGTTTCTAATCTGCATATTGAGCTCTCAGGTGTTCAAAAAGCTCGGAAAATTTAATGCATAGAAAAAAATGCTGTGACGTGGGTTACATGCAGATTATGTAATTACCAGAAAGATATGTTAATCCCATATAACCATGTTCCTGGGAAAAAAATACTATAGACTCCTTTTCAAGGAATTACAGAGCATCAAGCTGTGGAATTAAATATTCATATAATTTTGAGGATTACTTTCCAATTTTAGGGAAGCATCAGTGAAACTTCTGTAGCTTCCAGTCACCTACCTCTACTAAATCCTTAGTAAACTCAATAAACTTTTCCCAAGATATCTCAGGGAGGTCAGCAGTTAATTCCCTCTCTCCTTTGTTATTCATTCCCTTTTTCACCTTCCAAAATATTGTCGGGCTTCAGAAAAGTCCTCTTGTTTCAGACAGTGAAAGGCTCCAGTGTTGCTATTCATTACACTTTCATCATCAGGCAGAGGACACCAGCTAAACAGGTTTCATCATTCAAGGGGAAGACAGGTAGCACTGACATACCTGCCTACAGTCTGGTTACTTTCAGAGTAGTAGCATGGCCCATTCTTTGGTCTTCATTGAACTGATAACTCACTCTCAAGGGACAGAAAACCAAGGAAATCTGCTAGTTAGAAATACAGAGAATTTTTATGTTTGAACTAACAACTGCAAATCCTTCTTTGCAGGAACGAGAAACTTAGCCTCTCAATACTGGTAATGATTTTGCTTGCCAGACTGTCCTAGGGAGCAATTACGTGTCAGGTGGAGAAACAGGTTGCTTGCTTGCTTCTGAAAATGAAACCTTGCAGGGCTAAAAGAGGCTTCAAGTGTGCTGAGTGTCCTCTTAACATAAATAACAAATATCGGAAGCCACACATTCTGAAGGAATTCAGTTAACCCCTTCAGACAAATATTCTAAATAAAGACACATGTTGAAATGTCCAAAGTTCTCAGAACAATAAACCCTAGAATTAGTATAGTAAAAATACTACTTTTAAATGAACCTGATCTGGTTAACAAAACCTGTTTTTCTGATTTTGTTTATACAACAGGACATTCACATACCAATTTATCTATTAGAACTCATTGGATATGTCATTAAAATGCGGATAAAGGTAAACTGCTTAATCATTTAAGTCTAGCCTTTCAAACCCTCACAAAATTTAAAGAAATTAAGTAGTCACAAAGCTGGGGACTGAAGTAGAAGTTCCATGCCCAAGAAACTTCCATAGCTATCAGTCAAAAAAGATTTCACTTAGTTTTTGTCATTGATCAATCCAACTAGGAGATATCAAAAGGAGGGAGAAGTGAATTCTGTTTTCACCATAGTAGAATTTGACATCCAAGTGTATGCAATTCTGCAGCAGGAGTGGCATAGTTTAATATATTTTTTTAATGAACTGGAAAAAGGGATGAGCACTGAGGTGATAAAATTTGCAGGTGACACAAAATTATTCAGGTTAATCAAGTCCAGAGAGGGTAATAAGAAACTTCAGAAGAAAATAAACAAGTTAGGTGAATGATCAGTCTGATGGCAGATTAAATTCAATGTTGATATATGCAAATTAATGTACTTTACAAGGAATCTTTTTCATCTATTTTTACACCTTAGTGAGTTCTAAATTAATTGTACCAAAGGAAAAGGCCCTAGATAGCATTGTCAAGAGTGCAATGCAGTCTGCCACTTGGCATGCAGCTGTAGTAGAAAGTTTTGGTACAGGAAGGAAGAATAATATAAAAAACTCTTTCATGTCATTAAATCACTTGTCCTCTGTATTTCAAACATTGTGTACAATCCTAGTCACCAACTGCAAACAGAAGTTTTGCAAAATTAGGAGCAGCTCAGTTCTATCTGGCAAGAATGACAGAGGATAACGAGAAAAGAGTGAAACAATTGGCATCACCAGCTTCACAGAAGGGCTACATGGTAGATGTGATAAAAAGCTATGAAATAATGTCTTGATAAGGATGGTTAGGATCTTGTCATGTATAAGAACACTCAGTGAAATTTAAAGCAGAAGACATACTTCTCACACAATGTGGATCTTCTTGCTGTGGGATGTTAGTCTGGCAGAAGTCAAAGAGGGATTGGACATTTATATGAACACAGAGGTCTTAAACTCTGAGGTTTATTTTTTCAGTTTGCTCTTTGCTTTGCAATGACAGCTAATTGCAGGAATTGCTTCTATTATATATAGACTGTTCAATCATAATTTTCCTCAGAGTATTTCTTCAGGATGATAATTCCCCATTAAGATATAGTAATAATAATATAAGTAAATATAATATAATATATATAATAATACATATAATAATAAAATATGTAGTGAGAAAAACAAGGGGAAAATTGAGAAATAGAGTGATAAAGAGGGTAAGAACTACTATGTAAATAGAACCTAAAGGCAGGTAATGTACTTCTAGTATGGGTCAGCTGTGCTTTAATTGTGAGCTAAATTTAGTTGAATTAGTAGACTGCAAATGGGTGACACAGATTGCTAAAGAGCTGTCCTTGAGTTAATTTAGTAGCATACAAGTACATTTGAAAAATGCTTATAGTATTTCTTTAAGGAGAGTTTTCACTAGGTTGTTTAAGGTTGATTGCTATTGAAATTGAATCCACAGAAGCAATTAACAGTAAGCAGGTCTTTACTGTAACCAGTGAAGAAGCTATATACTGTACAGTGTGGTGAGCATGAGGTTTAATAAATAGAAATTCCAAGGGATTTTCACAGGTTTAGTAAAGTGGTGACATATGTTATCATCTTGCTCACCACAGACTGGAATATGATTTTACACTGTCATGTCACATCGGCCTGTGATAACCAGAAGTCATTTATTTCCTAGAGAAAATAGTAACTAGATATGACAACCTGTGTTGCCTCATGGTGAGGTTATGGTAGTATTTACTGATAATGTGAAGTATAACTTGTGTCATCCATTACATTTTTCAGTAGAAATTCAGAGCATTTCTAAGGTAAAAAGAACAGTCCAGTTTTGTTGTGTCTTTCTCTTTTTTGTTCATTATGTAATAAGAACTTCCGTCACTTACATAAAGCTTACATTAAAAATTATACAGAAAGTCTCAAATTTCAAATTAATGTATCTTCAGAGTACAGTAAATATACTACTTTGTAATTATAAAATTCCTTATTATTTAGCTCAGTTGTTTTGCAGAGGTATGGAGCGAATTATCTGTCTGTCTGTGTCTCTATCTCCACCCGCCCACACCACCCCCTGGGTCTCTTCTGCTTTTCTTTTTCTAGATAGAATATATTAGTTGTATTTTAATGCTGCAGAATCTAAAATGAGACCTCTACTAAACTAAGAATGCATAATTACCATTTTGTTTTTATTTTCCTCAGAAAACATAAATAATTAAACTTGACTTCAAATAAAAAGATGAAGTTAGCCTTCCTACCGTACTGTAATCTTTTTTTTCTTTTATGGTTTGTCTAGCAGAATGGTAATCCTGTACTCTTGCTAAGATATGATGCTAGAAATTATCACGTAAGAGTTCTCTTCATTTTAGTCCTTTTGCAAGATGGATGCAGTGGATGTATACAACACAATTTAAAAGGCTTTTCATCAGGCTTCAGTCTTGATTTCTACTGTAAATTCCACAAGCTACAATAGTTTAATGCAGAAGCGTAGATGTCCATAAAAGCTGGAGGGAATGGTGTATGTTATAATGCTGTTATAAAACTGTCTGTGATATTAACACACACTGTATATTAAATACACAAAACTGTTACAATAACTTGAAGGTTGAGACAAACTCATGAAAACAAATAAATTCTTTAGGACAGAAGGCAAAAGGTTGTTCTTTGCAAAAAGATTTAAATACAGTTGTACAGCAGTCCAAATTAACCCCTCAAAATAAAAATAATTCTCCCACTAGTCATGTAGTCTGTGCACAAAAATCCATGCACAAAACAGACTCTCCAGGGAGGTTCTTCACCTTCCTTTATGTTTAGGCATCCAATGTATATTGGGGGGAAGGCAATCTCCCTATATATGACGAGAGTGAAAAGACCCTCCACAGAGCAGTTCAGAGCAGAAGCCTCATTCAGGTGCTCTGAGGACACGCTCTGGAGGAGCCTTTCTTTCTGCATGGGTTATACAGGAAGCTGTGGGAGACGAGCCTCCTCACTACGACAGTGTTCCCAGTTTACTGTCAAATATCAGGAGGAATGAATACTTCCCTGTTCCCTGCCACATTCATACCACTGGCCCTCCCAGTGTGGCAAATTACGTAAAAACAAAACTGTGAAAACTGCATATAACAATGGAATAAGACACAAATTCATGCTCACATTGTACTTGTATTATTGTAACTCCAGACTAACTCCAGACAAGATAATTTCACTTAGTTTATAAAAGAATTATCTTAAAGTATGTGAAGTGAAAGTACGATCTTCTGTTATCATAGCTGAGAACTGCTTTGTGTGTAGTGGCTCAAGACAAGTAGAGTGGTTGTCCCGTTAACCTGATGGAATTTACACCCTTGCAAATGTTTTGGGTTTTTTAAAGCAGAAACAAACTTGTTATTGGGTTTTTCTTAGGTACCGTGAAGAACCTAAGAAGGAAAGAAATCCAGTTGTTTGGTTTGGTTTGGGGTAGGGTTTTTTAGTTAATTTTGAAAGTTATCTAACAACTTTACTTTTAGTTGTAGTAATACAATACATGGAAAACAACACCATCCACTAAATGATGTAATTGGAATCCAGTATTACAGGGTTTCTATCAATTTAAGATTATTTTTTTTTATTACTTTCACATTTGTCTGAAATGCTGACCAAAAATGATGAAAGCGAGCACTGGAAATTCTGAAAACTAAATGCAATGAAGATATTTGTTGCACAAGCATTAGATAACTATAATGAGGTACCCATTGCACACAAAGCTCCCTTTTAGGTCAACAGAGAAAAATCATAACTGAACTATTTTAGAGTTTACTTCAAGGTGAAACAAACTGAGCCTTAGGCTCCTTTGACTAGATCTGAACTAACTATACCAAGAGAGTCTAGTTGATGTCAGGGCTGTTCTTAGCCAGATGAAGCGCACCCTCAAGTCTGCAAATACAGTGTCAAAAGAAATAAAGGAACAGTGGGAAAATGTGGCCCTTCCAAATTTCCTCAGTCTCCAGAAGCTACTATAGATTTACACCAGCATAAGCAATATAAACTCTTCTCTCATCTGCATTGTAGTTCTGCGCGGTGCCGTTAGGAAAAAATAAGATTAGCTGTGCTGTGCCAGTTGATAATTTCACTCACAGTAGAGAGGAATGCAATATTATAGTATGTGTGAAACCTAACTGTTTTAACAGTGATTTTTCAGGCACACAGTACAGGTCTTTAATGTGCAGCAGTGACACAGACTTAGTTCAGGATAGGACACAGCACTCAAACTTAATTTACTAAATTATGTATCTTTTTTTCTCAATTTATAGCATTACTACCTGAGTGTAAGACTATTTTACATGGCAGGGTCCCTCATTTCTGGCCTAGCATAGTGCCTGGCTTTTAAAATGCCTCCTAAACCCACTCAACATTCATCTTCTCATGGTTTTTTTGTCTCTTGAAACATCAATAGAGTGAAAGTACAGATGTGCTTAGGCAGAATTGCATTGAATTAAAGGTGGCTGCCATTTTAGGTAGTCCCAAGGTCATGAATAGCAAAATAGGAAAATTTCAGCTCTTTACTGTTGGTCAAAACCTTAATATGTTCCATGACCCTACACTAGATTCAACCTATAAAATGAGAGAAGCTTAATAAATCTCTCTGTAATAAGTATTACACATTATGACAAGGAAAACTTAGATCAAGCTTCTCCTTTGAAGTTTTAATGGACACTCCAATTTGATGACAGCAACTCACCTATGCTTGTAATAAGTTCACAAAGCCTGGAGCAGCTCCAGTCATCTTGGACTATAGCTCTGGACGACAATGAACTCAGGCAACTGCAAGCTTCAAAGGGCTTATTCAAATATTCTAGCTCTGGTCTTACCAGGCATTGCAGGCAAACTTTTAAATACATTTCTCTGTATCAAAGAGTATTTCTAGCTTGAGCTGTTCATAATAATTTTGTCCTGTAATAAAATTGCAAAGCCTTCCAGTCTGAAAAGGATTAATCAGATATGCCCTTTTGCTCCACCCTTGTGCAAGCCAGAAGAGAAAGAAGGAGGGAGAAGAAAAAGAGAGAACACAGCAGGGCAAAGAGAAAGGAAAACTGGCTCTTGGTTCTGTATGTTTCTCAACTCCATCAGGTCCCAACTGGGAAGTCCACCCAACCAAAGGTAAAAAGAGTATAGCCATGGAGCGTGACAGCAACAAATAGGCAAACAGTTGCTGTAAGCACACTTTCTTGTGCACTTAACCGTGTCTGCTGGTGGATAATGTTTCAACTCGTCCTGCATGTTCTGTGACAAGGGAAAAATCATTCCGCTGCCAAACCTTTCAGCTGATGTTTCAGACTGATGCAGAAGGGCATCAGGACGCTGTGTAGAAAAAAAAAAAATTTACCTGCTTTTTTTAGGGGCAAAGGTGAAGGGATTGAATGCATCTGCAGCTCTAATGTACCCCAACACAATTCCAAATAATGCTGAATGAGGGAAAAGAGATGTAAACAAATGTTCTCAGACAACAACTGGATGAAATGGATGTTCTTTTCTGTGGAGAAAATTCTTCTAATTAAATGAGATTTATTTTAAAACAGAAATTAAACGTGAGTCTCCTCGCTGACTTCAGTAAGGCTTTGGATGGGAATAAGACATCTGCTTCACAAGCAGATGCATGGTTGGGACCCTAATTGTCTTCAACCTTGGGACCAGTTATATAAACATACTTATTTGGTGCTATTTTAGACACCCTAGTGTACCCTAGGGCCAAAAAAATTTCTTTTACTATCTGATCTGTAAAGTGGACATTATCCTATGTTCATGTTTTGGACAGATTAAATTGACAAAGTAGCAGAAGATGGAAAAGAAATAATTCTAATTAAAATAATTTTTGGTCTTAAGTATAATAAATTATACTGGAAAGAGTTCCTAAAATGCAGCACACAATATAAATGCACTGTCACTTTGAGATGAGGGTAAATGAGAAAACACCGCAGTGAATGCATAGAGACTGAGCCCATTTGTTATTATGTCCCAAATCTTGCAAAGCTTCACGCATATATTTAACTTTCTGCATTGCAACTCTCTTGATTTCACTGGGACTGCCGACAATGTGTGTACAGACAACCATTTGTATAAATCTCTCTGATAATGAGCATCTAAAGGATCAGAACTGAATTCATTCTCTTTGCATAGGAAAGATGAAGCAGAAATAACGCAGTGTTTGTCTAGGCATAGTGTGCTATAACCAGTGTTATGTACCCTGTAGACATGAGTCTCTAGTAATTAAAATTGCTTTAAAAGGCAGGGAAAGTCATTCAACTTCAGTAAGATTAAACGAGGAGAACGTGGTCCTGTAGATTAAAAAAAAAAAAAATCAATTATGTAATAAGGATGTAGTTTACCAACAGAAAGCATGAGGCAATCATTTTTTAAAGGCTGTTCTTCCTGTGAAAACACAAGAACCTGCCCTTATCCAGGCATAGGTCTCTTTTTCTTATCCCGTGAGTCAAAGATAACTTTGGTTTCCTCAGCGAGCCTTCTTTCTGGGTGAATGTGGCACTGCATTATCTTGGCCTATATTTTTCATTCCCAGTTTAACAGTTATAAACACCTTTCAACATCAAATAAGAGCAGCAGGGTAATCCAGATAAAAGAAAATTCTTCAACCCTAACAGTGTGACTCAGATTTATATGCCTGTTTCAAATTTCTGTTCCTCATTCCAAGACTTGCAACATTTCACAAGTACCATATAATGTGCTACTTGATTGGCCTTTCCAAGGATACAATGTGCTGCAACACATTGTTCAGGAGTTTTATAGGTATGCATCCCTACCACTTCTGCTATTCATTGAAAAAATATATCATGGGCTTCTCTTTCTGTGCTCTACAATCTTGACGTTTCTTAATATAAGGTTGTCTTCCAAGATGTCAAACGGGTTTTGAATTATTTTGTGGTGTTCTCAGTTAAAACAGTGTCATGTAAATCAATCACATACTCAGTTCTCTGTCAGGGACCTGCAATCTTGAAAGTACAGCCTTCAAATGGAATCAGTACTGTTACTAAATTTCATTGTAGGAGAGCAATGATCAGTCTAGGATTTACTTGTTACTGTCCCAGGTAAAAGCTTTGCTAATAAATTATTACCAGGGTATGAACATTTGAAGGGAGTTTTCACTTGTTTAACCTTGATCCAAACTTTGCCAGTTATCGCTGTTAACCAAGCAAATATCACTTATTATTATTGTCCTGATGGAGCTTTCAGACTGGAGAAGGGCCAAGTGAAATGGTCAAAGCTTAAATGCAGCTTACAAGCCAAAGGGCAGGGCCCCCTGTGAGGTTTCTTGTAGGTTTTTCTCACAACTTAGCTGTTTTCCCAGCAGCCAAATACAAGGTTACACAGCTGCACCGCATCAAAGCTGACTTTGGACATGGAGGAAAGAGGTTGCAGACACTGTTGGTACACGCAGGGCCTTAAGATACTCTACAGGTAAACAAAAGAGGCAGAAGAGAAAGTATTATTAATCTCATTTTACAGACTGGACACTGAATCCTAGAGTTGAAGGTCTTGATTTAGAAAAATAGCTCTAGCTCACCTTTTAAGCCCGTGCTTAAATCTGTGAGAAGTCAGCGCATAAAACTGCTGTGAATAGGGATGGTATCACACATTTTCTGCAATCGAGGTACAGGTAATTCACCTGAGGTCACAGAAATTGTATGTGGCAGAGGTGAGCGTTAATCTTGTGTCTTCTGAAGTACCAGGTAGTGCTTCAGTAAAGAATCATTGATCTTTTTTCTTTGCTCCATTGAAACAAATTTTTGTTATTTTCTTTATTATCTTATTCACTGCAACTGTTGACCTGAAATTTCACCTAACTATTACTGTAACCATGATATTGCCAGTTTGCGATTGATCCTGTAAGATCTCGTTCACATTACATTCCTTGAGTCCTGCTTTCCCAGGCTTCAGCTTTATGCAGGGTAAAGTAGGTGTAAATCATCATCACTGATTATTTTCTTACTGCTACAAAGTTTCTTTAAAGATTTTATAGAGACCCATGTTTATAAATGATTTCATATGTCCCAGAGTATTAATGTTTATAGCTGGTAGTTAGAACGTCATTTATTAAACATCTTTTGAAACATCACCCATATGTGTTCCCACATGTTAAAGCATACCTACAATGATTTAGTTTTAAAGTAATTTCTATTAATCGTGTAACATTAGTAAAATATTTATAAATGTACTTTAATTTAAAGTGTCACCATTTTATTCTCAAAAATCCATAACTGTTGACAAATTACTCGTGAGGAGTGATGTATTAGAATAATCCACAATTTTGGAGACTTCAAAGCTTCAATGCATAGTTGTTTTTCCTTATCTCGTCAATATATGCAATTTTGCTACTTTCCCCCCTTTCAGATTCATAATGTATTTCCTGTTGTCTCTTTCAATGCCCTCAAATCCTGAGGGGGGCAATCTTGTAATTACATGCATTAACTCTATTATATTGTGGACTTCTGTGATTTGGCACCCACAGAATGAGTAGCTGCTGTGTTCTTAAATGCCAGCTACTCTTTAACTGTAAAGGCACCTACTATTTTATTGGAACTGTTCTTGCTTTATTACTGTAAACAACTTTGATCATAATGATGCCATTTGAAAGAGCTGATCAAGCTGAGAAAAATGACACCACAGTCATAAAGTCACAGTAAATTTTGCTATTAACATTTTATAGTGCATATAAGGAAAGCATTCCAAGTTGCAACTACAGACAAAAGAGAAAATTAATTTTACATAGAAATGTAGATTTAAGCATTAGCAATATACTGGTACAATCATTTGCACCATATTCTTAAGCAGAACAGATGACCCTCTTTGTAGATAAGAAAGCATGCTGGTTGTCATATCTTAGATGAATCTGTGCTTGCTCTGTAGCAAACATGAGAATATATTACAGCCCTTATCCCTGAAACAAAGATAGAATTATTGTGTTATGAAGAAAATACAGAAATGTCATATAAAACAATTTGAAAAGTTATCAGAAAGAAAACACAATTCACAGTAGAGCTCGATAGAAAAGAAAGCCTTAGCTGAAGGCTAAATCGCTTTTTCCAGTGCAACTGATCATCTGACCCCTAGGATAAGCTTGCTTTCTGAGATGTATGCAAAGCATGGAGTTTGCTGACAACTGCTGAAGTGCTATCCTCCTTTGGACAGAATTAAAAAATGGAGTAGACTGGGAAATTTCACTAAAAGTAATTTAGTTTGGGCTTTAAGGTAAAATAAAGTGATTTTGGTACAAGGTACGTTGTAAATTCACCAAGGAACTGCAAGTGACAGATCCAACCAGTGAAGTAACTACTAGCTCTGGTGTAATACAGAGGCAACTGTTTGTAACAGGGTGAAATGAGAGCAAATGGTAGTTGATATGAAAGATATGCAACTGCTTTAATGTGAATTAATGAAGTTAGACATGCAGGGCTGGAACCTGGCCTTCATTAGGGTAATTTTCCTTTTCTCTAATAGCACAAACATGTCCTCAATCAGCAATAAGTGGTAAGTCTTTGGATGAGTATATCTTGGTATTGCTTCTGGAGAAGAAATGCCAGGGGGAAAGCAACATTACAGAAGCACTTCTAATTCTTTGTGGTTTCCAGCTGCAAGAACAGCCCCTTTTTCATCTTAAGTTGCCCAAAGTTATGCCAGTGATAGCAGTAGTCAATTCCATGCAATGGGAGCTCTTGTCAGCCCCCCTGTCTCACTGTAGCAGTCCGAATGGGAATAAGGGGGGTGCAAGTACCTAGCAGTAGGGAGGTGAAGCAGAGGAGATCCAATTCCAGCAGCTATTGAATCTCCCTTTTTGAAGGGCAGAGAGGGCTGGGAGGAAAGAAGGAGGAACTTCCAGAGATCACTAGGCAATGTTGAAGAAGTCCAGGTTCACAAAGCAGCTTGGGTGGACATCATCTTCCAGAGACAAAAAAAAGAATGGTGCTACCTCTAAGCTGTCTAAGCTGCAAGCATTTTATGTTCCTTTCCACTTGGAGAAAGCAGGGCTGCTAGGAATGGTGAAGCAGAGGGGCTCTGTTACTTCAGAGCAACACTGAGTAACAGTATCGAGCCCTCTGCCGTCTGAGCAGTGCCAGCTATTGGGGGTCACAGTACTGTGACAATACTCAGTAGCTCCTCTGTTTTGGGTGGGGTTTTTTTGTATGTGTGGTTGTAGCAAAAGGATTGCACTTGATCTTGTAGAGCAGCTCTTCATCACTGCTGCTACAGGGACACCTCTTTGCAGGCCACACTGGGATTACAGTACCTTCAATGGAAGTGGAATGAAGTTGCCTTGCTACAACCTCTGACATGGGCTACTTGCCTTACTGACTTCTGAGTACTGTATACTTATTTATAGCTGTGACTTTTCAATTAAAAGGCTAGACTTACACCTGTGTACCTCTATAGGTACACTTCCTTGACATACCCAAGCCCAAGACCTACTAGAAAGTAAGTGTGTTTGGCAAAGTCCAAAATCAGATTTGGAAGCAATGCACATTTAAGAATATTAGAGTAATCTCACCTGAAGAAAGGTTAAAACAAAGAGCATTCAGGTTCAGATCAACATAATGCTTCTTTACAAGGCTACAGCAGAGGTGTTAGATCCTTCCGGGGAGGTACAGCCCTGTCCTCCGGAACAGCCAGAGCTGCTTTGCCTTGAGGGGTGAAGTGGGAGGTGAGTATCCTTATAATGAAAAGCATTGTGCTTGCTAAGCTAATGGCAGTCACACCTTTTTAAGGAGGGCAGCAGGCTTGTCTCTAAAGCCAATGCATGAGATGCAGAATCCTTGTTGAAACTGTTACCTCTTCCTGCCTCCTCTAGGATATAATGTCCTCAAAGGCTATTTCAGTATCAGTCCTTTACAATTCTTTTTGCGTAAGACCAGGAGCAACTGGTTCCAAAAGTTCAAGTAGGCAAATTGCAATGCAACTTTATATTGTGCTTCACTCTCATGAGGTGCTGGCTGGGTACCTAATTGCTACTACATCTTGCTGTTTTACACAGTGTCATCCAGTCTTAAAATTTCTGTGGTTTTTTGTCGTTCTTTTTTTCACCAGTCTTCCACTTATGCTTCTCTTTTTATTTTTTCACATTCTTTTACCTTTAAGTCCTACATTTTTGATAACTTTATTTTTAGATATTTTGTCTATTTTTATGGACTCTTGCATAATAATGTGGAAAGTTCTTTGAAGGTCCACTGTTTTGAGAAGACAGTTTAATTGCTAAGGCCTGGTAAAGGGAAAAGTGCCATTTTAAACAAATACCTGGTAAATTAATAAGCTTCATAAATTACAAAATCTCTGAACACCAGCTGCTGGAATACAGTAACTCTCTGACCTGAACCTATTAAGTGAGTAAGTCTGCTGTACACACCAGTGCTATACATTAAAAATTGCTTATGTAAAAAGAATGCAAGATGTCTTTGTTAGAAGCAGGACTTCTGTCCACCAAGATTCATCCCAGAAACACTGGCTTCTCTGCTATTCTGTGGCTTTCATTTTTCTTAGTATGCAATTTTCTAGAATTGTGCAATTATCGGGAATGTAGCCATTTGGTTCCTATTGGTTATGATACAGGTGAATGTCTACTATGGTGTCTGTGATGCTGTATCTCATGCCATATATATGTTATATAAGTGTATATATGTATATTCTGTTATTTTGTATGCTCTGTCTTCCTGAAGAGTTCCGTTTACTTCATAGAGATAGCTTTGACTATTTCCTAAATCACAAATCAGCAGCTCTTGAATAAGCCTGTTGTCTAACAATTATGAAGTCCTTTTAAATAAATTTGCTATTGTGTTCCTGTAAAACCAGAATACTTTAATGATCAGGAAATCCAGAAACCTCTATAACTGACATCTAGCTCTGTTACCGTAAAATGGTCAACAGTTTAAGGTTGGATACCTGTATCTTTCTATTGTTGAATGCAAATGTTGGTATCTATAGATTTGGGATTCTCCTCTTCCTGATAGCATATACTTCAGCAAGCAAAATAGCTGACAGGCAAGACTGTGAAGAACTTACTATTTACATGGAGTAAGAATTATTTCTTTGAAGACTGACTGATGGCACTCCAAAGAGAACATAGATAAGAGGAAGAGTAACATCAAATTTTGAAACTTCAGATATCTTACATATAGAATAAGAAAAATAAAGCATCAGGGATAAAAAGGGAGGAAAACATTTTTTTTTCTCAATTGGGATCTAGGGGACCTGAAGTCTTGAAGCAGGGAGCTTTACAGTGCCCCACTCCTCTGACATTCAAGTTTGATAAATGGCAGATTGATTATTCAACATCCCAAAAGTCTCCATTCTTTATAAAGAGGAAAGATATACAAAAGTACATACCCTGGTATAAGAAGCATGAGTGTTTCTAAACCAAACCAAACCAAACCAAACCAAACCAAACCAAACTAAACCCTAAGCCATTCTCTATAAAGCTGTGGTAATATGCACCGATACATGTGGAGAGACCACCTGATTTCTTACTGACACCTTTATTTCTGTAACAGGTTCTTGTTTATTCTTCAGGGCAGAAAGGCTGCATTTTCTCTTGCCTTGAGCTAAATTCTCTAAAACTGCTAGGCAGGAAATATAATATCCAATATCCTACTATTTCTCACTTCATTATACTAATATAGTTTCACATACAATGAGGCAGAAATAATGAAGAAAATATGCTGTAGCAATGAGTCTTTATGTAACTACTTTTTAAATATAGTCTTGTACAGTGCATTTTTCAGGTCCCTTATATGCGATTCTCTGCCTATATATTATAATAGCTTTAATTGTACATTTTAATTTGATATGAAAGCTGTTGGGAAAGAATTTAAAAAACACCATGAGACAATAGCCCTGATTCTCAGCTGTCACTGGAGAACTCTCAGGGCTGCATGAGTGGTGATCAGGGGGTGGAGTGTCTTTCAAGAAGAATCTTGGTCAACACCAATGCCAACAAAATCAGTAGCTTAGGCTGGGGCAAGTATGCATTAAAGGGCCTGAACTTGCACAAGGACTCGTCTGAAGGATGAATTCCCAAGTGGAAGTGTTAAAAACGCTGTTCTGAAACTATAGTTGAAATGACGTTCACTTTAGGGCATCCTTGTTGTAAAAGCAGTCTCAATACCAGCATCATTTGCGCCCTATGACAGCCAGAGACTTAAGACTTTTACAACAGAAACCCCTTTAAGGACCTGTATTACTCTCTGCAATATTTTGCTCATATGAATACCTTAAGTTTAGGGCTCTTAGAGGTCAGGAAAACCAGCTGTAAATGTGAAATCCACACTCAGAAAAGGCACTGATTGACATCCCTGGAGGCTGATGACCTCCATTTACCTGTAAATTGATAAAGGATAAACAGAGCCTCCAGCCTGACCCAGAGTAACCCCACATGGGGCTGACAGCGTTGTTCGTTCTCCATGCCCAGTCAATCCATAGCTATTTGAGACTTGCCAACAAGGATGCTAATCATTATCACTCAGAATGGTAATTTCTGTGGTGTGAACACTTGGGCGATAGGAATTGGACCAAAACCAGAAAACTTCCTTCATGTAGGCCGCTGACAGAGTTGTTACATAGTAACTGCTGTTGGTCTCTTCTAAGGGGCTGAATTCAAACTAAAGACTTACAAGTTTCTAGCATTAATCTTGTAAACTACTTGTTAACACGGTCCGGCTGGTCTTCTTGAATATAGTTTTCAAAAACTATCCTTCCAACTTGGTTGTCATTATTTGTGAGGCTTTCTGGAAGTGCTGATCCATGCATTTAACTTCATCATTCATTTTGTCCATTATATCCCATCTGAAATTGTATCTGTTGCTTATTGATTGATAAATACTGGATATATCTCCTAAGGGCCGAAGGCTCCAAAAGTTTCAAAATGGGATTGGTTGCTGTTATTATTTAAGGAAAATGTATCATTAAAATACACACACATAAATACTGCAGATTAAGAAGTTATATATGAAGAAAATTTTTTTTTTTTTTTGGTATGAAAACCTTATTCCAAATTTTCAAAACTCTAAGCAAGCTTACAAAACTCTTAAACATTCCATTGGTTTTAAAACATAAAAGCTATTCCACCATTATAAGTAGTCATTGTGTCTGTTTCCCATAAGCTGGATGTAAATACATTTACATAGTTCTTGTATGGAAAACAGTATTATAACTGTGTGGTTTAAGGATGATTTTTTTGCATCATAGTGAAACATTTACATGTTTTAAAGTTGTTTTTCCATTGAGTTTAAGAATTTACTCCCTCAAATTAATCTACCTTGTTTTATTTTCTGCAAAGTTGGCTCCTTTCCCCACAAACAGTTTGTCTTTGAAGCATTGTAATCCTTTTGCTTTTGACATTGTCAGGTCACAGTATTGTAAGAACTTATAATGAAGTCATGTGTCCTGACAATTAAATACACTAAACAAGGCACTTTAGGTTGCATGTGATGACTGTTTGACTCTATTTGATCTTATCAGCCCTATCCGTTGGTAAACAAGTGTGGAGAAGAGAGTTCCAGCCACAGAGGTTGGTTGGTAAGTCACAAACAGGCGAAAGGGATATTCCAGAATAACTGTGCCAGTCCTGCTTTATCTATCTGCATGCTCTTCTGATTGGTTTAAAGCAGAAATTATATTTTCATCCAACACTTCTTTGTGGCAGCATTTTTTGTAGTAAAATGGTATAGTAAAACATGATAGTAAATAACAGTAATAGTAAAACTATATAGTAATAGTAAAATAGTAGATAGTAGTAGTAGAAAAAAAAAGTAATAGTAAAAAACCCTAGATGGTAATAGTAAAATAGTAAAACTAGATAGTAATAGTAAAACTGGATCATAAGATGCAGTGAATGAATTAAAAACAGGGTAAATGGATGACAGAGAAGTCATAAAATGAAAATAGATGCAGAAGCATCTCAGTGGCATCTAATTTTTAATATATTATACAGTAGGAAAAATCGGCAGATTTTACTTGATTTTGCTATGGTCAAAGCATCCCCAGAAAGTAACTTAGAATATCTCACTGATTTTCCAAGGCAGGTAAATTGGTGTACCTCTGTTGGAGAATCTAACCTGTATTACTATAGGACTAGTACAATAGAAGACTGGAATACTGTTTCCTTAAGACTTTGTATCAGGATGTATTCCCCAGTTGTGGAGAAAGTGGAAAAAGGAGAAAAGGCTGTCAAGCGAACTATCAAAAGGAACAAACTAAAACCCAGAATAGGCAGACTAATACTTTAGTAGAGTCCCATGTTCTTCTGACTATCAGTGAATCTCACAAAAGACTTCACAAAATATTGAAAGATAAAACACGAGCACGTTAGCATTAGACAGGTCAGCGTAAGCCATGCCTACATTTAAAATGAAAAGTCTGTCCTCTCTGAAAGATGAAGCTTCATCCTGTCCTGTCTATATTACAAATAAATATATAAATAAATATTCAGTAATTGTCATGCAGCAAGGATGTCACAGAACAGACAAAACTGTCTCTTTCAGTACAGAGGTGGCTTTCCTAGGCTCACGGCAAATGCATATGACAATTTGGGAAATGTAAATAGGATATACCATAGTGGATCACATCAGCGGTCCAATGCCCTGCCTCTGCAGTAAGTGGCCAGGACCAGATGCTTCAGTGGAATTTGCAAGAAAACCCATAATGGACAATTACTGAATAATTTGCTCGTAGGGGAAGTTTCTTCCTAATCCCAGACAGCTAATGATTGGTTTATGCCCTGAAGCATGAGGGTTCATACATCTCCACCCCCGACCATTTTTATCCTATCTAAGGTATCCCTGGGCGCTCTCATTATCCAAATAAGTGTATAATCCTTTTTGAATACTACTAAGCTCTTGGGCATAATGATAGCTTGTTGCAGTGAGTTCAACAGGCTAATTATGCATTGTGTAAAAAAGTATTTCTTTTTATCAGTTTTAAATTTGTTTCTTTTCAATTTAATGGATGTCACTTTGTTCTTACATTATGGGGAAGCGTAAATAGGAGCACCCAATTGACCTTCTCCATACCATTAATTATTTTATATCTCTCTATCATGTCCCCACTTATTAATTTCCTCTTCCAACTGAAAAGTTCTCATCTTTTAAATCTCTCTTAATATGGAAGTTCCTCCTTGTCTCCTCCCTTATGTTTCCTAACTTTGGGCTTCTTCTACTTCCACGATGTGTTTTAAGATGGCATGACCAGAAATGAATATTATATTCACGGGAAGTGTAACAACAATGTGTATAATTGCACAGTTACAATATTGTAATTGTTTTCCACCCCATTCTTTATACATTCTCACATTTTGTTTTCTTTTTTAACTTCTACTGCTCATTGATCAGATGTTTAATTGAGCTGCCCACAGTGACCCCCAGGTCTTTTTCCCAAGTTGTTACAGTTAATTTAGAACCTAGCAATGTGCATGAGCAATTCAATCTGTTCCTTCCAATATGTATTTTTGTATTTGTCAATGCTGAATTTGGCTGCCGTTGTGCAGGCTTATTAGGTCTCATTGAACATCATTGCAGTGTTCTGTAGTGCTGAGTAACCTAAATAATTCTTTGCTATCTGGAAAGCTTACCACCCTCCTGAATGCTCTTTTCCAAATGACTGAATTTATTTGACAGTACCAACCATAGGACAGTGCTTCTGGCATGCTACATGTAGTCTGTGGCTGGATATAAGACTACTTTTGATTAAGTATCTGACTAAGACATATGGGTTAGAGTAAATAGAATTTCCAAGAATAAAACATAAAAGGTAAACCTTACCTGAAGTTATACATTAAATTAACTCTGGTTGCCTAATGAGTCCCCATTAGGACACACATCACAACCACAATGAACTTCCACATAATATGCAGTTTTTTGTGCAGGCATAACCATATAATGGGATCTTACGAGCATTACAAAGGGACAGAAGTTTGCTGCAGAGCTGTATGTTAAATAATATTCTGCATTTCAGACTGCAAAAGCCAACGTTGCAGGCTTTCCCTTACCCGTCTGTATTTTGCACTGGTTAGTATGTGCCCACTCTCAGGTGCTGGATGAAGGCAGCCACAACCTGTAGGTTAGCAGGAGAAGGATTCTGTGTCTTAAGATCTTAAATTTATCTTGTGCAACAAAGACCCCAAAAATTTGTCTTTATAGGCACATTTTTTCAGTGTTAATTAATCTGAATAATTAAAAGTACATTCAGTTCTTCAGAGTGACCTAAACTTATGTTAAGCATTGGACAAATTTAAAACAAAAGGAAGTTTATACAAGTAAACCAGAGGCTTAAGCTCTCAATTACAAATTTGTACTGACAGTTCAAGCAGAGTACCCAAAACATTACTTGAAAAGCAGTTTTCTTTTGACATGTGTAAGAAGTGTCTTTGGAGAGCTGGTTTGGTTTTTTTTTTTGCATATGTACTGTTTTTCCAGAGGAAATCATGGTAATTGCAATAGTAAAGCTTGCATTTATTTGTGGCCTCTTGCAATCCACTCACCATCAGGTTTTCCTGTTTTGCAGTGGTTTTATGCATCTCCAGCCTATTAACATTTTTTAGAAAAGCCACACGTGGCACAATAATACCTCTTCAAACATGATGTTGATTTGAGGGGTCATCATGTCACACTGTTGTTCATCTCTCATTTTCATGAGCACCACATTGATACAAAATCTTAGCGTGCCTGTATACTTTTAGTTGTGATGATACAAGAGCTGAGGGAGACAGTGAGCTTTAGCACACAGCTTTATCCACTTTGGGATATTCTTGCTTCCTAGCATCTACTTCCCTCTGGGATTTGAAGCTCTTCTGTATCCTCTGGAAGCTAATTTTTTTACCTTCTCCAAGAAACACCTTTTTCCCCATTTCCTTGAAACATCTAGATGCTGGAAATGCTTTAGGTGAAGAGCAGGTAAACAGAAATCTCTTCTGAGAACAGCACTACTCCCACTGTACACATCAGCCTACAGAGTGCAGGTATGCAGTAGGAGCTTTCTATTACTTTCACCAGGCCATGGAACAGGTCATCATAAATCTCGTCTCCCCATTCTACGAAAATACATTGTCCCTGCAGCACACCTGAACTCCACTGACCCTGGCACAGACCAGGTCTCAAATGTTGGACTTCTGTGCAGATGCCAAACTAAATGGACTGAGTACATATTGCTTCTGACATCCTTAACTGTGTTAGACAAAACCAGCCCAAAACCAAAACCAAGGAAAGACCTGGAAATATGGCTTGTCCATACAGAGCTTGAATGTCAGAAAATTTAAAGCAACAGACATGTAAGGCAAAAAAAAGGCTAGCTTAAAGAAAATATGTTCAGAATCAGTTTGAACATTCTAATTAATTAAAAGGATCTTGATAAATAATATTATTGTAGGTACAATTCAAAAACTTACAGCAGGTTATAAAAACATCTATGTGGAAAAAGGTATGTAAATTACACTCCGCTATTGTTTACATTTAACAGGCCTACAAGGAAATGTATCTGCTCACCATAATAACATATAATTTCTTGATATGCTCCCCATTCTAAATTGCAACTCTCATATGCACTAAAGATTAGTCAACGTACTTCTTAGTAGTAAGTGATAGGGATCATGGCTGACAATTAGCAAGAAAGCAGTATATTAAAAAAGTACCAATTACTAATTAATTCCAAATATTTTATGAAATGCGTTATGTAAACTAAACATTGGGCATTTCTTATAATTGCAATACACCTATTATCTCAGAAATCATATTTAAACCTGAAAGCTTAGCAACTCTCTTCATCTGATATGAGGTCTTTGGTATCTGTGTCTGCAAAAGTTTCTTGTGGGTAAATAAGCAGAATAAAGAGAGGATATTTAACAGTTACAATCAACTGTCACATGACAACAGCTTCATGCATTGCACTCAAGAGGTAAATTCTACAGTAAAATTTCCTTTCAGGTTTTTATATTATGTGCATTCTCAAATCAGTGTTGGGAATCGTCTGGTAAGACAGTTGATCCTAGAAAGTAATGAGCAGCACAGAAAATAGCATTTAAATAAGTCATTCCTTATAGGACTGAATACTAAAACAGTTGAACAGCAGTACCAAGCAAATAACTTACTTTTCTTCTTCAGCTTAAAAATGCAAAAAAATATTTAGCAGTATCCATATTAAACTTGTATGTCCAGAAATAAGTCAAAAGAGCTCTTAACTGACTTCAGTGGAACAGAATAAGCCCTCAGAAACACATCCAAAGGGATGCTCTTAACGTATATTAGCTATTCTTTATAGTAAAGTAAGCCTGAGAACACTATAAAATTAAACCAAACTTGATTAGAGTCTGTAGCCCCTTTGAATACATTAGATTTATACTAGACTAGATTTTCTTGGCCAAGAGACTAGCAGACTGCTGCAGGGAAAAACGGAAATCTTATAATAAAAATGTATTTGCTCTCTTTTTACTTTCAACTGAAGCTTCTCTTTTTAAAATTATTTACATAAGTTATTTTTCTTTTCTCTGCAGAAATTTAAGTCGTGTTTTTTTATAGTTAGATTTTTTTGCCCCAAATTTTTATTTGCTTGCTCATCTGTTCTGTAACAGTCAAGTGACAGGAATGGTATTCCGTTTACCATACTCAAGAAATTGTTAAGTTATGGCATAGTTTTCTGTCACTTTCTACAGCAACACTACTGCCATTGGTAAGGTAGAGATTGTTTGTACTTGCCAAAAACTAGAAAAGACCAGAATTGCTCTGGTAATTACTATAATGGAATTTATGTATTAGCAGTGATGACCCTACAGAAAGCAGTGCCTTCCAGCTTGGAATGCAATACTGTCCTATTCAACTATTGACAGATTCTAACATAAAGCAATCATTCTCCACTCAAAAATACTTCAGTTTGAAAGAACTATTTCCATTAATACTAGTGTTAAGTAAGATGATAAGAAGGCCTAATATTCTGGAAAGCTTTAGCTGTGATGTAAATAATCATAATACATGATGAAACCTCTAGCAAATGTGCCTGTACAAGCCTGCTGCCCAAGAGTACGTGGGTGCTTTATTACAAAAGCACAGTTTAAGAGATTACAAATATACAAGGTTACTGTAATTAAAATTAGTAGTACAACTGTAAACAAACCCAAAATGGTATTCAAGGCCTTACTTCAAATTGAATATAACAGTCATGTAGGGACACAGGAATGACATTCTACAAAAAGAATTAGCTACTTATCCACAGAACAGTTACAGTGCCAAAGGCCATCTGAAATGAAATGCCTTTTAAATACAAGACAAGAAATAATTTGTGGGAACATTAACTTACTGTATATCTCCCTCAACCAGTCTTCCCCTCTTTTACCCTCAACTAACACCTACCTGGACTCTTAAAACTGTCCATAACCTGCTTTTACCATGCAACAGCTATTCTTTTAAGTGGAAAAGTCATGGAGACACTGTGTTTAAAAAAAGAAAATCTTTCTTTGGGAAAGGGCCTTTACATTGTCAGTTCCTAAATCACCTTTTCTGCCTCAATTTAAATGATTCAGGTGGTTTTAAGTTTTAACAAATTTACATAATCACTTAAAACTTTAGAATAAAGAAAGATATTACTGAGAATTAATGAAAAAAAAACCCCAAAAACCAAAAAAAGACCATGTCTTCCTTTTCTGCATTACAGCCCATAGTAAAAGTGAACAGAAAATCTATATAAAAACAGAGCTCTGAAGTTGGGCCTGCACTGGATGCCTATAGAGTCTGTGAAAGCTGTGCTTATGTCATTGGTACAATGAGTGCCCAGAATAATATCCTGTTATTTATTTGGTTTTTACTTCTTGAATAAGTGTGTTTCATAATTTGGTGAACTAGCAAGTTACCTGTGTGTCTGTGTACTTACGAAAACTAAGTAATATATTGTCCGTTCAGTATTACTACAATTACAGCATTACATCATAAAACAGTCCTGAGAACTTACTCATGATACCAGATGTTCCCGTAGTCCTTGGTCATCTGCTTACACCATCACTAGGAGTGGAAAGTCTGCCCAGGGACTAGAATTTCCCATAAAGATTTTGCCTGCTCTACCAGAATATGTTCTGGAGATTTCTGTCCTACAGAGAAACTCAGCAGTCTTAGAAAAGTTAGAGTGAGTATTTCTGATTTCCTCTATGAACCTATCTCAATGCCCTGGATCATGGGCAATACTTCCAGTGTTGCCCTCTTTTATTCTCTTCCATCTCCTAGGTCTGTATCTGTCCCTCTGAACAAAGCAGGGAGAGAGATACCTTTTGCCTGCAGGCCGTGTCTGTGTTCACAGAAAGTGAAACACTGTGAGAGTTTGTTGCTATACCATGGGGTATGGCATCAGGGCATAGAAAATAGTAGAGGTGAAAAGGATGCTGGTATAGTGCTGGAGGACTGTGAACAATGGTGGGAGGCAAGCTTAGTGCAGTCCTGTGCACAGGACCTTGTGGGAGCGGCTCCTTCCATGTGCTATCCCTCAAACCATGTCCAAGAGTGGCCTCAGAGCTGGGCCAGGGGACAAGTTCAATACTGTGCAAGCAGCTAATGCTATGAAGAGTAGTCAGGGTTGCTTTCTGGCCCTGGACATAGTCTGCAGCACTGGCCACACTGTGAGGACGAACTTGTAACTGGTCCTGCAAATGACTGGCCACGTCTCCGGTTGTTGAGTAAAGTATTGTTAAGGAATCAGGGCAAGGAAGTTTGTATGGGTGGGTGCCACAACGCAGACATGAAGAGGTGCAATTTCTGTGATAGATTTATCATGCTGCAGCTCCCACTTGCATTCATATGCATGCATCCTTTTAGAAATGTGATACCAGATGCTGTTTCCTGGCAACAGGCCCAACACCCCCTTTCTCTTAGGTGTGAATTTTGACAACTCCAATTCACTGGAGCCCTAGTTACGTTATCTTTTCTAAATGCTTAGAGACTAAAAAGACCTCTTGCTCTTTCTGCTGTGGACTTAAGTGCCACTTTGGCCAATCTGCAGTGCTGTATTACTCAAAAAATACCTTTTCATATGAGTGGCACAATTATGACCCCTAAATAGGGAAGGATGGAAATGTTCTGAATTGAACATGGATAACACAAGTCCTTTTTCGCTGTGTTGTCAGTCAGAGCTGTTGTTATGCTTGGCATATGTCACATCAATGTATAATAAATGCCCATGTCAGTCAAATGCATGTTATGTGTAGATTGGATGCCAATCTAATGTTTTGTATTAAAATCAGTGTCACAATACACGCACAACTTCATAAACATTGCTGGGGAGATTTTAATTCTGAAGGGCCACAGCTGCTTGCAGCTGTCTTCTGCACAGCACTTTTAAGAGCTTAGAATTATTTGAGAAATTAAATTTCAGAAAAGGGAGGGTATAATACCAACTTTACTTCTCTGTTGTTGCTTACATACCTACCAGGGGGAGGTCATCTAAGTCACTTGCTTCTCCCTGTGGCTTGTTTGCTGTTAAGAAAAATACACAGAATCAGCTGAGTACCAAAGAAGGGAACTCCAGACCAGGGGGTCCTGGGACTGGTGCTGGCTGACACTGCAGCCCCCTGTGTGAGTTGTGCCGTGCCTAGGTGAGTTCTACACACATGAATGGGCAAGGCGGGGAGAGGGGCCAGCCCCAGCTGAGATCTGAGAGCTCAAGCAGCACTTCCAAGCCTAGACAGAATTGTTGCCAAGGGAGAAGCTGAGAGGCTTTCAGGGCAGATGGTCAGTGGATATGGCCTTTGGGGTCATTATAAAGCTGGTTCCAATGTCCATATGGATGTTTCCTGAGGAACTTTTTTTCAGCAAAGCACAGCCTAGGTGTCACAGTTGCACATACTTTTGCTCACAGAGACGCTGTGGCCTGGCTAACACAATAGCAGTTTAGAGAATAAAGACTTTTTATAAGCATTAATTAATCTTTGCAAAAAGGTCATTTGTTATTAACTCTATTTTATGCATTGGTCGCATTTGCCGTTGGTGCAGTCATGCTCAGCTGTCTGACTCCCCTAGGATGGTTCCAGCTTATGGTAGTAGTCATTTTGTCTAGGAGATGTTTTAGCTAAAGTCATTAACAGACTGAGGTTTGTTAGATGGATATTGGGAATTCTTCTGATTGTGCTTCTAAACCCCCAAAATACTTTCATTGGTGAATCACATGTTTGAAGAAAGCAATCTTGAACAGAGACAAGCCTTGAATATAAAGGCTACTTTTTGGTCAATCTGAAAACTCAATAAATTTAGCATTTCATTTACATTTGACTGACTGGGTTCAACTGATTATTGAATAAAAGGTATGTCCAATTTGACCTTTGATTTTATTGTGGCCTATGGCTTGACAATAAATACCTATTTTTCCAGTGTGACATTCTGTTGTTAATCAAATGAAAGCTATTCATGTCTTCCATTAAATTAGCAGATTTAAGCCAAAGAAACTGCTTTGTAAATTATAAAACAGCATACCCAAACTAGTTGCATAAATGAAGAAAATGTTGTATTTTGCTAGCTTTTAAACAGATGAGAGGTTGGAGATTCGCCTCCTAGTTTCAGAAAGCAGCAGGAAAAACCAACGACTCCAGTTCCAAAGAGAATTCTCAGGGTTTGGGCAATGTTTTATTTTTCTTGATTTTGAGGCACCAGATGTTCATGAAGGAGACAGCAGGAAATCCCACTCTATAACCCTGTTGCCTAATTCAGGTGGTTACTGTTAAAGATCTTAAGGAAATCCACACATCATCTTTCTATATTAGCAAGAGATACAATGTCAGAGAAAAAGATGCTGGAAATATAAAAGGACAGGATGAAGAAGTGGGGAAAAGCACGCTTACAGAGGCTTGAAGCTAACTGCTTTCCAAACAAACAAAAAACCCCACACAAAATCATCATGCAAGTGACTGGTTGTAGGCATATAAGACAAGTTCACAGATGACTGCCTCTGTAGGAGATGCGGCTTAATCCTTCAGAAGGGCAGTTGTATTGTACTCTAGAAGTCTGCTGGACAGTATAGACTTACAATCCCCTACAAAAAGGGAGTTAATGGCCTCAACGAGCCTCATGCCAGGGGTTGTGAATGACAGTACTCAGGCTTTTAAAAGGCAGAACATACAGTATTAGAATCATAAAAGAATACACATATTTGGCATTAAAAGGATGGCATAAATATTTCGAAATGGCTCCTGGGTTTTGGACAGAGAACACTGTAAAACAGTCTCTTTATCTTTACAAGAAAATATATGCTTATTGAAAAACTGCTGGATTGGGAAAAAGTGATTTCCTTGCAGTGTTGGAGCCCCAAAGCCTTGATAGCAATTTTTCATCATTTTGTTAATTTTCACTAATATGACAAGTATGCTACTAATATGATTGTTCTGTTTAAAAACTAATACCACTATTAATATGTTACAGTGATGAATTACTAACAATAATCTATCACGAAGGACAAATAGTGACATAATTAATGCAGTGTTACTATTGTGCAATAGCAATTTGTTAACTCAGTGCAAAGCACTCAAAGAAAACTTTTTTTTTCATATTTTCTTCCATAATTGCTTTTACCCTCAGTTACAGTGGAAAGATCTGCTCCCAAAAAAGAAACTCATCACCTGGGTCTTTTCTTTTTGGTCCAGTAGATGCATGCTCTTAGAGTGACAGAATTAATCTCAACCTTATTTTAGGATCGGGATTTTATCCTTTAAGGAAGCAAAATTTTACTACTCTTTTTTAAGATATTTTTTCTACTCCCTTGAACAATGCAGCTTATTACATAGCTCTCACATTGCAACCATTTTACAGCTAGGGGATACATTGTCATATTGCGTTGATTAAAATACTCCCAGTCTAAACATCACTGTGCGTGCTTTTCTATGCACACGTTTCAAATCCAATCTTAGAGAAGGTAAACTAATACAGAAAACAGCTTTGCAAAGGAACTAGTTACTTTAGCATAAATACCTAACCCTCAAGTGAAAAGAATGGAGGAAAATGTGCATGTCCCCTCTATTTGAGCTTCTTTCTGTAGTTTTAAAAACCTGCAACATTCTTTCAAACTTTTTTGGCAAAATAGCCTTTTACAGATCCCATTTCCAGAATAAGATACTACATACACAACGTCGTAAAGATACTCAAATTATGATCTTATTCTTTTAGGTCTTTGCACACCTTCTCATACAATCTTTATGTCACAACCCATCCCTCTACTTACATCCCCATTCAGGCCAGTAAGTAGCCCCCTCCTAAAGATCTACCAATCTTTTCTCAGGCTTGCAATAAGCACACTGCTGACTGCACAGGGAAGCAGTGCAGTCAGTACTTACTCAGGCACAAATCTGCTGCATTTTGGACTCCTTGCTCTCTAGACAGGGACTGCCATTTATTCCATTTTTCAAACAGTACTATGGGGTCCTCTATGCTTGTGCTCATTACATGGTAGTGTGATACAATAGCTAATTATAAAATAAATCTTTTAACAGCTCTGTAAAGCGAGAGGAAATACCATCATGCTGGTCTGGTATGATTTTCTGTAACTTTCCACAGCTGTGACTTACTGTCTGAGAAGCAAGAGGTTGGAAAATGATGGACAAGCTGACTGGCGACACTGTCTCTAACCAGCAGTTACTGAAGGGCTATACACAGGATCCACTTTATCATGTATGCATACGGTGTGATAAAAAATATTATCTTAGTTACATTTATTTAATAGTACCAGTAGCTCTTCCATGTTCTACTGTGCTGAGCACTGTAGTCAAAAACTTGAATAATAAAAATCCTGAAGCAAACAAAAATTTGACCTGGTAGAAACATTTCTCATGCAATTACTCAGCTGGACTTACACAATAGAAGGAATTCATGTTAGATGAAGTAGAGCATTTGTTTTTTAAATAGATGAATAGAGAAAGGAAATTTAAGCTATCCAATGTAATCTAGTTTAATAAAAATCTGCTTGTCATTCTCTCTTCTTTGTAACTGCGGAGGCCAACACAGCACTGCCTGAATATTCACAAAAATTAATAACACAAAATAAACAAATTTCTGCAAAACTTATTTTTCAAAGCATAACAAAGACTTTTGCCCTCTTTAAGATCACATGAAAATTGGTTTCACTGTTCAGTGAGCCGTATCTAAGAATGCAATAAAAATACCCTTGTGCATCCACAATGCCTAATTTTCACAAAGTTTATGCTGAAATAATTCATTTTTAAAGGATTGTAAAGCAACACCTTTCTAAAGTCATGTCTCAAATGCTCTGGCATGTCCCTTTGAAAAGCTAGGGGAATGAAGACAAGATCTGAAATCAGTACAGCATGATTGCCACCATTTGGAACCACAACAAAATTATTTCTATCTTCATTCTCTTAAAAAAAAAAAAAAAAAAAAAGCCTAAGAGCTGAGTATAGATTAAATATAGTAATTCAAATCTGGCTGAGATGCTGCGAACTTTTATACCAAGTTCTAGCCTGAAATGAATTTAAATGGCCACAAGTATAAATTCCACAAAAGGGAGATTTCAATGAAATCCTGGCAGAGAAATAAAAATAGAATCATAAGCAAACAGCACAACCTTTAAGAGGGAAGAGGAGTAAGCAGAAACTAGGAAATATTCTCAAACTTTTGTTGAAAAGAACAAGAAAAAAGTAGGACAGCAGGGCTGGGGTCACTGTGAAAAACTACGGGAAGGTGTTTGTTTTGGTATATGAAATACAGAAGTCATGTCAGACTGTAAGGGGTGGCCTGAGAGTTTCCAAGCTATTCAGAGCAATCCCAAGGCTTGCATAAAAATTTGCCTGCCCTGAGTGACTCATGGCCATGACCCAATCAACTTCCCAGTATTTTATTGTAAAAATAGTTTGCAAATAAAAGTGCAAATACATAAATTCTGAAATGGTAACTTGTAATGCAACCCTGTATTCTTAATGATGAAACGATTCCGTGCCAGTATAATATATATGTATACTCCTTTTTTGTTATTTTTCCTCTTTGCTCACTTATCCAAAAAACTAATAATGGCTTTATAATGGATTAATGGGACTTAGTGGAGGTTTGGGGGCCCAAACTGGTGATCCCTTTGGAGAATGAGGACCTCTGCCAAAGGCAGATACAGTAGTTTTAAGGTACAATAATGCACAAGTCGTTGGTTTATTCTCAAAGCAGAAGCACTTGGCTATAGGAATGGTGATCATTATTGTACTAGAAGTCTCAGGGAGAAAACATACTGGGAACCTTTTTGATGATTGGCATGCTTTCGCTGAGCATTTTATCCTCACTGTGTAATGTAACAGTGTATGGAAATCACCTTGTTTTTCTGTATAATGATTTTTTAAATTGTCTTTGTGTTATTGCTTTTTCTACACATCAACAGCAAATATAACTCTTGAAATACTGTATGTGTTGTAGGATTTGAAGAACTCCTAGAAATGAAGGATGGTTAAGTAAGCAGTTAGCAGAAAGTGGGAGGCAATGCTCTTCCTTAATACAAGTGTAACAAAATACAGGCCAGGGAGAATTTCTAGTCTTTGACACAATTCCTGAGTGACATGGTGCCTAGAACTCCTTGAATACCTTGTGGGAGATGTGGGGCACCAGGTCCTTCCCGGGTGGCTGACAGGCTCAGCACCACAGCTCAGCCTCCTGCATCCTCCCGGGGCACTTCTACGGGAGTGCTGGCAAGCAGTGATCGGATGGCATCAGGGCTATGAAAAGAGATTTATGGACACTGGGACACTGATGAAGTGCATTGAAGCCTTTTTCAGGTAGTAGTGACAAAGGAAATATAGTGGTATTTCCAAATGGAGAAACTTGCTGCCGGAGTAGGAATGCAGGTGAAACATTTTTTAGCCATGCTAACACTTCCTGTACATTTCCTGTAACAAAAATCTAACTGTATCTCCTGTCAGGGAATTCCCGCAGAATAACAATGGACAATAATAACATGCACGCTTTCTTGTCGAGCGTGAATTTTTCAGGAAATGCAGTGAAGAAACTTAAGTCTGGAAGTTTCCATCTGTCTCCCCCCTCAGCACGCTGCTACCTTCCCGCTGGAGCGGGTGATGCGTTTGGAAAAGCTGCCTTTTCCAGGAGAGCGCCGGGCGAGCGCGGTGCCGCGGCCAGGCAGGCCCCCTCCGCGTCGCCGGCCCCGGCTGCCTCGGCTGCAGCACGCAGGGAAAACCGCAAGCCCCAAATCAGCAGGAGCAGCCGCCTCTCCTTAATGCCTCCCATCGCCCGCCCCCCCCCCCCGCGCCCCCCCCCCACCCCCCGTATATATCTGTGCATAAACATATATACACACACATAAATATTTGTAAAACCGGCAGTTGTTAAATGCAGCTACTAAATAACCCTTTAAAAAAAAAACAAACCAAAAACAAAAAACACCCCCCACAAGCCATAATGATGATGATGATGATGACGGGAGGGGGGGGAAATAAATAAATAAAAGCGAGCGAGAGCCGGCGAGGGAGAGGGAGGCAGGTTCAATTATCTAAACAAAGAAATCATGGCGGAGTGTTTACATTTGGCAGCCCAAAGACTGTTGGATTACGGAACCCCCCCCAAACCCAACCGGCCCCCCCCGGCCCCCCGCAGTAGCGGCTTGCCGGAGCCCGCCCGCCGACACCTCGCCGCGGCCCGGGTAAGTGCGGAGCTTGCGGCGACCGGACCCGCGCCCCAGCCCTCCCCGGGCGGGCGGTGGGGCGGGGGCCGAGCCGGCTCCCCCCGCCCGGTGCCGTGCCGTGTGTGTGTGTGTCTCTGTGTGTGTCTCTGTGTGTGTGTGTCGCGGGGGGAAGATGGACACGGGGTGCGCACGCCGCCGCGCTGCCCCCGAGCTCGCCGCGCCCCCGCCGCTGCGCCGGGCAGGGTCAGCCTGTCCCCGTGCCCGCGGCCGCGATGCCGCCTCCCCGCCCCGGGGTCACGGCGCCCGGCGCTCACTGGCGGCTCCGCCCCCGCGGCCGGCCCCGCCGCGCCCCCCGCCCGCCCGCCCGCCCGCCGCCGCGGGGCCCCTACGGGCGCACGGAGCTGCCCGGCCTGGCGGTGGCGGGGGGATGTGCTCGGGCCGCCCGTGGGAGACTCTGTTGCTGCCCCTGCCCGTTCGCGAGGTTCCGCTCCTGGGGAGCGGGAGGCCCCCAAGTGGGCATCGGGGGAGAAGGGGGGGAGAGGGTTGGGAGGGGGGGTGCTGGATGCTGCGTCTGCTCCTGGTGTCGAGAGCCTCATCGCAGAGCGAGCGTGGGGACCAGAGGAGGTGGTCAGGCGCTGGCAACAGCGCTGCGACCCTCTCCCCAAAACACCCTCACACCGAAATGCTCAGGAACATAAATGCCCTCACCCCAAAATCCTTTTTCCCTGTAAATGCGCATCCCCTTAAATGCTTTCGCTTACAGGTGGCCACAGCCTCAAACACTCTCACCTTCAAAGGTCTTTGCCTCCAAAAGCCCTTGCTCCCAAACATACTGGTGCCTAATGCGTTTGTTCCGGTCTCCCTCACTCCCAAATGTCCTTGCTTCCAAACAGCTTCACCCCCAAATATCATCACCACCAATCTTCCCGGCACCAAAACATACTCCCCTAAACACTTCGCACCTCAAACCATTTTGCTCCTAACCTCCCTCAACTAAGTAAGGGGTTTAGCTGTGCTTGGTGTTCCTCAGAACCATGTCCCCCACCCCTCAGTGGGCCATATGAAAGAGCCAGAAAGGTGCCTGGGTACCTCCCCCTGCCAACAAGCAGCCCCCTGACTGCTGATCTGACACTGGGCACCCCATAGACCACTGCTGTGAAATGTGGGAATGACACTTTCAAGCAGCCTGCAAGTGTTGCTCCCATGTGTCCATCAAAAAGTGCCCTGGCTCCAGACACATCTCAGTGCTAGAAAGCTGCAAAACTCATTTGGCTCCTCCACCCTCCTGGATCTGACAAACAGGCAGTGGCCTCCCCTTGGTTTTGTGATAGGGACACATGGGCTGCGTGTCCTGCTGCACCGCACTTATCCCTGTTCCAGAGTGTCTGGGAGGTGGGAACATGCATGTATTACTTCCAGGGTTTTGCAGGCTATTTTGTCAAGGTAGAGCTTTGGAGCAGAAGGATCACCAAAGTGATAGTAGGATGTAGGGGCTGGGCAAGACAGTTGGTGGGTTCCAGGCTTTTTCTGACCCAGGGCTGTGCGCCCACGTGTCCCAAATTCAGAGTGCAGTGAGCTGTATGAGATTGAGAGAGGTAGAAAAGATACATCTTTCCTTCTTTCTCTTTCAACTGCTTGACTTAAAAGAGTTTGTGGAGGTCAAATTCACGAATGAAAGAAAAATTCTTGATATAGCAGAGGTATGAGGCGCTGTAAATGAAAACGGGTGTTGGGACACTGGGAGTTTGAGACATCCACTTTTCATGCTCGTCCATGCCCCTTCACGAGGCGGAGGGTTTTACAATTGTTTGTGGTGATGTTGAGAAGACTCTGTTCATATCAACATGGTGGTGGGCTGAGACAATGAGGAAAACAGAAATGTGGAGGTGTGTACCGGTGCCACTGCTGGGTGTGCTTGTACAAGGACTGTGGGTTTGACTCTCCAGCTTGATTGTCTCTTTGCTGGGTCTGTGGAAGCACGCAGCATGCTAAGTGAGTGTCAGAGTGGTCTACAAGTGATAGGTGTTGCACAAGATCCGTGTCTGTCTACAAACCCTTGGCAGGCTGTCCTGCGTTACCAGGTGTTGTGGTGGCAAGTTGCATGACAAAGTTTCAAAGCACAGGTCAGCAGTAAGTGCTAAACCCTGCAGAATTTTGGCTCTGAAGACATCAGCAAAGAAAATTAATGTTTTTATTGCTCAGAAGGTCATTGCTCAAAATATCGTTGCCTTTCCTCTCTTTATTCCCTCCTCTCTGCAGCTACATTCCTCTACATCTACAGTTAGTCTGGGCATTTCTTGGTTTGTACATTCTGTGGATAAAAGGCCTGTTGAGGAAATTCCCCCTACGCTTCGATTTTTTTGCCACTTCCTGCTTGAACTGTCAGTTCCTAGAGTCTCTGAAGGTCTGAGGCTGTTTTCTCAAGGAAAGCTCTTAAATTAAGTGGCCTGTTAACTGTTAATTGCTGTTCTGTTCTGGCTATTTACTTGAATATCATGTCAAACCTGCTGTTCTGGTCTGGAGGCTACACTGGTTATCTGCTCTGATCTCTAAACCATTACTGCTTTCTGCTGTGTTATTGAAGACCAAGGTATATATTTCTTTCCTTAATGCAAACTGACATTTTCTTAGATTTAAGGATTTTGTTGAGCAAGCTGTCCCACTTGAAACTGCTTATACAATAACCTCAATTTTATGTCTTGTTAAAAAAAAAAAAAAAAAAAAAAAAAGGCTTCCCTGAGACTTAATATTCAAAGTTTTTTGTTGTTTCTGGTTCTTTACTGTGGATGTGTTTTGAGGAGAAAAATGTTTAAAGCTGGGCAGAACAATGTGGAGTTGCTGGGTAGGCAGGTAACTGGAGCTCATGCTTCTCAAACTCTGAACATTGGCATGTTCAGGGTAAGCAAAGCTTGAACTTTTAATGTATGCTTGCTAGGCTGATTGGAAGTTTGGAGAAGGTCATGTTATCTCCAGGGTTGTCTTGGAAGTCTGTGAAGTTAATGCAACACTGGTGGTGTCGGTGAAACTCCATCCCTGGAAAAAAATTTCTTTTGTTTACTGTATTTAGTAAAGTTACGTTCTGTTTTCTGTTAACTAATTTTTATAAAATCAAAGTCATATCTTGGCTGTTTGACTGGGATAGTCACACAGAAATGATAACAAAATGCTAGCAGAATGCATATAATTCTGTCTCTCAGATGGAAGAAAGCATTAATGGGGCCAGTTCCCTTTTGGTGAGTGTTTGTAGTTTTTTGATTAATGACAGTTCATTCAGGTATTGAGAGAAGAAGAGACCTCTCAAATGACGCTGAATCTGTTTCCCCAGTATGTAATAGAATGAAACTCGCAGGCTGCCGCTGGACAGTAAGATATTCTGACATGAATATATATTTTGGAGCTCTGCACAAAATGAGGATTTCATGCATAGGCAACACAGTGTGACAAGTCATATCCTGTGTGACCTTGTGCTTACAGTATAAAGTTGTGTAATAATATATTCTGCTAAATTAATACACAAAATAAATAGAACATACCTCATTTTTATGCTAATAATTATATTTTTCAATTCTAAGGACCTTTTATGCTAAGACATCAAAGTAAATTACAGGTAGGAATAAACTAAGCTTCACAACACCATTGTGAATTTTTGTATTATCATTCAGAGACTAGTTGGAAGGTATCTTTATTAATTACTGTTATTTAATTTTCTGTTAATTATTGTCTGATTTGCTTACTCTCTGATACTGTTCTCTCTCCTAAGATGTTAATAAAAAAATATGATCTTATGAAACTGAAGAAAAAAATATTTTAATTTCACCCACAAGAATGGACAGATCTGTCAAAGCTAAGAGGAAAAATAATAATGATGTTGATTCCTCAAGGAGTTAGGAGAGTTTTTGCCAGTAGGATGTATTTTATGTGGCTGCAACATAAAGTAAATTTGGGATCACTGTGATGTGTAGTTCATCCTGTGATGTAACTGTAGGGGAAAGGCTAAGGAGGCTTTACAAAGGGGTTAGCTGAGGGAACAAAAGAAACCTAAATCACTTTGTTTAATTCAAATCACAAAGGATAGGATTTCCAAAAGTGCTGATTACTGGCTTAGCTCTACCATCATTAATGTCAGTAGTAAAGAAGGCCATTTACTCCAAGGAGAGCAGAGTTAGGCCAGTGAGAAATGCTTTTGCAATTCTGTCCTTTAAGTTTGTAAGGTGTGAGTTGAATCTTGTGTTTCTGATATTCCAGCATGTGTTTCTTACAAACTTTGGCACAGGATTTGATTCTGTCATGCCCCCTGTATGTGGAGATAAGAGTAGCATTTCTGGGATGAGAATCCAGCTCATAATGTTCTTCGGTAGCTTTTTCTCCATCGATGTCAGTGAGGTTGTATGGGCAGTCAATTAATAAAGAATTTACTCTAACTTATTAATGCATATTTACAACCTTAATTCCAGTTTAACAGAATGTTTTGTGGTGGAACATTTACAGAAAGAGCATGTGGAAAATTTATCACTGCATGTATTAAGTACAAAGAAAGCATCCCTATATTGCTGTGCAGGAGCAACTGGCAAAACAGAACATATTACAAGAAACTATCTTTTTCATTAAGTCTGCACAAAATGAAGATTTAACGCATGGGCAGCACAGTCAGTCCCAGCGGTTTAGTGCCCATAATCCTACCTTGAAAATGGCTTCACAATAATAATTACTGTTACAAAATGGACACTGCTTCCAATTTTGGCATGTCTACTTCACACATAACTAATTGCAGACACAGAAGGCAAGATCTTATTTTACCAGCCACCTAGCTCCAGAAGTGCAGCTATGTTAATCTTCCCATAAGATTTCCAGTCTCAAACTGACAACTTTCCGCTTTGCCTTATTTTGTGACAATAACACAGAGCATTTGTGGCAGCCACCCTCACTTCGGCATGCTGAAACTATCCCTGGACATTAAGATACTATGACATGAATATATATTTGTGAGCTTTGCACAAAATGAGGATTTCACGCATAAGCAACATAGTGTGACGAGTAGTATCCGGCATGACCTTGCAAATGCAGGCTGAGCTCCAGAATAAACAGCTCAAAAGAGCAAGGAGTATAGCAGATTCTCAGGTTCTGGAAGAAAATCCCATCGTTCAGTTGCAAGCCTGCAGCGAGTAGCATCCAGCTCTTCCTACAAGTTCCTAAAACTTAGCTGCTTTACACGGGTGATGAAGAAGTATAGCGCAGAGAACAAAAATTTCCAACTACTTTTAGAAAGGCAGGATTGTTATTAGAGAAAATCTATAATCATCAGTGGAACTCATCACAGAGAGCTGAAAATCCTCTTAAAGGCTGGAGATTTCAAAGCTCCTGGTTTCCAGATGTGGAGTGTTGCTTCTTATTTTCACAGCACCTACATTTGTCGCTTGTTTAGGTGGTAGTTCCTACTTCCTATACTTTTTCTTGCCGGGTTTTTTCTCTTGCTAAATGAACAATAGGTTTGGATGAAAAAGTTTTTTGCTGCCTTTCAAAAATAAACAGTGTGACCTTGTTAAAGTTGACAATAACATACATGTCATGTATGGAGGTAAGAAAGTGTCTTCTCACACATTCTTTTCTCAAGTTTAGAACAACTTGCTGCAGCTGGCCCCTTGTCAGAGTTGGCCTTGAGTACGGGCAGCCAGACCAGAAGAGGTTGCAGAGCCTGTTGGTGCAGCAGAGGGCTGACAAATAATTTGCCATACTAATGTTGCATATAATAAAAGCATTATTTATGCACAGCTAATGACTCATCAGTGTGAAGTTTTCTTAAAGGTTATCATTGCACAGATAGTATTATTGTACTTCCTTGTGCAGGGGAACTAAAATGAAATACGGTCTTGAAATAGGTACGCTGTCCTTATTTCGCCTGTATCACAGATGCATATTATTCAGCATATTTTTGAGTTCTTTGCTGTTTAAGATTTCAGTGGGTTTCATTGGCTTTTTAGGGATAAAACTGAGTCTACAGTTGTTGGCTTGTGGTTAGTTCTGGAGCCTAAAGCCCTATAGAAACAAGACAGGAAAGGATCTCAAGAGGCCATCTCCCTTTCTCAAAGGCAGGATAGCTGTGCTGTTATTGGTGAAAGTTTTTTCACTCTATCCTTAAAAACCTACAACAAAGAAATAGTACTCTTCCTGGGCAGCCCGTTGACCTAAATCTCCCTTGCCATGTTGAATTCCATTACCATTTGTCTTATCTAAACTGGAAATAAAGAGGAGGTCTGTTCACTTCTCTCTGCCTTTTCATGCATTCGAAGAACATTTCTGTGTCCCTGCCAGTCATCTCCTCTCAGGACTAAGCAATCCCTGTTGCTTAGAGTCAAATTCAGACTCTGTCTGGTTTGTCCATATGCATCCTGAAGGGTTGCACTGACAGCCGGACACAGTCTGACTCCAGCTGATGCCCTACCATCTCTCATTAGGATGGAAATTATTTTGGGTTTGTCCGTACTCTTGTTTAAAAATCCCAAAGTAGTGTTTTCTATTTAGGTTCAGTTCTTAGGGCTTTATTATTACATGAGGCTTGTAGACCGTGGAGAAAGTAGCATTAGTAAAAATGAATTATGTATGTGTGTATGTATGTATCTATCTATCTAAAGGGGGCAATATACCTTATCTGTAAAATATTTTTTCTTTTATGAGTTTTATCTTTCTTCTCTCTTCTTTTCTAGTTGAGGAGGTAATTTTAGGTAAATGACAATACCACTCCTATTTCCAATGTAAGAATAGGATTGTTTGAAGTGTAACACAGTCCCATACTACGTAACTGTCCTATACGTTTACAACAATAAGTTACTCTGGTCCTGCTTTTTGCTGTGGTCTCTTAGGAAAATCATGTCTAAATGTTAGAATTACTGATATACAGATGCAGACACAGCAGATCATAGCCTCAGTGCATTTTGGCCTAAGAACACATTCATTTTGCTTCTAAAAAGCATTCTATATTTGATAATATTTCTTGAATTGTGAAGTCTTTGAGGTTGGGATATTCATAAATGTTTGCAGAGCACCTAGCATTTGTCTCTGATTGGGGCCTATGGGTAATTTAAAAACATAAATATTTCATGGCAATGGTAATTACCCTTTTTTCAGAATAGTAACGTCTTTGAAGTTCCATCTTGGATGAGTGAAACCCCCTTAATAATTTTTTTTCAACCACTTTGAAGAATATTCTCTTGTCATCAGAAGCATCTTTGGAATTCATAGTTTTGTACATTGCAAAAATGCCACACTTCATAAATTACAGAACTGTCTGCTCCAACCTGTCTCCTGCTTAAGATGTACGGAAATAAGGATGTAAGTAGCATGACCAAGTTATTCTGTGTCTCTACCTCAGAATTTTAGTTCAGATCAAGAATGTCTGAAAGGGATCAGGCACACTTCTAGCACTTTGATTCTCATTTTATGGAGTGGTGTCCCAGAACAAAACTTGGATTCCTTTTGGATTGAACTACACCCAAAGGTAGTTATCTAGGAGCCCATGTAGTGTGCTCCAGCTGCCTGGGAGGATTCTTTCCATGGGGCCAGACCAGAACTAGCCTGTAACAAACTATCTGAAAAGTATGTAAATATGGACCTTGGGTCCTTAGCACCATTTGCTTTACAGATCATCTCTCGTTTCCCTGCGTTATCTGCTAATGTAGACATGATCCTTGGTTTCAGAGCTCTGAGGCCATTAGGAAACAAACCTCCCACTGATTGCATTACACTAAGTTCACTGCTTTACTGAAAAATCTCCAAGGAATATTCTATCAGATACCAACCCTTAACCACAGTGAAATATACTCTACTGTATTAAAATTGTGAAAGAAATGACAGATGAGTTTTCTTGTGACTGCATTTATGAATCTTTGTGGAAAAGGCCAATTAATGTAACTATCTGTGGAGTCCTCTGATTTTTTTCTTTTGGTGACCCTGTGGTAAGATACCTAGCAGGGCAAAGGCTTCACTGTATGGCACTGCAACCATGCAGAGAGGTACTTTAAGTGACGGATGAAAACTTGACAAAATATTGACTATATGGTATCCATTTAAAAATGGCTGTCATGATGTATTGACAGCAGCACTAGCAAATAAATAATACATATTTTTAAAATTCCCGTAATTACATGTTTACCCAATAGGCCAGAACAGCTCTGTCCCAAGGAGCTGTTTTAGTCTGAGTAAATAATACATGTTTTAAAGTCCATAATTACATATTTAAACGATAGACTATCGAGGAAATAATGCACATTTTAAAAAGTCCATAATTACATATTTACATGATAGTCTGTAAATTCTGTAATTACTTATTTACACAATAGACCATAGCAGCTGTTACAGTCTATTATGGTAACTCTCATAGAATTATATTATGGATTTTTTTTAACTTTAAAAATAAGTATATTTAACCAGAAAATTGTATTGTTAGTTGTAATAAACACCACAAATCTCTAAGATAAGAAAATATGCATAAAGGTAAAAATTTAGGGTGATACAGAGCTAGAGAAGTTCTTATCCCTTCAGTGATAAATGTCTTTTGTTAGCATTAGGAGCTTAGGATGTTTCATTAATTTCAGAATTTCTTTACTTAGGTAGCTGAAATACAAATATGCAACATTATATGCTTTTACTTTCCTTATTGTCATGTAAACATTCAATTGGCATAAGCATTTGGGATTCTTAAAATTCTTTAGTTCCTGTTCTGCTCTTATTAAAATCAGTGATAAAACTCCCATCAATCCCAGTTTCAGAAATCATTTATATTGAGGACAGCACTTAAACATGTACTTGAAATCAATGGCACTTAAGCATCTTTTAAAAATAAGGACATACTTAAGAACTCTCATGAATTCTGATGGACCGAAACATGATTAAATGCTTTCCTGAATTGGGATACTGTCTTCCATGAAGACAGAATTGGAACTTCCATATACATGGCTTATTGGCGGGCCACAGGTTTTTTGTTGTTTGCGATGTGGATTCTCCCTGAGGGAAAGATTTTTTAGCATGTTTAACTACAGACATACATGTGTAAGAATCGGTGCTATGGCAAATGTGTTGCTGCTTCTTTGTTCTTTTTAGAGATTCATGAATTGAGAATTCATCCAGTGTTTTCCATAGCTCAGCTGCTGAATTTATTCCTCATGTTAGAGACTGGATCAATACACCTAAATGAGCCTTCTGTCCATAATTACTACTAAATAGCAAGGCTAAATCAAGCAAGTCAGAATGTGACATTTAGCTCAGCCGGACCTTATGCATTTAGTAACGAAACAGAGTATGAGAGAAACCTTTGATCCTTACTGTTAGTTTCATTAAAACATTTGAGTTAAGAGAATTTGAACTGTTGGGAGCCCTATTTATAGACATGTCTTAAATGTAATGAAATATGCAAGCATGTTTTAACAACTGTTGGAGGTCGAGGTGTTCAGTCGCGCTATATAGGCTGGTCACATATTTTCACTGAAAGTATCAGGTAAAGGGCTGTAGGTTTTGCCTTTCCTTGGCAATGAACAGTGCAGCATCAAATTTGGTAAAGTTCTGTTCAGGAATAAAGAAGATGTGTTATGAAGTGAAATAAGTAGAAACTGGCTTGCACAGGGAAAGAAAAGCCTCAACAAGATATACTTCCACTGTATTTTTCTATGGATCTTCAAGATGTTATTACTGACACCCGTGTACACATTTGGATATTTGGTTAAGTGACCTGGAGCTTCAAAGGCCAAAGGGAAAGTCAATATCAGTCCTTTGTTAAAAGCACAAAGCCAGTAGAAGAAATGATTAAATAGCAGGAGCCTAAGTCTCATCTCTTGCATGGTGCTTTTTACCTGCGTACGACAGATAAACAGCATTACCTGACTGGTTTTGAAACCAGCAAATGAAACAAGGGATATAAGGGATTAGAGAACCAAATGTGAGAGCAATAATTTCATTTACATAGGAACCATATTTAAGTGGTTTAAATTTAAAAGCGTCTTCAATTTTGCATTCTCCACAACAAATCCTGGCATTTGAGAAGTAAAAACCAGGAGACATCTCTGTCTTGTTGGACAGCCCTGTCACACTCATCACAATGAGAATAACTGATCCTCTTCATGTAAGTGCTATCCCTGTGAAACTGTGAAGGTCAGTTTCTGTGTCATTTTCCTACTCTGTTTTCCATTAAAAAAATATACACATAAACATTTGCTGGTTTTGCAACACTTCCAAGCTTTACGCTTGAGTTAACCTACAGGAGTTGTCATGTTTTACGTGTGCATCCTAATCCAGCGAGTTACTCAGAGTCTTTGAAGGTTTTGTGGATCTTCAGCTTTTCACCAGGTGAATGTTGAGAGTCTTCACTTCTCCCACCCTTTTTTGTTTGTATGGCATCTGGCCTTGCCAGGCAAGCATGTTATCTGCCAGAAGTTCTGTTACATATTATTGCTAAATAATTTTGTGTTCATGTAGCTGTGGCAGTTCTCCAATAATTCTGACCTGAGGCTGAACGCATCTGGAAGTTCACAATATAAATTTACATAAATAAATAAGATGTGTTGCCCAATATAAGCTATATAAAGGGAAAGCTTTATTATCATATGGATTTTGGGCACAAACCAGCTTATTTTGTTATGAAAAATCCAACTGAGGAGTCAGCACAGGGGTTATTACGTGAAGAAGGCGGGCAGATTTCAGGACGTTGTATTTGTCTATAAGCAGTACTTTGCACTTGTAGTTTTGTTAATTGTCAGAAGTAATTTAAATTCATCAATAATAAATGAGTAATTTTATCAGAAATATTTCTAGGAAAAGGTAAAATCCCAGTTGGATTGACACAACACTTTGTCCTTCAGAGAGAGATGAATGTAGTACGGAGTAGTTTCTCTTCACATGGTATTTTGGAATATTCTTGAAAAATCAGATTTGAGGCTAAAGTGAGACTTTATTGCTGTTTCCATGTATGCAATGTGAGAGTATGTATCTTTTTGAGGAGACAGAGCCAGACTTCTCAGAGGTGCACAGGGGAAGGGGAAGAGGCAATAGACGTGAGCTGAAAGGGGAAATCCTGATTAGGTATTAGGAAGAATTTATCACAGGGGGGGCTAGTCAAATGCTGGAGCAGGTTACCCAGGCAGACTGAAATCTCAAACCTTGGCAGTTTTTTGCACTGGGTTCCTGACTATCTTTTGTAGGTTGCTGTAGCTGTAGGACAGGTTTTGGCTGTGGTCCCTCACCATCTTGCCCATATTCTGCAGAAAGCTTTCAGATTAAAATGTGTTGTACTATATAAAAATAAACTGTTACTATTAGTGGTTTGTGGTGGTCCTCACTTGTGATAGAAAAGCAAGTGATTACATCACTTGGCAGCTATGATGACAAATATATATTTGTCAGAAATAGTTATTTACTTTATATGCAATTGTTAGTTTTCTTTTATTGCTTTTTTTATTATAATGGAACTTGAGGACAAAGACAGATTTCTTACCTGCAGTGTTAACTATAGTAAGTTAACTGTAGTATGAAATGTCATCTGTTGCCTCTTATAATGATAAATATTTCTGAGACAAAACATTGTGAAAACCTGTATGTATAAATTCCTCTATCCCAGCCATTAGGATGAAGAGTAAACCTACAGCTTACTATAACTGGGGATTTGTCAGGAACTAAATGAGTCCTCACAGGTAGAGAACACCTTCTTCCCCATGCCATCTTTTTCCCACAACCATGTCTGCTTGCTGTTCTTTAAGATCTTTATGCAAGCAGTGTATCTTTTCCATGTAGGCCAATGTTTTGCATTTGATGATGCCAGGTACAGCTGAGGACTGCCGCAACAGAGGAATGTCCATCTTTACATGGTTTTGGTTTTTTTTTTTTTTTTTTCTCAGTCTCTTTTAAATTTAAGAATCTGTGATACAATATTGAAATGGGATGGGCCTCTGGAAGAGGGAGTCACATTCTGCAGCACAATTGGTCAAGAAGACCTAGATGATGGTTCTTGGAGGAACTAAAAGACTTTCCCAAGGTGCCCCTGGGAGGAAGGTAATAGAGCCAGCGCAGAGTTAAGGAATTGTACCTATTTTTTCCCATGCATTAGTCAAGAAAAAATGGTGCAGATTGGTAAAGATAGTTATTTTCCTTCTGTCTTAAATGTATTATGAGAGCTGAATTTGATGAATTGCAGTGTTCATCAAAGCAAAGGAAGTTTTACTGTAGCTCTAACTAGAGTGAGAGGCAGTGTGGAAAGGTGTGCAAGCAAGCCCTCACAGCTGTATTAATGGACTTCAAACCTGACCTGCCGCACCCCTTCAGTGAACTGTCAGGCCTCTCTAGTTCAAAGAGTATAAAGGGGAATTGGGCTGTAGTTAACGGGTTCATCTGTTTTTCACTTGCATGGAGTCATGACTCTTTGTTTTAAAGGATGTTGGAAAAATAGCAAGCAGAGGACTAATGTGAGAGCTAATATGAGGAGCAGGAGGAATGTCGTATGAGGCAAAATGACCGTAGCTAAGAACTTTCCATAGCCACTGAGCAGAATAGCTCTGGATCTGCGCTGTTGAATCCTCAAGAAATGTAAGCAGTCAATTAAAATATGTGTAAGAAAGACCAGGGGGAATAAAAGTCAGCAAATTTGTGGATGCAAGCAATTCTTATTTACATGTAATAAATGTCATCCCTTCTCTTGAATCTTGTTCAATTTCTACCGCTTTTGTTCAAAAGATGTGTAATTTTAAAATGCAGCTGAATAACTTTCTGAAAGCATAATGCTTAAATAGGTCTGGGTTTGGTGTTGATAGTTTTATGGCTATGCACCTAAAATAATAATATCAATAAAAAAATAGAGATGCCTTTGGTGGTGGTAGAAGTACATGTTCAGTACTAGTTCTTCCTGTTGTTCAGGATATATGTTTGAAATTCAGAAAGTCAAACTTTTAGAAATCAGGTCTTCAGATAAACAAGATAATTATTTTCCAAGATTTTTTATGTCCCATCTTCTGAATACTTGATGTTCACACACACAAAGAGAAATCCTTTAGTTTTTGTTCTATGGAAGCCTTGTTAAATGACTGTAAATTAAAATAAGTAAGCTTGTTCTCAGCGATGAGCAGCACATGTAAGTAATTGGTCACTAATATAATTAAGGGCTAGTGGGTTTGGTATAAGTCCTATTAATAATCACAAGCCCATGTTTTCACAAGCTCAAGCCCAAGGTCTTTACACAATCACAATGTACTTCTAATGAATGTTGGTACATTTTCTATACACCCAAAATAGTTTTGTACAAAAGCAGCCATATATAAAAAATGTGCAAATGACTAGTGACTGGTTTGAGACTGGTTGAAAATTTGGCTTATCTACATCCTCAGCACCACATAATTTCACAACTGCATTTATATTCAGTCAGTGGTGTTAACACTAGCTTTTGTGATAGTTCCTGTAATATTTCTGAATGCTATTATAATGACTTCCCTATCACCTGCACCTTTTAATGACTCATAAATTCCTTGATTTCTATGAACAGCAAACTATAATAGCACTATAATCAGGACAGCATGCTAAGGTATAGCAGAAACTTCTGCTGCCTGACTACCTCCAGCTTTCCTTCATTGCCTGACTAAATTGTTCAAAATGAGGTTTCCACTACAATTTGAAACAAGGAACTCCTGAGTTCAACATGAATACCAGTGAAGGAGACCATGCTGAAAATTAAAAAGCAAAATAGACAATAACATGTAACAGATTTTAAATAGAGTAAATGCATGAGCATTCACTGCATGACAGGCGTATTATTAGCTGTACCATAATTTCTCTTTTTCCTCTTTCAGTCATTTGATCTTTTTAACTAACAATTTCACCTATCCACCACCTACGCCTCACATACACTGCACACACATGTTCTGCCATGATGACACTTTCCAGTAACTTTTTATGAGATGGTTTAACAGCTTCATTTGAAAACACAAAGGGACTTCGTGAATCAAGTTGTGTGATAAATGCTGGTTTTCAGGCACTCCTCTTTTTTTTCTACCTACCAGGACTAAATCAGTCCCTTAAAACTGCAGTAAGTGAAACATCATAGGGATGACAAAAATCATAGATACTATCATCAGAGGTCTCTGCTTGGTTTTTTTTTTTGCTGTGGTTTGTTTTTTTCTCTGTAAGCTTTTAAGAAACTATCTCACTCTGAGAATTAGGCATTGGATGCAAACACTTTTCCAGAAACTCGTGATATAGTTTCATTTTATTCTGTCTCAGTTATGATTAAAAGCTTTGGCTGTCGGCTGGCCATGCCATGTCTTATGTGATCAGTCTGCTTGAAAGGTGTTCATCATAAAACACACCACTTTTCATATTAATTTTTGTACCTTTCTCACCTGATTGAATGGACATGGAGAAATGTCTTCTCACTTTTAAAGGACAGTTATGAGATACAGCTTATTTTCATAAATAAGCTTGTGCTACAGTGGTTCATGAGGAGATGCTGCTGTGTATACAAACACAGAGGTGTCAACGTGCTCCCTTCACAAGCTGTTAAGTCTTTAAAAAATAAACCTTAATTGATCAGAGTTCATTCTGTATGAAGTGATTTTTAAGATGTGCTTAGCGCCGGCCTAGCTCTGGATCTCTTGAAGTCAACAGGAATTCTATTAACAACAGAATTAGGCTGAGAACTTTTGAATATCACATGCTTCACATCTTTTAGTATTTTTTAATTGTGCATATATAATTTTTGCTTTACTAAAGCAGTTTATGGCAAACCACTTTACCTAAGCTTTGTCAACCAAACAGGTATGAACTCTGTTCTACTTCAAAGTAATACTTCTAATAGCATTGACTGACATCCTGCCTTGAGGCCAATGGCAGCTGTGTCTGATTAGGTAGGCACGTATAAAATAGGTGGTAGAAAAACCAAAATGGAAGTAAATGAGAAAACACATAATCTCATTGATATAATAGAATTTATATAAGGCTTGGAATTAGCTAATTAATTTTTACTTGAAGAGATTATTTTCTAGCTTGGCAGTAACTATATCTAGATCAAGCATGTAAGTGTTTTTTCACTCACCCTGTTTTTTTCTGAAGATGTTACATGCCAGTCTGCTCTGTAAAAGGGACTGTCTTCTATGGCTGGTAAAGTTAAGAAATCATTTTCCCTTTTCTTTTGTTCATATGTTTTAATTTTAACTATCAGTTTCCCATTTCTGTACTACCACTACACCATTCCACTGCTTGTAAATAATATGTTCATAATCATTTAATATAACTTCCTTTTAAAACCAGCTACTATACTGGAAAATTGGAAGTTAAGAAATGGGCCTAGCTTTAAAGACTATTCTGTTGCAATTAGCTTGTGATTTGTATACATTAATATGTATTATTCAAAAGAAAAATCTAATCCATTCTCTAATCTACTGGAATATATCCAAGAATTGTGACTAAATTGTTAAAGTTGATGCCTGTACCAATGGTGTAATCAGTTGTGCTGGATCAGGACTGGTGTTATTAAATATTCTTGTGTTTTAAAATTAGGTGGACTTTGAACTGAATTTGCAGATGATGTGCTGCTATCTAGAGTAATCAAGATTTTAAAAGTCTGGAGAGGAATTACAGATGCAGATGCCAAAGCTGAGTAAATTAACAGACTAATGAGAGAGAAAATTCTTGGAAATGCTCATTAGAAAGCTCCTTTTTTTTTTTTTTCTTTTCCTTTTTAAATCTATTTCCAGATTCTATATTAGCTTTAACTTCTTGCGGAGATCTCTGAGTCATTGCAGGCAGATCAATGAAAAACTCTCCCTGATAACTTGGCCATTGAAGCTGATCCAGCTTCTGCTTAGATCAGTGGCAATACTGCAGCTGATTTCAGTGGTTGGTGATGTTTCTTAGTGGGGTGGGATGAATAATATTACTAAAAAATTATGCCAATAAATCAATGGCCCTGGTTTATGTAGAATATTCTGATTCCAGTAACAAAGTGCTCACATAAGAATTCCTAGAAATACCAAAGGTCTTGCTAATGAAGACTAATCAAACAAACGAAGGGGGTCCTTTCAGAGGACAACAGAAGGAAAAGAACACTTAGGGTTTACCAGCAGTTGAAAGCTAGAGAGAAATAATTGTGGGACGGCTCTGTTCCATGCTTTTTAGCACAACCCTAACAGTAATAGTCATACATATTAATACATACAATTAATATCTTGATTTCCTTTTAAGAGGTGTGATTTTTTTTTTCCTCTACTGAAAATACTGTTATTTTCTAAAGTAAGCAATAGTCCTAATTGTCCTAAGCAATGACCTAAAGGTGCATTGATATTGGTGGGGAAAAATACTGATTTCTGTAAAATTTGGGCCAGTCCCCAAGATCCTCGAGTATGCCATTATGTTCTTATATTACTTTATGTTACAGTGATGGAGAAAATTCAAGAGGCTTACTTCTGCCATCATTTACAATTGGCACTGTGGTTTCTAAAAATTGTTTCCCTTTCTTAATTCTTCTAATGTTCAGAGGGCTTGCTTCTCACCTCTTTTTCTTGTGAAAACCGGAAATTTGAAATGAATGGAGTACATCAGTGTGACAGACTTGAACTTTATGCGTTTCAAGGACAGAGCCCCTTTGCTTGGTATTTGCTGCTAGTTTTATTAGCATAAATTTGTCTACACTTAATTAATTTCTCTATACTTCTACTTTGCAAGGATTTTACCCTGTCTGAGTGTACTTCAGTAATTCTGAATTTTATCCTGCTTCTTTTCATTGACTAGCCTACCAGTTTTTCTTTTGCACACATACCTTGTCTTCCTGATTCTTTTCGTACTTCCTGACCTTGTAGATTAGTCTTCTACATGTTAATCTACTGGAAGCTTTTCTAAAGAGTTGGAATACAAGCTTGTACCTTCCATTATGATCAATAATTTGTCATTCTTCTTAAAAAAGTGCTGAGGGCATTTTTAGGCATGATACCCCTTTGGTGAGCCATGCTAGCGATTTCTCTTGCAGCTCTACAAACTCTTAATTGCATTGTTTCGTGAAATAATAATGTTTCAAGAGTGTGACATAGATGTGAAGTCAGGGGGTTGTATTTTTCTAGATAGTGGTTATCACTAACCTCTCTTCAGTCCAGCTCATATATCCGAACAGGTCTTAAATATATCTGCTAATGATTCCTCTATCTCTTCTGACATATCTTTCTGAGCTCTGAATTAATTCTGTCTATTCCTGGAGTTATGTCAACCTTCAGACTTTCTAATTTCTTGATGAGCTGTTCTGGCATGTTACTGATTTTCTTTGATGTTTATTCTTCCTCCCCCAGGAAATTTATGTCTGATCCTGTCATCGGTCCCAACCTTGTTTTATGGACAATAAAATAGAGAGTTCATTTTTAAGCAGTCTCTCTTTTCTGTTAGTAAACTGCCGTTTGCTGTTTCATAGGTGTGCTTCTGTTTCTCTCAGTGACCTTATGTTCTTTACGTGCTTGAAAATAAAAAAAATACCTTTATTTAGAATTTCCTTACCTTATGTGAACTTTTTCTTTCATTTTCCTCCTTTGCTTTCCTTATCAGTGTGTTACAGTCTTTTAACTTCATGCTATTATCTTTCTAGTTGTCTTCCCTATCAATATTTTTATCCCTTAAATACGCCTTTTTCTTAAATTAATTTTCTTGCATTTTCCTCTTCATCCACAATATATATATATATTTTAACACACAATGTTCTGATGCTAGACAGCACATATAACCTTCGGGCATGTAATAATTGACTTTCACTACTTTCCATTTCCTTCTCTGCCCTTTTTCTCCAGCGCTGTTTTCCATTCAGTCTCACCCACTGTTTCAGTAATTCTCTTCACTGAATTCAGAGTTTTGATTTTTTGTGTGGATGTATTTTTGTCGCATTGTCATCTTAATTAAAACTGTAACTAGACTGTAAGCACTGCTGAATTGATTCCAGTTATGTCCTCTTCTGCTCAAATCCTAAGTGAAGCACTAATTCCTGCTCTCATTCTTTTATATATTGTTCAAAGAGACAATCCCATCTATAAAACGTGTTTAAAAGCATGTTTAAAAATAAATAGGCAAAATTTTAATCTGTGGTCCTGTGTTTGCCCAAGGAGAGGGCACAATGCAGAAGCATCGATGCAGGCTACCCAAGACGACACAGCCAGCACAGACTGCTAGTGTTGCTCGTGGGGGTGGGGATTTTCCTCCCTGCCTTGCCCTGGCAATGCGGTGCTGCAGAGTGGGAGCTCACAGCAGCTTTGGGATGGTGGCTCTCTGGTGATGCAGAGCACCCCTGGTCTTCAAAGCGGACATGCTCTGCAAGGAAGCAATGGCAGAGGCAAATAAATGTCAATATATCCCTTTGACAGTGTAAGGCATCCTTACAGTAGCAAGAACTGCTTTTAGCTATCTTAGCTATGAAACAGTGCTTTGTAGAGTAGTTCATAGAAATCTGAAGTTGTATTTTAACAATAGGTCTCCAGCCTTGCTGACAGAAAAGGTAATTTATTTTGCAGTCTCTTCACATATAATAACACAATCACATATAGTAGATTCTGTCCTTCTGCACTTTGCTATACAGTGTTAATGACTGGCACTTAAATACTTTACAAATTGAATTGCACTTGTATGAGAAACTGTATTGATAAAATAAATTACTATATCTTATAGGGTAAGGTTTTGGTTCTGCAATTGTAGCTGTTACAAATTACTAAAACCCTTTTTATATTGCATTTCACATGACTATATTTTACAACTACTCTAATAAGAAATTCTATACAAAAATTGTTTGATATTAATAGTAATCATTAACAACTTGATAGATTCTTGTTAAGTATATTTGCAATACATTTAATCTTATTAAACTCGGCTCCGAGTTGTTTCTTCTGAATATTATAGGTCTTTATGAAGCTAGCAGTATAAAGAAGAGATTTCAACCATATTCAGCCAAGAATTAGGTTTAGCTTAATGGATCAATTCTTTTCTTATTAAACTGAGTCTGACCAATGCCAAGTAATACATTCAGCATTGATCTTTGTCTCACCCTGCTGTAGCTTGCATTCTCTTTATGTACATGAAAAATAAGGTGCCAAGAATGAAAACAATGCCTGTATAATAGAAATACAGAATTTTTCAGACTTCCATTCTGCTTATCCTATCAGTTTGTTATTAACGTCTTGTTCAATGCTTTTCTGAAATGTTTTTTTAAAAGAACTTTTCTTTCCATAAAGGATATTTCTCCTTTTCTGTAATTACCAAAAAGGAAAATTACTAATAACAAAAGAGATCCATATACCACTGACACATGTGAAAGTCCTGGTAGGGATCTCTCATTCAGTTTTAGAAAGCCTATGTGTATCTGTTCAATTTCTATATGTATGAGGTTTACACAATGAAGTTTAATCTCTAAATGAAGGGAACCTTCTTAACAAGTAATCTGAAGCAGTGGTCTTTTGGTCTGTCTTTATAAAAATAATTTGATTTAATCTGAAAACTGGAAATTACATGAAACTGGAGACATGATAGTTCAGATAATGGTAGAAGTTGAGATGATCTCAGTGTTTCTGCTAAAACTCATTTTTCTGCACTTTAAAGTTCAGAGATAAATACTTTGCAAAGCCTGAAATTTCAGATAAAGTACAGATTGGAATTCCATGAGAACTATGTTTGTTTGTTTTTGTTTTTGTTTTTTTTTAAAAACGGTGCCAAAACGTCTCGTTTGATATACTAAGATCTAATTCAGGGTGAGTTTGTACTTATAAACACACCTTTGGTTTTGTGTACTGTAGAGGAGTGAAGGCAGAGGGTTGATTAGCATTGCTAACATGCAGCTGTGGCCTTGCCTCAGAGGCAGTGGGTTGATGGACATGGACGATGTGCAGGTGGAGCTCGTTCCTGCTAAGTGGTTAAATAGCCCTGAGGATGGTAGGAGAGGAGGTTAGGGGGAGGAGTAGTGTGGTCTGACCTTTGGAGGAAGGTGATACAGCACAGACGGTAGAATCTGACCAAGGGTTAAGCCTTGTTGCAGCCTGCTGGTTTGATTGTGCTACAACAGTTCATGCCATAGACTTTTCCCATCATTCTACGTGTGCCCAGTGGTCAGATTTTAAGTGAAAATGTGGGCCTATTGTGTATGTAATGTCATGTAAAAGTTAACTATCATTTTCTTCTGTATCCAGAACTGCTGTTGCAGGTTTGTGAATGCAAATAATGGCAAAATAAAAAGATAGAACTATATGCCTAGCATGCCAGATCAGTATTTGCAGGTTTCTTCCTGTACTTGTAGGTTTTTAAATGCTTATCACATTTTGCATTGTCATTGTGTTGCATTTGTCATATTTTCAAAATAGTGTAGATATTCAAAAGCACTTATTGGATATGTCCTGTACAAACTACTGATTATATACCGAAAGACATTATTGGAGACTAAAGATGCTAGGTGCTTTCTGCATTTGTATTTACAATCATATTTGTTCTTTGAAGGAATGATTCTGAATCCATTTTTGTACAGTGACCTACACTGTATACTTGGTTGGGTCTTTGATATCACAGAATATGATATCATATGGAATCCAGAACCTTCTGAGACAAAATTACAGACTTCCACCTTTGGAATTAAATACGTACTGCTTTGTGACCTTGCTACTAGAAAGCAAAATAATCACAACGCTTACATAAATCCAAAATTCCATCCTGTAGAGGGCAACGGTACACATAAATGTAATGTAGTGTGTTATACAAACACAACAAGCAACTCGGACCTGTAAATCATTCCAAAGTCTATAATATGATCTAGTCCTAAATATGAACTTGTGTGCTTGCTCTTATACACTGGCATGTGTTTTCATTTAAAAGTTGGTTTTGATGGTTGGGGGGTTTTTTTGTTATATCTAAGTATTTCTGGAGTTAATAAATTACAGAAAGTGTTTAAACATTAAGGAGCTAAGACGGGAATCATGAAAGGAGATTACAGAGTATCAATGCCTGATTTCCAGTGAAATGCAATAATTTGTTTAAAAATCCCAGTGTTTAAATATTTGAAAGCGTATCAGGCATGTCTGTAGAGGGGACTTAAACGGAAGTGAACAGGGTGATATGTTTGAAATTAATGACTGTTTTGTGGCTTCGAATGGCCACAGAACGATTTGGCTATGAAGTCAGACATATAGCAGGTTAAAACTAGAGTTCGGGATAAATTCAGAATTTAATTGTTTTCCTTTATGTCCAAGCTTTACAATAGCTCTACATCAACAAACTTTTGTGTCTTTTTCTCACTAGTCATTCCTACCTGTACATCTCTAGTTTTAGGCACAGATACAGCACGGAGACAGCGTTATTATCTATGGTAGCTGATCGCTACTGTAAATACTGGTAATACCAATACTAGTAAAGTCCATAATGGTTTTGTTGATTTGCTTGAGAAAGCTTGCAGGGATGGATAGGAAGGTCCTTCAGTGTGTCAGTTTCTTTCTCTTCCTAGGAGGCTTGAGACAGTCTGGCATTTTGACTAAGATATAGATGCTACTCAGATTTGTATATTCCCATTCAACTCAAGTCTCTCCAGTTGCTCAAGCTTTGCAGATACAGGGATGTTGAGTGAGAGCGAGTTAGTTAAGGTTTTACCCCAGCTATAATACATCTGTTCTTGTAAGCCATTCTCTTCCATACATCAAAACAACAGCTTTCCCTTTCATTGAAGGTAAACATCTGCTTGATTTTTGCCCGTGGAGTTCACTTTTTCAGCTATTTTGAATGAGCTGCTGTTGGCATAGTTGGGCTACCAAAAGATATCTTTCCAAGTTCCGGTGGATATTTGTTTCCCTAATACTTTTCAGATGTCTGCAAAAGTAGCTTAATTTCAGAAAGGCTGTGCACCCTGGGATTTCCCACTGACTTTGAATTTTTCATTTATTTCAGCTCCTCATTGTTTCAGCTTTGTTCATTCCAATTTAAAGCGAGTCCCTGCCCATTGCTGTTCCCAGCAATATTTATTTTGCCCAGAGACAGAGCCCTGATGTCTCTCTCTGATACAGACCTTGTCACAAGGGTCCATATTAGCGTACTTTAAAGACAGGCTGACTGTGTCACCCCTCATTTTGTTGTCTTGTAGCATATTTGTAGAATATTTTTAAAAGTTAAATGTACAGCAATAGGAGAAAAAGGACAATTTCATCATGTTCATTGAGCACAACATAAATAAATGGTGTAAGTAAAAGACGAAATCTTTTCTATTCTGGGATTAGGTAGATAGATTTCCATAAACCCTATTTAGCTACATAGCCTTGACCTGGTTTGTAGAAAGTTAACATGTGTTTCTGGCTGTCAAATGGGGCCCAGGGATTTCATGTATGTGCATTGTAAACATAATTCTACAGCTCTAGCCAGTGAGCACTCCAGATTTTTTTTAACTGTTCCCCTTCAGCTGGCTGATGGACCTGAAACAACTATACTGATAGAAAAAGAAAAGAAGTTTCAGAACATGAAGCTTGGGAATCTTCAGATTAATAAAAGACAGGAGGGAAAGGGACAAGGTTAAATAAGCTAGTCAGCAGACCTCAGCAATGGGTGCAGAAGATGCAAACCTGGCTGCCTCTTGATTATGTATGTGCTGTCTCCAGGATAGAAACTTCAAAGGTCTCCTGTAAGCCAAAAGCAAACTGCAGCAACTGTGTTTTGCCGTCCCCACTGTTAGCTCTGGAGTACACACATATGTAGTCAGAAGTAGGAACAGATGATAAACTATTGTTTTGAATAATTAAATCTTGAGGGTGTCTCTATTGCTATTCTCTTTAACCTTATTTGTTTACGTTAGAACATTTTCTTAAAGTTTTATGTACATGTGTGTCTGTAGAGCAGCATTATTTTGTTCTGTATTATGGAAACTTGTAGGCACTGCAGTAGGAATTGGATGCAAAAACCTGGGACTGCATGGGATTTAAATGGCTTGGTTTCTAAAAGAGTTGTCTGCCTTCAAACAAATGTCTGAAGTGATATTATGATATGAAATCTACAAAGCTGTTGAAAGAAGATATATTTCAAGTGTGTAGCTATAGTGCCTTGAGAACAGGTAAAATCTAACCATATGCATATTCCTATGCATTATTAAAAGTCTGCTGTTTTCTGCAATGTAGATCTTCAATATTTTTGCATTTTGCCTTATGAAAGGCACACACTTTTACATATCATCTAGTCTGTCAAGCTCATAGTACATATGGCTTAAAACTGAAGATCATATTTAGATAGAGATTTTTTTATGCAAATGAATGAACTGCTAGAAATCAGTAATGTCTTTGTGTGTAAACAGAACACATGCATTGCCTAGACTTTTAACCTTATAAATGGCAGACCCATAATAACCTCTTTTTGACTAAACACTTCATTTCTTAAGCATTTTACTTGCTGTGATAACAACATATTTCTAAATTTTTTCCTGTATGTATACAAGTCTACTAGGACAACATACAGTATTAAATCAACAAATGTCTAATTCGCATGCCAGTACTGTAGGGCTGCCGGCTACAGAGAATTTTTAGTCGTAACAATGGAAGGAGCCTTTTCTCCTTTTCAGTGTGCTGTTAATCCTGCCAGAAATAAGTATGCCCCAAATACTTACACTCTCACTTCTTGCATATTTTTGTAGTTGTATGTTCCTATATAAGCATACATACATATACAGTCACCAACTCGCTTGCCATTCTGACCTGTAGTCATATTGTATTTCCTGTAAGGAAGTCACATCTCCCAGAGTGCTTGTGGACTCTCAACCGACTTCAAACAAAGCAGTTTACATACTCAAAACAAGCTGTAGTACGAATATCTGGGGAATATTGCAGCATCTTCTGTAATGAGCTGGGGAGAAAGCCCAGTGGGTTTTGAAAGCATTGCTTTTAAGGCTGCATCTGCGAATTAACCTGCTTATTATGAGGAGGTATACTGTACCTGCTCCTTAAAGAAAGGCAAAAAAAAATTGTTGGTTGCCAAATTCTTCTAGTATGTATATCCTATTCACACTGCAGTTCAGGGGAGGTCTGTCTGAAAGAAGAGCTTAGGCCAGTCAAAATTTAAAATCACAACAGATTTTAAGTTTGGATTTTTTTTAATATAAATGTTTCAATGAAATTTCCACACTGAACATTTTAAAAGAAAATTTACAATAACTCTCAAATTTTATTCTTAATCTTTGGAATCTTGATCCCCATATTATTTTGCTATTGCTCTTTTCTGTTTTTTGTTTTCCTAGCAGCTCTATTACTGCATAAATTCAGAAAAATAGTAGTTTTACCTAAATAGGCATAGACCAAGAATATAAAAATATGACTGTTCACACAGTTCCACCTCCAAGCAGCAGACTTTTGGATGAGATCAGTATTATTTCTGTGTATACAGACAGTAGCTTGCTCCATATCCACACCATGTTGGGAAGCAAGGAAGGGCATGAGTTCCAGGGAGCAGCCGGCTGTTCCAAGGAGATGCCTGCCTGCTCTCCAGCTTTGACAAGAAGGAGGCAGGACTGTATTTGCAGCTCCAGAGGATTACAGGGGCAGGAGCTCTTTCTGTCTCGATGCCTATGCACACAATTATGGGAGGGCTGTCATAATTGGACCCTCTGTTCCAAACTGTTTCTTTACAAAAGATATGGTAGCTTTAAAAATGAGCTTAAAAGAAAGCTGTGCTTCAGATTATCATATCCAGTGTCATCTGATCTTGTAAGAGTTAGATAAATGTATGCTTACTAAATGTTAAAAGACAATTAGCCATAGATTTTACTCAAAATTAGTCAATAATAGGAACAGTGAGAGTAAAGAACATTGCAGCTTGTTGTGTAGGTCTTGTCTTTGTCTGGGTTTTACACAGTCTGATTTGGAGGCTATGCCTTGACCTGTCTAAAATACAATTAATTTTTAAAATATTGTAGGTCTGGTTGAGCCCATCGTGAGCTCTGATTGGTAGAAAATCAATTATTATCCACAAGGGGACAGCTTCTCTTCCAACTCTGCTACTTAAGTACAAATGAACAAAAGGAGAAGGATAATTGTTACCTTGAATTGATAGTGTAACTGATTGTGATCAATTCTGAGGTGCTTACCGCTTATGGGAATGCCCTTTGGGGTGACTTCATTATCTCCATATATACACTGGAATACTGCAAAAGGTTATGTCGGAAATCGGTGTAAGGATTAAGTATATACATGTGAGAAGCTCAATGTGTTAAGAAATAGATGTAAATAGTTCCTGGAGATGAAGGAAGGCACGAGGTACTGCAAAAATAATAACTGCAGAGCTATAGATATGTGTCAAGGTAACTGCGAAGATGAAGCTTGAGTGGCATGTGTGTTCATGAACAGTATGCTATGTGTAAATGTACAGATTTATCCACTGCAGGCATATGTTTAGACTTACCTACTTTCTCCATATATGTTAAGATATTTTTAAACTTTTCTTATAAATTGGGCAGACCAGAAACCAGCTTCCCCCCACTGCCTGGCTGAGAGGCCTCCAGCTCTTGCTGGGGCAACCAGCACTTGGAGATTGAGAGATCTCACTCCTTTGGTCCATTCAGCCCCTTGCTTCTCTCCTGAGAAAGCCATTAAAAGTGTTGTCAGGTGTGTTGATGATGATAGATAATAATGGCAAACATACATTAGGAATCTGACCTGGAACTACCAAATTCAGTTTGTATAGACTAACAAATGGCCATTAGACGGTAATGACCTATGTTTGATCCCACAAAACCACTTCCATTTTCAAATGGCAAGGATAATAAATAAGACTGTGGAAGACTTCTGAAAGTCAATAAGCTTGGGCTTCATCATGTCAATAAGGAAGAAAAAGTTTCACCTTCACAAAAAATACCATGCTGTCTGTGTTAGACTGCTAGTTCAAGTGTCTTTTCTGATACCTACTACATGAGAAAACATCTAGTCTCTCAGGTACCTGGGCTTCATAAATCCCGAATCTCTCTCTTAAAGGCAGTCAGATGCTGGTGCAGGTGATGAAAAACTGGAGTATGACTCCCTCAAGGAGGAACACCAAGGCACTGAGGGCCAGCTTTTCAAAGCAGGCTCATTTGAGCTCCTCCTGGTGCATAACTAAGCAGTTTAGCAGGAAGATTGGGTTTTACCTGTGAATGTGAGGGTTGTGTACTGCTCTTTTCAGAGGCAAAAGAGAGAATTTGCCCAAACCCATCCACACATGATTTCTGCTTCATTTTCTTTGTCTTTGTTAGTAATTTCATTTGTGCATATAAGATACAGTTTGCAAAATCTGCACATATCAGTGAATGCTTATAACCTGAAACCTACCATATTAAGCAGAGTACTCGGATCACTCTTACTGGTCAACAACGTGTCACCAGTTTAAAGCCTGAGAGAAGTAGTCTAGTGTGAGGATATAAGCAGGCAGAGTTTGGCCCAGAGGGTGGCTAGAGTGAGTGGTCATTACGTCTCAGAGAGACCCAAGTGTTTGCTATTCAGTAAAATAGTATGTACATATCTCTTGGGAACGATACATAAAGTGCATAGTTGGAAAATGAATTAACATACATGGTTTGCAAATACATTTTTAACTCAGTTTCCCTGACAGATACAGAAATTTTGAGGTAACGCTTCTGACATTTTAGGTAATTAGAAAAGTATGGGCATGTTTTCTCTTGGGAGCTGTTGTGTAGAGGTGTGTATACATAAAATTTCCGAGTGTCAGAAATTTTCCGAAAAGGTTAAAATTCACTTTTGTGATGTACATAATGCTATGGTATGTTCCAGCACTGTACAGTTCTAGTGCTAAAGACTATGAATCCACAGCCCAGCAGCTGGTGGGGCAAATCAGGGCATAGCTGGCTTGTATGAGCTGCTGCCGGACAGAAAGGAGCTGACCATGGCCTCCCCGGGCACTTGGTGGTTTATGGGTGCCAGAATTCCCGTGGGGACCGCAGACATAAGCAGTGGCATGTAGGTGACTGGGTTGGACCACTGGGCACCTGGCCTTGTTGGAGCAGCGATGGGCTCTTCTCAATCACTTGCTGCTTGAACACACTTAAGCAACTCTGAAAGGGAACAATTCACCATTTTTATTGCATAGTAAGTTTGTTAATTGCTTTTTATTGTCAGTTTGGATCAGATTTTTTTTCCAGCAATGGAAGGATTGGTGTTAGATGACATAGTTACACAGACCTGAGGAACTGGAAATGCTTGGTTACTAGAGTTGAAAATTTGTGATTGGTATTTCTCTTACTACCAGTTTCTCTGAGGAGCAGGAACACACTGAGTTTGGGTGGCCGAGCCCTGACATTTTCTAGGCTGTGCTAGGTCTGTTCCAGGCTTGCCAGGTGACAGGGAAGTCATACCACCTCCCTGTGTCCTCACTCCCCTGTGTACTATCTCTTTGATCTTAAGCTCATGATGTATATTGCCTTTTGCTATACATGTCAGGTACCTGGTGTGAAGTCTCCCTCTCCCTCCGGGTTCCTCAGCATTATGGAGGTATACTATAGCTGTATGAAATTTTGAGGGGGTTCATATAAGACATATAGAAGTGTTGAAGGGTGTTACCACACAGGGCCATGTGATCCCATGACTTTTTGCTTATTCTAGTATTCAAATACAAGGAAACACATACAAAATTGTACAAGCAGAGAAGATGGAATGTAGTTTTTACAAGCACAAAGACAAAATACTATGTCCTGTTCTAGCTATGCTAGACACATACGACCCATCCATGTGAGAATTATGCTGCAAACAAAATGTTAAGATATTACATCTACAGACACATGTAAATGCTAGAAATCCTGCCTAACACTGAGTGATGTTAAAACCAGCATATTGGTTGTTAGACAGTGTGTCCATGGACATGATATTACCCGTGTTTTTCTTCCTCCCCCATTGTCTCATATGACATTATTAACCTTTCTGAACATATGTAAATGTGCGTCTCATATTTGAAAGACAGCATTTGAGTGACTTTACTGCTGAAAGAGTATCTGACTTGCTGCATACTTTATTTTAAAATGAGAGTGAAATGTGTACTGTTTTATATTGCTAAGACTAGGCGCACCGCACTTAAATAGGATATGACGGCACAAACCTTTTTAACAGAGATACCACTGCACACCTCTAACCCTTCTGTGGAATGGGACTGTCATCTCCATTCCTGATGGTCAGTAGTGCTGATGAGAATGTCAATTAATATAACATGTATCCATACAGGAGTTTGTACCAATTCAGTTAAGTTCATGCGTATTTTCTTTGTGCACACAGGCTTTCTCATCAAGCTGAACTGAAATAAAGCTAGTTCAAGCAAAATAGATGTTGCTGCTTCAGTATCAAATTATGTTAGTTTCAAATCATACCCTTAAGTAAACAAATGTGCCTTTTTATCTAGAGGAACTATTGAAAATCCAGAAAATTGAACCACTTAAAAACCTAGGTCTTGAACTGGCCCCTTTATTGCCTTTCAACACTGAAGTAGTGTTGGAATTCCAAATGGATCATTTTGAGTATTTTTCTAGGTGTTTTTTGAGCTTTTTGTATTACCAGTTGTTGCAGAGGAGACTTTTAATAAGCAAAATACTAAAATGTATTCTAATAAAGCACATTTAAGTCTATTTCCTATTTACCCTTTTAAAAACTGAAAGATGAATGAACAGTTTGTTAATCCAAAAACCTGCTTATAACGTGAACATTTAAAAAACTGTATAACTGCAAATATATATTAAAATAAGTTAAACAATTTAAAAACAATTACAAATCACTTACAATAGTCATCTAGTGTATACTTAAAGGCAAATACAGATTGTATATTTTTCAACTGGATAGAAAAACTATTCCAGCCACTTGGTGTCTGAGAAGCAAATGACTGATTGCTTTTCTGGTATTAAACTAGGGGACTGCAAACATTAAAAAAATCACTAGACCTTGAATTATATCAAAATATAATTGGAATAAAATAATTCAGAAGATAATTCAGTCTTGCTACTAATGTCGTTTACACAGATAGCAATGCTAATATTTTTTCCTTTGTTGTAGACTTAGCCCGTTTAACTCTGTGGGTGCCAACCTGACCCTCTGCACCATGGACAGTTTCTGTTTAAAGATCAGCTTTTTTATATATATTTTTCCCCGTAAAGCACACTATATTCTTGTAAGTCTCTTCTGTGACATTCAGAAGAATAATGCTGATCCTGCAACACTTGGAAAAAGATCTTCTAAGATTCTTAGGAATTTAAAGGTCTAAATAAACACACAACAAGAATTTCCAAAGCACCTAAGAAACAGTAGTTGCTAAAATACATTTGAAAACCTGTCTTTATTCATTGGAGTAATTCTGTATAATTCTTTAAGGTCAATGAAGTGTTGTATTGAGAAATTCTGAAGCAAATAAGGATGACAGTTAGCCTGCCATATAACATATTGCCAGATGATAGATAATAATGTATATTATGAATATACTTTACTTTTTAAGCACTGTTTGTTTCTATATTCTGCTTTACGTGTCTCTAACAGCCTTGCCATGATCAAACCTGTTTAATATCTGACCACCAACCTTTTCAAATTTGACTAATCACTCAATCTCCAAGCTGACTTGCCCTGGAAAAGCCTGAGTTTGAGATTGTGCTAAACTATGTGTGAAGCTGCCCTTTGAAATTCACATCCCTTCAAGGAGCTCCAAGTTAGGAACATAAAACTCAGATTCCCAAAATGACTAGTTGCCTTTGAAAACGGTGGCTATCATTTAAAGAATTTTCAGTCAGCAAATTTCCATGCCTGAAATATAAACAGATGAATGGAAGTTGTTGAAGACTGAAATATTTACTCACTTTGGTCTTCATCTAGGTGACCCAGAGATCAATGAAAGCATATTGATGTCATAGGAGGCCAAGGTTCTAAACCAATGTGTATGTGCTATATGCCAGCACACATATAGATCCATACCAAGCAAATACTGTGCTTTTGCTCACAGATAAAAAGAATATTATTGGTTAGGAAAGGAAGCAGTGAATGTGACAAGATGTGTTCTTTTGTTACTGGTTGTAGACAGTATTTGAGAGGCATGGTACTATTACAGTGGAACTCAGAATATTAAGAACCAGAAGAAACATTTCACCTTTTTTTTCCACTTTATGGAAAATTCCAAGGCAAGTTCAAAGGTGGAACTAATGTATAGCTTATAGATAGGAACTTACACCTTCACAGCCACGTCATCTGTAGCTGAACTGGGACAATTCATGGCTCTATAATATATAACATTTTTGCCATTAACTACACTCTAGCACCAAGCATTCAGAGCAACAGAACTATTGTTTTCTTGAGTCTGTCTCATGACAGCAGACTTTGTGTGTGAGAGAGAGGGGTTTCTCCAGCTGCAAGAATTCAGTAGGAAGCAGAAACCCTTTTTTCTGTGTGGGGGACTTGTATTGTTGATAACCTGATAGACGATTGTCTGTCTGCTGCAGTATTTAGTAGCTCCCATTAAGTCTGGAGGTAACATGCCTCTCTTTTGCCCCTTTTCACATCAAGCATGTGTAAAAAGAAACCTAAATTTACTTACGACTGTGGGAATCTCAGGGTCTTCAATGAGATTCCCTTCCCTTATCACAAATACTCCTGTGATGGTGGAGAAAGACTTGTTAGTGTAAGCCATTAAGGGTCCCAGATCAGGAGGCAAATAAAAGAACCCGTTACTTGTTTGCCGTATTTTGTTAATGGGGCCACAGTGCAGAGGTGTAGCATTTTAAACCCTGAGTTTTTAATATTTAGCCCTGGCAAAGGAATGGAGATATACAAGGTATCTGTTTTCTCTGCAGCATCCCATACAAATAATAAGGTTACAATAACACTGCTATATCAAGATGAGATGATACAGTTGTGGGGCAGAAAGAGACTAAAAGGAAAGTCAGCTCCAAAATCCAAGGCCCCATCTTATCTGAAAGCATGCCCCCCAGTTTAAACAACACACCTTACTTAAAATTAGGATTCAAAAAAAGTTTTTTAGACTGTGACACCCCAGCTGACATTTGGAAGGGGTCTTTCTTGGCTTGTTTAGACATTGTGTCCTATCCTTGGTAGATTAGCGGGTACAGAGCCTGCTTAAGTTGGCTAATTAATTTCAAAAGCAGTGTAGAATTGACTAGCAGGTAATTTAATCTAAAAATAATTAAAACTATTGAAATTATTACATTGTTGTTTAATTAATATTAGTTAATATTGTAATTTTCAGTCTAAATTATGCTGATTAAAGGCTTCTCTCATAAATACCAATAAAATTAATTACAAATTAATTAAATTTGCTAAAAGATTCTCATAATGGACTTCCAGCTATTCTTGATTTTTGCAATAAATAAACAGAAGCATTATTAAGTGGTATATATTCCTGGGGGAGATATTTAAACATGATATGCAGATATTGCAAATGGAAGGATTTCCCATGAAAATAGACATGCTTAATAGCAAAGGCTGTGTTTTCCCCTTCTAGTTAAAGAGGAAAAAAAAAAAAAGAGCTCAAAAGCAACATTTTTATTTTATTGTTTGACAAGACAAAATGTTTCACATTCTGTTCCATCTGTGATTCCAGGAAAATTTCTTGACACATGGCAGTTATGCTTCTTTCCAGTTCCAGTGTCTTGTTTTGTAAAGATTGTTTGTAGTAAATGAGGGCACTTCACAGTTTAGCAAAAGGAAGTCCACTTCGTTACCTGGATGTCATAAGATTTGCAGTGGTCACGAGAGTAATTTCTTGTGGTTTAGGGAAGTGATGCCCACATTTACCAAACCACGCTGTCACTGTCAGGGTGGGGCTTTGTACCAGCTCTCCATTTTGCTAGAACAGAAGTGGTGGACCAAGTATGAAAAACTGCAAAATTGCATCCTACAAAGAACTTAATACTAACCTTGGAGGTCTCTCTCTCTCTTTCCTTGGCCAGTAATAAAAGCATAGCATTTAATTACAGACGTGGATAGTTCTTGAATCTCAAAGGCTTTTAAAAAGGATGCAAATATTGTTTCAGTGCTATAGGTAGAGAAAAAAGACAAAAAAGGAACAACACACAGAAAAAGTGCTCTGATAGCAAAACATACCATACAAGCCATAACAAATCGTCTAATATAACAACAGAGGATAATGAATGTAAAGTTGCATGGGTAACTTTACTCAGGTATTTCTCAGATGTGCTGAGTTTACAATCCTAATTTACGTATGCATTATGTCCTGGCAAACCGAGTAAAAAATCCAAGATTTCCATCTAATGGAAATTCTGATTTCAATATCTGCTTCCATCTCAAATCAAATAAAAGCTGCAGCTATCACAATATTTATAGAGTGAATACCTACAAATAAATACAATTACATCCAAATCGGCAGTTTGTTTTATGAAATAGAAATGGTTTGTTTGCTTTTCTACAATCATTTCCACATTCAGTTTCCTCCCTTTTGTGGTGCTACACCACAAAACAGGTAGTAACAGGTGAGTAGACCTGTAATTCAGCTGTAATTTGCACCAGGTATTTCCCCCTTCTGAATTAGGCACAGTAATTGTAAATTACATGTCCCATGATTCACCTACTGTCCTACAGACCTTAGAATCCTTGAAAGGGAAGATTAGGTAAGGAACTGAAGGGAAGGTAGTTTACTTGCTATGTCTTGTGGGAGGGTTTCAAAGGAAGGATTTGAGCTACAGTTCCCAGGAGGTACTCTGGTATTGGGCATAGATGTATGTAACGTAAAGTTGAATTGTTAAAAAAAATTAAAGTTCTGGTACAGTTCAGCAAATCAGAGTGTTTTGGGTTTTGCTAAGCTGAGCTAAAATCAGTTTGAACACTTAAAGTGCCCTGAATACGCTGAATTTTGTAGCAACATTTGTAACCTCTTTTATTTTTAAATTCTTGATAGATCCTGTAAGGTGGAAATTCTTATTGCTGGATTACATAGATGCTTAGCATGCAGAATTTCCACTGAAATTAGTGATGGGGTTGTCAGAATATGGGCTAGCTTATATTTTATTAGAAGGTTTCCTTGACTGAACTTGATCTTATGTTCTCAGTGCTCTCAGGAATGAACTTAACAAAATTTAAAAGAAAGTAGTGTCCATTTAATTTTGATTATATTCTCTACTTTGTCTAAAATACATTTTTAATTGCACTATTTCTGGGGAGCTAATGAAGGAAAAAAATTGTTTCTGAAAAATTGAATCACAGCTGTAGTAGCAGATAAGGCTGACATTCAGTTCTTAGAAAGAAGCAATCAATGTTGAATGTATCAGGTGAGTTCATTTCTCTTGCTCTGCTTTAATAGCTTATAAAGAAGATTGATTAAGTTCTTGTTTGATAGATCAATAAAGGAATGAAACTGAGCTTTTCCTCCTTCAAGCATGGGTTTGTCATGTGCTGGGGATTGTAGAAACCGAAGAGAAGTAATGTTAACTTGGAAAAAAAATCCAAACACTGGGATTCTAATGAGCTCATTCATATCATGTTGCTTACACAGCACATAAAACAGCAACCACATGATTCACATAGTGTGACCATACACCTTAGTTTCTTTTTCCATAGCGCTCAGTTATGTTCTTCATATCCTTACACTTTGTAGACTGGTGCAAAGTGTGTAAGTTTTATAGATTGAGAAAACAATAATTTGTGTGTTTGTATACATGATGGTGCAAGCTTAATATGAGACAACCTCTTGGCTTCTATCCAGACATGGTAATGAATTATTTTTATGGGCATTTGAAAATTTTAAAGATCATCTTAGCCTTCAAAATATGAATTTTGAGAGAATTAAGTTTCAACGCAGGTTTCTGACGCCTCAGCTTATTTCGGTTTGGAATGAGAAGAAAGTATCCCAGTATATCAATTTCCAGCCAAAGCAGTGCAATCATGTCAAAGTTTGAACCAGATTGATTTGTTGATTTGACTTTTTTTTTTTTTTTTAATGTAGCATTTCACTCCCTCTTGCAGTGCTTTCCAGTGGTCAAAAAAAGGCACAAATTGTGGAATACAGAACAACGTGAGGATGAAGGGAAACAAGAGCTATAAACTGTAGCGTTTGTGACAGTAGAAATGTCACGGATATGAGAAATCACAGAGGTAGCACAACATCAGTATTTTATTTGCACATATAAACATTTCAGTATCTTATATGGTGGCCCATGTTTTTTATTTACTTTTGTTGTTGTCTTTTATGGTTGTGTCACACACCTAAACGGAGTCTGCAGGTCTTGAGATGTGAGCTGCCTTTACAAAGGAGACATTCTTCTTTAGCATAATGTAGGCGTGAGAGACAATTTCAGCATTTATCTCATTTAAATAACACAAAAGCCCAGATATTGCTTGTATCTCAAAAAAAGATAGTCAACACATGTACTGTGGAGACATCCAGGATGCTAATTATCTGTAGAGAGTGCTAAGTATACAACTAGCTGTACATTCTCATTTTATTTTTATATATATATAATGCACACACAGGTGTTTTTTTTTTCCTCTGAAGAACAGTTATTTTAAGAATTATGTACACGATACAAAATCCTGAGATGAAAGCTGGTAAGAGCATTGTGTGTTGCTTGTAAATTCCTGATGCATTGTTACTGTTACTAGAGTACATATTCAACTTAAATCTTATTGATTTATTATTGATTTTTGTTAATAGTGAAGTTTCTTGATACAATGTGACAGACAGCTTGTATCAGCAATTTCAATTAGATCTCTAAATAACTGATTGTATAGACTGTCAACTTCTGTCTGTTCAAATTAACTTTCACATCTGAAGTCTTGAGTGTTCAAGCTGCATCAAGTAACTTTGGCCAGGCTTTCCCCAGCCCTACAGTGACATACAAACATTGAAAGAAGATGTGGCAAAGGGACTCTCTTTTCCCTTGTGCCCCTCGGCAGAGGTCAGGCATAGTCAGAGTGTCTGCTTGCACAGTGCCTAGTTCATCCCGTGTCTCCGCCAACACACAGCTTCCCTATACGGGCAGGGAGGAAAGGGCCCGTAGCTGGTACAACACTTACACTTTGAGAGTCCCACAAAGGTGTCATGTGCTGTGGTACTACCTGTTTTAAATGTTTGCAGTTTGTTCATGCTTGATACGCTTGGAAAATTTTATGGAATACTAAAAAACCCTCTGCTATTGGTAAATTTCTTTCTCTAATAATGGAGATATTGACAGTTGTTTTTTCTTCCGACTTAGTGTCCTAAGCTTGTCTTGCAACAGCAGTTTTCCTACATTCTTTAGAGAATAATTCTCTGGCTTTTGAATTTTCTATTTTTTAATTTGAAATAGAGGACTGTGTTTCATGATTAATTGCTAATCATTTTATATATGGTTTTGCTGCTTAGTTTAAAAATTAAAACGGTTTGTTACTAGGTGAATTTTTTTTTTTTTGTTAATGTTCCAAAAGAAATGGTGCCTGATGGAGAAGTTGCTTTAGTAGGTCTTACAGGTATCCTGCATTACTAGGAAGAGATACAACTCTCATAAAGATCGTAAGAGAGTAAGAATAAGAGTGGTCATATTCTGTCTGTAGGTTTTCAGTCATGGATTTGAATTTGTATGTGACTAGAGTCTTACTATAATAATAAAAACAATGGGTGACATTCATTCTTTGGTAATCATGAAACAAAACCACTGTGCATTACACAGTTCCAAAATGGAATCCAGTAACGCATACTACAGTACGTTCGTTATCACAGTTTGCCTTTGTTAAAGTTGTGAATGTTTTCTTTTTTGAGAGAAGATTAGGCTTTATATTTCAATCAAGTATTTGAACACAGTAAGAATAACATCTGTTGCACTGAAATGCAGTTTTCAAAGTTATTTGCATTTTCACCAATCAAGCTTGTTTGCAGGAAAAAAATTTCACTTAATTGTACGATTAAGTGCATTGGATGCCTACAGGGCTGCATAAAAACATGAAGGCAGATTATCTGTAGGGTGGTGCGTGGACTGAGATTCCCAGTGTTGTGGTGTTCTGGTCTGGAGTGATTGAGGTGTGATAAAGCAGTGACAAAGATGCACTGGACCTGACATAGTCTACTCTGGACAGGAGCCCTAAATGGAAAACTATAGCTTGTCAGTTCCTATCTGTCAGATCAGTAAGAGCAGACACTTCTAGGTTCCTCATCATGATAAACTGAAACACTTCAGTATGTGTCTTGAATTGGATGAGACCTTGTTGGAAGTGCTAGGTGTGTTCACACCTGCTGTTAGCAGCAGTTGTATTTTCAGTGAGCAATAAAGACATGCCTTCCTCCCCCTTCTTTGGCATGAAGTCATCTACATGTGGGAGGAATCGTCTAATTAGGGTTGGTTAAAGGTACATAACTGTATCATGCTCATCAATTTCCAGCACGGATGCTCAAATCTGAAGTCTGAAGGGAGTGCTGGTATTTATTTTCTTAATAACTGCTGATATCCCAGACTATCTTTCAGGTGCAGGAGAAATTCCTGAAACCTGCAACTGAAGTGGTGACTTTAAGAAATTATTTCCCAGTTCCTATTGCGAAGGCCAGCTTGATTGTGTGGACACATTGGTCGGATGTTTTTTTCTTTACCCATTTTTCAAATGCATTTTCCATCAAAACTGTGTAACCCAGGTCTATGAACATATTAAAAATTAATATTAATTTTAATAATTCAAATTATTAAAGTTAATAATTTAGATTTATTTTAAAATTAAAATTGAAGAGATATGTGTATTTGATACTTTTTGCATTAGAAAACAAATGCATCTGCTAAAAATATATAAAGGGTCCTAAACAGAATCTGAATGTTGAAATTTTGTCTGAGTGTTTTCAGTCAGCATATTGGCTGCCATGTGACTGCAGATACTCGACAAATGGGCAAATGAGAAACAATTACTTTCCAAGAAAGTATCTTGAAGGCAGTGAGGGATCACATTAAATCATGTGGTTTAACTTCAGAATAATTTAAAATTCTGTGAAGAACATCAAAACATTCTTAATTTATCATTGCTTAATTAATTGCTATTAATTAAAAATTGAGAAGTGAGATCAAAACTGGTCCTCAAAAAATGTCAAGTTGTTTTATTTTCAACTGTTTGTGTTTTCTTGCAAAATTACTTTCTTTGTTAAAATCATAGGTCTGATTAGATTAATAAAGCTTTTCTTAAAAGAAATCCATTAGATAATTAGTTCATTTGGTGCAAAATCTAAATGTGGCTGACTGCTAGCAATGTATTTGCAGTTCCCGGAGAATGTTGCATATTTAGTGGCTCCTAACACTTGCCCCCTTGGAACCGTGACTGGAACTGTGTGGCTGTATTCTTCACCTCTGCAATATTTCTGAATTTGGGTTTTGGGTTTTTTTATACCATCACCCACCCCTTTTTTGTTTTTTTGTTGGAGAGACATCTGTGATGAAGAGGGGGTTTTGTTCGTTTTGCTTTTGGTGTGGGTTGTGTTTTGTTTTTGTTTTTGTTTTTTTGGGGGGTCTTTTTTGTTTTGTTTTGTTTTATTTGTTAGTTTTGTTGGCCTGATAAACATTTGCATAGTCATGTTGCAGTTCAGTCTAAGAGGAGCCTCTGGCACGATCATAGTTCACTTGACTCTGTAGCCTGTGGTTTCCTTGCACAACAAATGGAAATTAGTAATTAGCCAGATCTTATATTAGATGGAAAAGGTCATGGGGTTGCAGATGTCTGGGGAACGGGTCAGGATTTCAGCATCTAATAGCTTTCCCAAAGCTGTTTGTACCTTGCCACATCCTCAGGGACCTGTTACCTGGTTCAGATACACCTAAACCTCCCCTGAGCTCAAGGCATTGTATTCTGCAGAGCTGTCCTCCCACTGGCCACAGACTGGGGCTGCAGGAAACCTCCTCTGAAGGGGGGCGGCAGGCTTGATGCAAATGCTACATTACTAGTATCAAATGCTGAAGCATTACCTAGGCGCATACATGAGGTTGGGGAGCTATTGCCAGCAGATGAATGCTTGCTGCCGTGTGTAGCATGCTGCCATGGAGCAAAGACCTGGCCTGCTTCCAGGGGCCTCAGAAACTCAGGTTGGTGCTTGTAATGTGCTTTCCTCCATAACTCTTCCCTTTGGCTTCTAAAGCCACACATTTTAATTTGTTGACACCAACTTTATGAACATATTCATGAAAGAGTAAAAAGTCAATGTTGTAAAAAGTGTAACACTCCTATCTAAACACATGGTTATTATTCATTGTAGTTAGATTGTGGAGTAAATTATTTGTGGAGAACTCAGATTGCTATGTGGAATGTAATCTAGCATGAGAGGCACACCTCTGTGGTGTCAGGCAAATAACAGTAAGGTGATGATAATAACAATATTCAGGTTAGCTTCGTGAGTCAGAGAATCCTGCGCAGTATCAAACGCTGTTTTATCTTATTTTGAGAAGAGAAACATGTAAGAGCCACTAATTGTGTACATTAAAAAAACCCCAAGAAATGCAGCAAAAAACAAAAAAAAACCCCAAACACCACACTTTCCTAAACCTGAACTGGAAGGGAAAGACTGGTTTGGAAAGGCAAACACTAGAAGCTCCCAGCAAAGTGCTTTTATCAGCTGCTTTCAGGCAGCTTTGGGCTGATGGAGGCTTTTAAAAGCATCATAGGTTAGGCTAAGCTATACAGTGTTAGCCCATGCTCTCAGTTTTTAGTGGAAGGGCACCTCTGCCAGCTTGGAAATGCTACAAGGAAGTTCAGCAATGCACAGTACTAAGGGGTGTTTGTAATCTGCATGAGGCTTCCCGAAATGTATGCACATTTAACTTGATGAACTCTAAGTAATCCCACTGACTTCCATGAGTGCTCAGTTTTGTAACATTCAGCTTATATGCAAGTCTTGACACTCCTGGTGCGTCAGATGCTTGCTTTTAACAGTTCCTTTGAAAGCTAATAGAGCTGTACTTTGAATTTCACTGTTATAATTCCCTGTGTTTATCTTGTGCAACCCCATGGATGCTAAAAATGCTGGCTGGAGACTTACTGGAGTGATGAAAAAATGCTGAGAAAAAGGCAAGAAGCATGCCCTTTCTTCCTGGAAAAAGTGGGCTTTCTTCTTTTATGGGAAATGCTATAAGTGAAAATCGGTCTCAAATCCTTTAAGAATTGGGCCCAATTCTGATGCCTTTTACTATCAGAACAAGGTTGGGCTTATTGTATAATTTTGAAGTTTTGTGATGTATACTGATAAATCATTTCCTTATTTTTAAAATTGAATCCTTGCTTTAAAGTACCATATCTATTCATTTTCCTATCTTAAATTAAGTCTGATTCTGCACTCTTTCCATAAGCAAAAAGCCTTTTGAGACTATTTGGAGATTTGCTTGTGTGAGCACAGCAGCAGGGCTTGAGCTGTGATACACTGGATGCTTCAGATGAAGTGATAAAACTGACTTGTTACCTGGTACATGGTCTAGCAATATCTTTCTAAATATTGAAATGAAGTACTTACTAGTCCAGTGCTGTACTTACCACGTGGGGTATATCAGAACTATTCCTGAACCTGTGTCTGAGGCTACTTTATGCATTAAACACAACAAGAAAGTCAAAGGTGTGTATTACATTAAGATAACATTTTTTCAGGGTCACTGAAGGCATCTGGCTGTGCCTTGTATCTCAGACTACATTTGAGACTTTTATCTCGCAGTAATGTGTGTGTATGTGTTTGTTTTGTTACCTAATCATAAAGTGGCATTTAAAAATTGTGCTTTTGTATTAGCTGATGAGGTCCTCTAGCTGTATATGCAGCTAGCTGAGGCAGAAAAATGCATGGCACCTTTGCAGCTGGGGAAGGCTCAGCTACAGCGGGATATCGTGAGGACATTTGGTGGGTCTGGGATGCAGGACACGCTGCCTATTTCTGAAGGGGCTTTGTGTGGGAAATAGTTGGAAAAAAGCATACTGGCCACAGGATTGTCAAATGGGCCTGTGCCCTGTTGAGCATTGTTCATCTTGTCCCAATATATGTTTGGCATCATCATCAGCAAGGTAGCTGCAAAGATGCTCTGCTTACTCCCTCTCTTCTCCTGTCACTAATGTATTATTCCTTGATCAAAGCATAATTATTTGGACTTATTCAGAGTGTTGATTCTAGGAGAACCTCGTGTCCTGTTAGAGTAATTTTTCTACTACAAGCAACCTCAGTTAATAAAAAGGGAGTGAATCAAGATTACAAATGCCTGAAGGAAAAACGCAGTCTCGGCTCCCTCTCATCCACTTCCCAACTCCTTTTAAGGGTCATGGGGAAGAGGCTCTGGTGAACATCACATTTCTGTCTTTAATCTACTGAAGATCTTCAAGATATGGAAAAGCAAAGTATCAATATTTTAGAAGAAGAGGTACAGTGTATAGGCCATATGGCATTGAAGAACAGGATCAGGGTTTAGAAACCAGAAAGGACAGGTAATCACTAGGAGAGCTTTCCTTGTTTTCAGAGTTGGTTCTGTTCTAATTTGTCAAAAGCAGATTTCCTTTTTCTGATAAGACACTAATGAGTGGCCTGTGGTCAAAGGCACAGGCTTCCATCTTGTGGGTAACAGTCTTGTAAAGAGTCTCAGCCAACGTGTAAATAGAGAGAATGGGCAAAAGGTCTGAAGTGCCCTTTCCTCTTGAGGGATGGTCCCAGCTGTCCCTGGGTGTGGGACACTGGCCTGATGGTGTCACTGATAGTGCCTGGCTGTGCCTCTCTGGCAGATAATGGTTATGTGTATCTGGACAGGAGGCAAAGGAAACGGTGATGGATGAGAATATTTATCTGGAAAGAGGGAAGAAAGATTTGAGAGAGGCCAGAGAACTATGCATATATGGGGCACTGAGATATGCCACTGTGTGTGTTGCATGCAGAGTGCTTTGGGCTCAAACCTGAATGATACGTATAGGGCAACAAGATGTAAGTGTGAGATTTTCCTTTTCAAAAGACAAGATTCAAACTAGCTTTGTAAATTCATAGTAATCTGTCACGGAAAGGGGTGATTTCGCTTGAGAATTCTCTGTTTAGCAAAATGGGATAGTTTTTTGGAAAGCTTTAAAATAGGCTACATTAGAGTTTAGAGCCTTTTAAGATCCTCTCATCCCTGGTTTTGAGATGCATACAGTAGTAATTTTATTCCTGAAGCTTGCACATTTTAGCAACACTAGCTTTTAATTCATTATACAGCAGTATAGAGCTGTTGAGAGAGACATAGCAGCTTGATTCATTTGAAATCCTAGGACAAATAGGCTTTAAAAAGCAAATGCATTCATTCTGACACTAATTATGTGTCTTTTCCACATGTCGTAGTATCTTGTGTCACAAATTGCTCTCATTTGCTACTCAGTGCAAAATGTCTGAGAGATGATGAGTGCAAACCAATATGCTTTAACCAGGTGTAGGACAGGTCTAAAACCTATGGAGACTAGGGAGCCAAACAAAACAAGAAACTTCACACTAAAGGGATGAAAAATCATTTTTTAACAAGTATTATTTTTTGCTAGATTTTAGGTGCAACTGCAGCTTTCCAGCATGCAAAACCTACTGCAGCATGCCCAGCAAAGAGAAATGCGCACCAAGGTCTTACTTGGTTTTTTGAGGTTGTCAGGGCTGTAAACTTGTAGCAGTGTGCATCTTCTCATGTATGATGCTGATGACCTCCGGAGCATCTCTTAGGGATATGTAGGGGGTTTTTTCTAAAGAAACTGCAGGAGCTACGCTGAAAATATGCTTTTCTATGTCTGTGAATGCAAAGGATTTTATGTATTTAAGTGAATTAGAGAAAACTTGTGTTACTGAGCCAGTGCTTGTTGCTAGATAATGGACAAGACTGGTATTGCTCTTCTGTAACTAATCCTGTAATAGTGTCACAGGTTATTTGGTGCCAACTGGTGTTTCTGTTCTCCTCAGGAAAGAGCAGCCTTTCTAGCTCAGAGTAAAACTGTAAGAAATTAGAAGTTGACAAAAAAACCAACAAGAGCAAAAAAGAATTCATTACAATCAATGAAAGTTAGGGTTTTCTTTTTAAATAAACTGCATCCATGTTTCCTGTGTTAAGCAGGGGCATCCACATTATGTGAAAGAGTTTTAAGCAGCGAATGTCTTTTCACCTGTGCTGCAGTATTCAAACCTGGCATGCTTTACACGTAATGCAGTTTGACAGTTCATTTGAAATAAATGTGCCGATAACCCTTAAAAGTGGTAATAAAATACTCTTTGCTCTACTGTACAGATGATTAATACCACTAAAGTAATTAAATTCCATTAGGCTGGGGTTCACATACCCAAGGAATTGGTGCCAGGATTTAGCAGATCTCTAGTGAGGACAAAAGACTAATGCCTTTAAAAGCCATGTTTCACAAGTAAAATCCCAGGAAAGTCTATATTAACTTAGGACATCTGCTTGTTGTGATTGTTGGAGCTATTGATGCATTGGATCATTAGCAGAGTAGTGTGAACTACTGTTTTCCTGTTGACAAGGATCTCTCACCAGGAGCTGGTAGCTTTCTGCAAAGGGAGAAAAAGCAGAACAGGGCAGCCACGCTGGGTCTTGTGCATGGGCTTTGACTTACAGAATTATTGCTAACTGTATAGTCTCTGATGGTAGGAAACAGCATTTTGCCCCCAGCCATTTTTCCCAAGATCAGAGCCAAAGTAACTCTGTCTCCTGCTGTTTTGTAGCTGTAGATTCTTAAAGACTGGCATTACTGTAGTCGATGAACAGTTTGCCCCCTTTCAGATGGCTGCAGTAATGACCCACAGGGGAGGCAGTGGTTAGGCGATGCTGACAATGTGACCAGGTGCTGCAACATAAGCATTTCATTAAATATTGAAGGAATGGTTTTCAGTTACAGTGGCAAAAAGGAAATTTGGTCTATGTCCAAATATGTGGCTATTCTTTTTTTCTTTCAACCTCTTCTAATCACATTATTTTTTGCATGACCTTTCTCCTGCTAATTAGCTGCTGCCTTGAAAAGCATTGTGGGTAATATATCTAAGGTAATTCAACATTCCACTTTACACGCTGGTAATCATTCTTAATGTATGAATGATTTATTTACTGCATATTTTTTCGTGATCTTAAAATATGCAAACCACAAAAAAACCCTATCTTTATTTATTACTATACTTCAGATCAGCCCCCCCACCCCCCAAAAAAAGAAAATAACTTGGATTTACATTTCAAAACACCAACAAAAAAGATTTGCATTACAACCTGTATCATTTCAATGCAAGCTATTGTAACAACATAGGAAAGGGTGAGTGTAGTGAGTGTTGTCAGTAGGTGCAAAAAAAGAGGTCTAAAGGCTCATTCTTGTCTTGGATACCTGGGCGTACTGCCTGGTGGGTGATGTAAAATCAGTTACTCAGTATGATCATGACAAATAGTATTACAAGATGTACAGTGCCTGCTGGTACTTATGCCCATAGATCTGAGTGTAGGATCAAATACCACCTTTGGCTAAAAACCAAGGAAATACTCAACTCTAAAAACATAGAAACATAGCCACCCTTTGAATGTAGAAGCACGTTTTGAGAACGTTAATTTTCAAAACAGTATCAGAAAGGTGTACACATTCTCCAAGGAGCTTGTATGTACCTTCTGGGATTTTTTTTGGTTTTGTTTGGTTTTGGTTTTAGTTTTGGGTTTTTTTTTTTCTTTTTTTTTTTAAAGGGGGGGGAATGCTTCAGAAAAAATGACTTTGAAGGTTGTTCTATTTTTGTATTTGTGCAATCACTTTCATAACTTTACAAAAAAGATTAAGAGCATTATAATGTTTTAATATAATTTCATGATGTGATGCTATACACAACTGATTAATATAGCTGTGCTGTACTATATATATGATATAGCATATTTTCTAAGCAAGTTAGCAGTTTTCATTATGCTTCCTTTGTCATCATTCATTACTGTTTATAAAACTGTACATAACTCTAAATCACTTAAAAGTGCAATCATTTCATTTTTGTAGTATGATACGTACTCTTTTTCTATCCTTTACCATCTACCAAGTACATTTCTATTCAGTACAGACTCCTTCTATAAATGTGGTCCTGCATGTCAAAGCTTTTTTTTGTAGCTTAGAAATTGTTTATAAAGATGCAGGTGCACAGAAATAGAAATATTTTTGGAAAAAAAATAATCGTATTGCGCTACTAAGACCTGTGTTTTACATAGGCACGTTGGAGATTGAGTAAACAGGTCCTGTTCAAAGTTACAATTCTTGTAGTCTAAATTCAATACTCCCTATGATGAGGTAATACTTTTCTCTCAGTAGAAGTGTTTAAATGACTTATAAGAATCAAATCTGTTTTCTTTTTCCTTTCCTCAAAAGTAGCTTTTTTTCCTGTTTTTTCTTTTAAATACTTTTTTTTTTTTTTTTTTTTTAGAGGAGGAGAATTCTACTTTAAAAAAGACAAAGACTGTATGTGTATGTATATGTTTGTATATAGCAAGATGGGAAATTTCATATGAAGATTGGTTTAATCCATCAGTTCTTTGTTCATTACAATTTTTAGCTAGTGTTGTGATGCTGAAATTGGAAGGTTGACAATTGGTTAAAGCTTCAGAATTATGAAATGCACAAGGCAGCATCTTCCATACATTTGGAAAAAGCAGACGAAACTGGTAGTGTATTAAAATGTTTACAGTATAACAATATTATGCTTGTGAAATTGCTATGATTATGTATCTTAAAATATGCCCTTTTGAGAACTGGCCTAGTTCTTTTACAAGAGCAAGCTAAAATTAGTGAAGTGTCAACAGTCAAATCAACAGTTATTTCAGTAAGAGATCCTGTTTAACTACAGGGATTTGAAAATTTCAGAGAAAATGGTGTTTGCAGAAGCTGTATTAAAATGTGCAATGAGTCTACACATGAAGCAGCCTCACAGTGAAAAACTTAGCATGGGGTGAAAAATGTAGGGTTTAATTATTACAGCAGACCTTTTATTATAGCTATAGAGGATTTGTATACCTAAAGTTGAACCAAATTTAGCTCATGTCCATGTTTTCTGCAAAGTGGGAATTACCATTATAGAACAACTTCCAGATAAAACTTGTGTATTTATTTTTATGCACTTATGCTTTTTTATATTGCTTTAAATTTTCTTTCTTTTTTACTTCTTTCTTTTTTTTTTTTTCTCCCTGTGATTCAGAACAAAGGTTTAGTTTCAAAACATGGTTTATCCCCCTGCCCCCTATGTCAAAATCCGTTCTGGATTTGGCAAGATTAGAGTTTTCCTTGACAATTACAACTTGACCACCACTAAACTCTGATCCACTACATCGCAGCAATGTAATTCTCTTGAAAACAGTTACGTGACTGAAATGAGTAACATTAGCTGTGATTCTTATCCAAAATTTTAGGATGCCTCTGATTTGCTATAGCTTTTATTTTTTAAACAATTTGTGGAGTGAAAAGATTCAATATTCTCAATTACCGCTCAGTAGCCAGAGGACTACTTCTCTGTCACTCCATCAGCAAAGAAATGTTCTAATACATATATGTATATGTGTGTGTGTGTGTATATATATATATATATATATAAACTTTTATATTCATATTTTTTAACTCCCTGGGAAGGTGGCAGGAATTGGAAAATAAAAAGTTGGCTTATATGCAAATAGGTGCTCTTATTAGAGTTATTTTTTTACAAGATACTGGCAGGTCAGCAGAGGGACATGAGACACTGTGTGAATATTGTAGAAATGCTTTTGGCTGATCTCCTGAAAACTGTGGCAACTTCCTCATCAAAATAAATAATCATATCTACCCCATGGGCACAAAGCAGGGTGATCTGCTTTACTTTTTACCAATGGCTTTTACTCTTGAGCTTTGCTAACTTGAGCATTATTGTTAGATCAAGAGAAGGATTTGAGTTGGTCTTTTCTATTAATCTATATAAAATTTACTAGCTATTAATGGGTGTCTGTTGTAATGGTGGAGCTTTGTTATCTCTTTGTTTTGTGGATCTTAAGTTTTTACAAGCCATTACCAAGGTATTTGCACAGTAATGGATCAATTGCCACCCTGTACACCTGCTCAGAATTATCTATCCTTTTAATATATTATTAATGTCTTTGATTTGCAGAGTGGAAGATTGCAGAGGCTATTTGTAGCTGTCTGTGTTGTACACTAAGAAAAAAAATGAAAAATAAATGGCTTTATAGAGAGACATTCTCCATGAACAAATATTTTTCAGATTGCTGGATTTAGGAAACAAAAAAATTAAATTGAAGACTTTAAGGACCAGAACTATTCATATAATACTTTAAAAAAAAAAAAAAAAAAAGCGGGGGGTGCAGTGACGACTAACAATATTATAAAATGCTGAAACCTCATCTTGGTTTTAACGTCTCACCTTGCGTTCATATACCTTTTTACCTCTCCTGTAATAAACTTTCAACATTGATGAGTTATGAATGCAGAGAAACCAAGGGGCTGTTTTTTGTCTCAGGGTGCACGTTTGCCGCTTTGCCATTCTTTTACATTTTCATTCTTCATGCTGATGAGTCAGTACAGATTTATATTACCATGTTATTATGGATAGTATAGACTGAGTCTCCTTGAAAGTAATGGCATGTGATTGCTTACCCCATTACTTTCAATGGGACTAAGTCTATGTCATCCTTAGGGACTCTATCCCATTGAAAGTAATAGTCTGAGACTGCCCACATCGTTACTGTGCTTTAAATTGGATTGAATTTATACTGATCTGTAGAGGCCTGCCACAAAAAGTCTCATTTTTAAGACATAAAGTTGATAAAAGTTTTTTGCCAGTGCTTGGGAAGTTTAACGGAGTGTTTGAAAGTATGTTTATAATATTAAAAAGATTGTTTTATGTTGTTCATAGTTCTTAGTGTTTGACCTTAACACAGTTGAAGGAACCCCCACAGTAACACATTTAATGGACGATTTTTTTCTTCTACCCTCCTTACAATTGCTTCTTGTCTGTTTTCTTAAATTTTAGCATGACTGCTGTTGTGTTTTACTGACTTCTGCATTATATTCAGTTGGACCTTGTCAGTGCCCTATGACTTTCTTACATCTCTAAAATACTGCCATTAAAATGTGTATAAATTATGGTGTATTGTTTTGAGGGAAATTACTCATTAATACTTCTAATAATGAAAATATATTGTACTTCCTTTAAGCAGCAGGTATCCTTTCCTGAAGCAGCACTCCTTTATCCTATTGCATAGAACCTCTTTTTCTAAACAAATACTTGGTTAATGCAAAAATAAAGGTGAACTCATATTGTGGCCTTTGCTCTGATAGCAGCATGTCTGTTAAATTTATTTAGAACAAGAGCTTTGCTTCTACCCTTACTAATGTTAGGTGCTAATGTTCCCTTAGAAATTCAAAGTGCATTTTTTATACTTTTACATTGCCATGAAATGCAACCAGATAAAATGAAATCCATTCCAGAAAGATTAATGTTACAATGATAATGCACTGTATGAAACTGAGAGACTAAACCCCTGGTTTTTCTTAAAGCCTTGATCAGTCCTAAGAAAAGGATATGTTGACTGATGAAATGAGCAAATTTAGCATTGGAATCAAAAAAGTATATGTGTGTCCTTCCCACAGATGTGCATACGGTATAATAGAAATGACACACGTATATATTCTACCCACTTCCACTAAATGCAAGCTGTAGAATAAATAAACAGTATGCACCCTGTTTAATCTATAATGCATCATACAACATCATGTGAGAAATGCACCTTTCTTTTTAGGTAATCACCATGACATAATTTATTTCAAAAGAGATCACAGCACTACAGCTGTTACTAGTGATTTAGTAATTGAATCATCATCAGCATTTTATACATACTCATATTTATTAAAATCCTTCAGAAGCATTAGAACACATTTCAGTCCCATGGAATGAATGAAAAACATGTATTTAAAGGGGCAGTATAGACTTTGTTTTATGTTTATTGGAGACTGCAGTATGGTCAGATGTCATAGCCAGTCACAACTCACTGTAACTCAGGCAAATAAAACATGCATATAGCCCTCTACCCACAGAATAATATACCTTCTTTCATCATCATCGTTATTGTAATATTCCCACATGTCACTTTATGTAATGATCTCAGCATGTATACATGTACGTGGATAATATGGCAATGTATATTTTTAATAAGTGCTCATATGTTTGTATCCCTCTATTTATTGAATGCTTATACAGTATCAAGACTGTAATAATTTTTCCAGTGTTACTTGAGCACCATCCAGATTTTTAAACCAAAGTGGAGGTTGATTGTCTTGTGTGCACTACATCTGTGAAGAACTGTTTCCTTTGTGGATAGTTTATGTGACAGGAGCATAAGTGACTGCTAACTGGTTTAAGAGGAAAGTTTCAGTAAAATGTATACATTTTTACAGTAGGACTGTTGCTGTAGTTGCCCTCTGGACGTGAGAGGTGGAAGGATTAGGTAATCTCACTTATCAAATGAGTTGATACAGCCAAGAAATGAACGTGTCTGCTTTTTCAAGCTGTATCAACTGGTGAAATAAAACATGTTCCTTCTCCTTACAACATCTGTATTTTTATGCATGCTGCATTTTAAAGAAATATTCTATATGTGTATATGCAGTAAAGGCCAGATTCCACCCAGCTGGCTGTAAAGAATTAGGTGATTATTTATAAACATTGTGGCAGAGAGGGATCTAAAGGAAGGATTTGAGAAAGGAGATTGTGGCCTTGCAGTCTGGGAGTTTTCATAGCTATCAAAGCTACATAGGCTGCCAGTGATGCATTAAAATGTGAGTAGATGGATGGGGAAGAGGCAGAGTTGTGAAGTTCCATCAAAGAAAGGGCAAAATGCTTTAATTTCTGGTGATGATGCCAGGGAAGCTGCTGGAATGATTCAGAGGAAGTCTTAATGAGTTCATAATGATGGATAAGAAACATGATCTCAAATGCCATGCTTGAGATTTGTTTCAGGAGTTTGTAAGTACACTGGGATTGGATAAGACTGGCCTAGAGGTGCTGGAAACCATTGCAGTAAACTGAGCCTAGCGGAACGGCTGAAATGGCAAATGTGTTCAATGACTTCAGATTTGGGACACCCAATTTAGGTGCTCTCAAAAAGTGCCATGTTCCTGAAAGTGCTGACCTCTCCTCAAAAATCAGCAGTAACAGCATTTTTGATTGTGCCCCTAAAACTTCAGGTATGCAAAATCAGTAGCCACTTTAAAAAAAGTTTAACCCAATATTCCATGTGTTAAGTAAAACGGAGGAATATTGAAAGCTGGGTTTCAATCCAGACGGAAATACTGTTATTTTACAAACTAACACTCCAGTGTATGAATATGTGTATACTTATGCACAGATGCATCATTTTAGTGTCATCAAAAATTTATTTTCCACCCTAAACGCACTATAACTGCTTACTCTCATAAACCCTTCTCACAGGGACAAATGCTTCTTTCAGTCATGCTCTCCCTGTAATAGAAGTCTTTTCCCTAAATGCAAGGGGCCATGTGGGGCCACATCCTGCTGTTTGTGTTCTGGAAAGATGGTGTGTTGCTTCATGTGTAGTCTGTTTTGAAATGAACGGCCCAAGATGAAGAAAACTTTATCTAGAGAACCTGTGTGTGCAGTCAGAATATTTCTTGTACAAGCCCATTGCGCTCTCTTTAATTATTCTAATAGCAGTAGAGGTGTGGTTGCTTCCCCACGTGGATGCAGACATGGTGTCTCATCATGTCCATTCAGCATTGGCACAAGCAGGGTAATCCCTCTATTGTTGGCTTTCTCCCTCGTGACATGGGACCTTGGTTTTAACTCTTCATTAGCTCATTAGTGGGAAGACAGTCCAGTGGGTGATAGTGTGGAACTGGGAGAACTGTGTGAAAAAGAGGAACACTTTTTCCTTGTCACTTTTTACGTAAACAGCCTTGGGGTAAATCCCACTAGCATATAATCTGAATTTGTTGTTGGTGAAGTATCCGAGCAAGACAGAGGCGTAACATAAAGCATCTAGCAATGTGAAGGAACCCTCCTCTGTGCCAGGTGCTGGCCTTACCTGTAGTGGACAACAGGACATTTCATCTGAATGGAGTGGGTAGCATCTCTGGTGAGCTCATTCATGGCACGGTCTGCCATGGACCCCTCCTCTCAGTGCAAGACCTTTGAATTACAATAATCAATGCTTTTTTATGGTTCTCGCTAGTGTGTCTAGTATGGTCCCATAGATCTCTGAGCTTTATTTGTATTTCCAAAGATCAAGTATGGCATTTTTAATGTTAAGAAAGGGCTGTATCCCTTCTTTGTTCTTAGCTTGTGACAAAAAATGATAGCATTGTATTATGCTATTTCACTGTTGTATTCGAGTGATGGTATCTTGTCATGATGCCCTTGCCTGGCAGGTATCTGGTCACAAACGCTGGCTCTTTGCTGGACCTAGGTTCTTTCCCTGTACATGATGCACTACAGGAAGTAAGCAACCCCCGCAGAGCTGTTGAAATAGCCTGAGCACAAGGCTGTTTTGACTAATGCCCTTTTTTTTTTTCTTGAAAACTATTGGTATTTCAGTGTGTGATACGCTGTGTGTGAGGGATGCAATGCTTTGTGATATGCCTCGTCCCTCTACGAGATGGGAGGGAGATGTATGCTGTGCGGGCGCACTGGCTCTGATACTGTAGCGGATCGAGTAGTTACCAAATGGGTAGCCTTACTGTGGCTATAAGGGCTTCAAGCAGACTCCTAAACTGTGAGATGTTAATTTTGTCTATGATTTGTCTATGTCTCTTTGTAATTTTGGATCCCCAAAAGTGGGCTGGAAGATTGAGAGAGAGATTGGCGTTACAGGGTTCCTGCTGAATGACATCTCTCAAGACACTGGGACTTGTACTTCAGGACAAATGTGTGCTGTGCTGCTCACAGATATTATTGTCATAAGCAGCAGGTGAAAGGATTACCATCTGGCCTCATGCTTCTGTGGGTCTAATGATGTGACTGGTGTCTGGGAGCTGCTGCCTGTACTGAGCCTCTGCACCCAGTTTTGCAGTCAGAATTGATTTCATGCTCCCCTGAATGTGCTGGTATACCTCCTCTTGTCTCCAGCCCATGCCCTGGGTTTGACCTGTGGAGTCCAGTAACACTCATCGCATCCTGACCTGGCTGTTTACATACACTGTACTTTTATCCTTTGTTTCCTTCATAAAACCAGCTGAAAGAACCAAGTGTGAGGGGAATCAGTGCCCAAAATTAACATCAGAGTTTCCTGAATTGCATCCAGCAGTAGCATCACATCCTAAAATGATGTTAAAATCACAAGGTCTAGAAACTGTATAGCGAACCTGTATAGCAAAACTGTTTAGCAAACAACCATGCATAGTCTTTACTTTTAGGGTATTTAACTTTTAATGCTATAGTTACCATATGACATAAGCTAGAAATGCACAACCAGCGTTTAGATGATTTGCTGCTGTGATGCGTGTGACAAACGTGAGATAGGTATAGTGGAATCAAACAGATTTTGAGAATTTGTTTCAATTTTCATTGTCCTTTTTTGCTGTGCATATGGGTATGTTTTATAGGTACCATGTATTTATATATATTTATAAAACCTTGGCAATTTTAAATTAAGGCAGGTGTTACCTTTAATTTATTGCTATGTAGAAATCAGACACTTTTTTAATCGGAGGATGTATTCAACTTAACTCTGTAATTGCTAGCAATATATGAGCTCATTATATTACAATTCAGTACAGTTAGCACCAACTTATGGAGTTAATGGCAGAGCTGGTAGAAAATGACATATAGTACATAATACATTTAACATGGATTTAATAATAATTACATGAAAAATATTTTTTTCTGAATCACTATCCACATTAAACTGTAAAATATCATATAGTTATTTCACCACTGTGATGCCTAAAAGAGGACTCGCTTGGACAAGGAGCTGTTTGGCATGAAAGGCTCTATCTTAAATAATTGCACTTCTTATGTGTTAAAATAATTTTACAACACACTTTGAACCAGTTTGAAAGCAGCAGTTCTTCTAGAATTTTTCAAGGCTTTGTGGCTAATGTGGGCAAAATGTCTGTCAAAGTGGGGTTTTTGCTTGCCTTTTTTCCCCCCTCCTCTTGGCATACTAGACTACAATTGTTTAATGACATATTTTTAATGGACTGGGAAAGTATATCCCAACGTTCATTTACCCTGTGATGGGGTAGTAAGATAGCAGTTCGGACAGAAAGATTAGCTGAGAAGTCTTCCCTCTGCTCTACCTACTCCTGAGAAGTATCAGAAGTAAAAGCCTCTTCCCTCAGATCTTTATCCTTATAGGAAGTCCCCCTCAAATGTATAGGAAAAAGCCTTTTCAAATTAAACTTCTGAATGAATACATGTTATTGCTGTATATCTTGTAAATTCGAACTCATATTTACACTGTGTGCCATAGGGGTGGTTTTTTTTAGGAATAAATTGGAAAAAAATCACAACAATTTAGAAAATCCAAAAAGGAGTAGAATTGCTACTTTACCAAGTGACGATACTTGTATGAGAGTATTTGCCTTGAGAAAGAGAGAAGAGATTTTTTTGGAAAATGCTCCATTGAAATCCTACTGAAGGCCCCATCAGTTGCCAGTTGCTTGTACCAGCAGAAAGTAACCATGAGGAAGCTCAGGTCACAGCGCAGGGAGGTATTCAAGAATGCCCAACAGCATGTTTATTTGTGAGGGGTATCCATGTTTAGCAATGCTTTAGGTACATGCTTAATTGATTTTTGGATGGTGACTTCAGTGCGTGTATATGCATAAGAGAAGTTAAACACTTGAAATGCATTCTAAGGTGGGAAGACATTGGTAAGGAAACATTTTAAAAAAGAAAAAGTATTTCAAGGTTTTGCAATATCTTCTCTCTGTGAGACGTCGCAAGAAATTGTCTGTATTTCTCTAGAATGATTACTTAGTCAGTCAGCTGAGCTATTTGATTTCGTTTTCTTATCTCTTATTATCTATATCCTGAAGGTATTTGAACCTCCTGTGAAGCAATGGGTCTTATGTTGCCCTGAATGTGGCGAGATTTGTGACTTTTGTGATGGTATGTTCCTCATCTGCCAAAAGATCTGGGTTTCCTATTCTTTGCCAGCATCACATCACTGTTGTTAATTTAAAATTTTATTATTAATCATGATAGCATTTGTATTGTTGGAAACCCAAGCATTAAAAAATCATGAGGGTAGGGCTGCAAATCACCTGGGTTGGTTTGGGTGGTTGTTAGGGGGTTTTTAATTGTTTTTTTTGCTGCTCTTTTTTTTAACCTTCTGAAATATATACTTGGGACATGGTTTCAGATTTTCTGTGTAACAGGAGAGCTGAAAATTTTCAAATTTTTTTGTTCCATTTTTTAAGGAAAATTATAACTTCTTGATAATGAACAGATTCCACCAAGAAACTGTAAGTCAATGTGATATTGTGCAGAGGGACATGAGCTCGGTCCTGCCCATGTGCAAGCTAACCATGCGCAAGTCATGTATGAGCCAGGTGCTGTGTGACTGTGCTTGGTGAAGTACTGAGCCCAAGCTAATAAACTGGTCAGTCTGCCATGATACAGTCACCCCAGGGAAAACTGCAAATATTGTGAAGCCCACAGCTTATTCACAAGAGTTTATTCCCATGTGTTTATTAGGAGAGGTTCTGTTGGGAAAGGGCAAGTATTCTTTGCTCCAGCCTCAGCCTGACCCATCATGGTAGGCTTTGAAGATGAAGGCTACAACACGGAATTTAAATTGCTTTTAAGAGGAGATCTGGGATGCTACAGTCATACCAGCTTGTCCCCTAAGCAGGCAGGCTGCCACACTCAATACAAGCTGGAGCTTTTTCCTTATGAAGAAGTTTTCAGTGATATGAAGTCATATCATCAGAATTAAAAAAATGGTCCTTGCCAGAGACTGAGGGGTTCAGTTTGGCTTCTGCTGAGACAGATTTTTAACTATGTTTTAATTAGCTTAGTACATGTTTTCATTTATCATATTGTGCCGAGTACATCTAGTATTGGAGAACTGAAGAACATGATGTGAGATTGCACTTAGGTTAAAACAATGAAAAGCTAATTAGATGAAATAACTATAATGTATTAATATTTATGTGTTATATTATGTAGGTTATGGAAGTTGGGTTAATCTAAAATGGTGCTTAATAGAATTGCAAGTGCTGTCTGACTCCTTCATACGCTGTATGGGAAATCGACAAGGGATTTTGCTGGAAATCCAGGAAATCTGCATTAAAGTATAGTGTTTCCTGCTGAGAACTATCTGGTAAAGCAGGGGCAAAAAAATATGCAATACTTCAGTGCCACTCCCTGTTATTTACACAGGAATGCCATTCCCTGCCTGTTCTAGTTCACTTTAAAAAGCCTTTGTCAGTAATGGAGAATAACAGGCGTTTTTTCTTCTGTCAATGAATACCATACTTTTAGAATTTTGGGGGGAATTCTAGATCTTAAGAGGAGGCTAGATTCTGTATCACTGAAGACAGTGGCAGTTTTGTTTTTAGCAGCAGCGAGAACAGTGAAAAGGGATCAAATTAGGTTATATTTACTGGTTTAAATTGTTCTGGATGGAATTCAGTTGGTGCCTGTGCAGTTACACCAGTGGGGCATGAACTTTCCCCACTCTGACCCATTGTGTGAATGGGCACTCTCATTCCACCTGGAAACATTCAAATCTCTACAGCTCTGGCTGTAGTAGTGTGGATAAACCCACATGATAAGTGTGCGGGATTCACCTTCTGTTCTTAGAGGCTACAATTCTGTGCATGCAACTGCAATTCTTCCAGGTTCACTGATCTGTTTGAATGGTCTTTCGGGCAATGAAGTGTCGAAGTTTGTTGGTATTCCTGGCTTCGTTTTGGGATGAGGAATTGCAGGAATGGCCCTTGCCATCACAGAAAACAAACTGGTGAGGCAGGGTTTTAAAAAATGATTTTTTAAGTTTTATTCTTCTTCTTCTTATCATTATTATTATTATTATTTTTCCCCACCGCCCCTCTTCCCCAGCCTGTACTAACACCTGCTCTTCCTTGTTACAATCCATATAGAAAACTTAAGGAGTATGGAAGAGATTGTGGTGGTGTGTGCTGTGAGCCAGTTTCATCCTTTAGCAACAGAAGGTCTTCCTGGTCACAGATAACAATGCTCCGCTCTTTGAATTCCTAGGGGTTTGGGGGTTTTGTTTGGATGTTTGTTTTATTTTTAATTTTACGTAGCAATATTCTCCCATATTACTAAAGGCTGAAATGATAATTTTTTTTTCCAAATATTTGTAACCCTGCAGTTTTTCTAGTTGTCTTCAGAAAAAATACTGGAGGTCATCTCCAGATTTCCTTTATACTCCATGACCATCTTGTTCATGCGATTTTACATTAAAAAAGAATAAAAGAAAAATTTACTTTTTCTTGTTTTGACGATGCAATTCTGACCCGTGAAATAGGGCCATTTCTGTAACTAAGTGATAGGAGTCTGACTTCAGAATTTTTCACTTGCTTGTAAGAATGAAGCTTTTGATAGCTCTAGTTAGGCAGACACTGAGTATGTTTATATATAAATGGATTCATTGCTATTCATGTTTTCAGATTCTTGAACATTTTTAAAAGATGTTCTGCAATATTCCTTTGAAGAAATAGCACTCTCAATAAAAATGTTGAAGCTATAAATGGAGATAATCTTCCACAATTCTTGTTTGAAAAGCACAGAGAACAGAACACTCTGTAAATGCAAGTGTGTCTCAGACCTTTGGATTGCCTCACAGCTCAGAAACCTTTACCTCTGTTAACACAGCAGCAGTGATTTGGACAGATATTTTAATTTTTGGCATGCACATCATCACACCAAGTGAAGATAAAGAAGATTTAGATCTTGCCTATTATATTCTAAGCAGGTTACCAGTATGTCTTTGTGAATCAGGTGCATTTTGAATTGTCTCCTTGCCAACACGTATTTCAAGCATGTATTATATTTCACTGACATTTGTAAAAAGTAAATATTTTTTTGTATATCGTTCTAGAAAATATTTCTCTAAATTGTTTTTGCATATTGTTTTCATTAAAAAAGGGTGAAAACATTGTTTTGCAAAACACTCATGCCAGTGATTTGGCTGGTGATACAATAAATAATAGTATCTTAACATGTTTTTTTGAATAGGCTATAGGATAATTTTCCCACTCTGTTTCTCAGAAGATAATTAAAATATTATTACGGATCAAAGTAACAGAAGCCATGAGTTAAAAAATAAAAAGTTTCTTAAATATAGTACCTAGCTTGCATTTAAAAATGCAGACCACTGATTTAGTTAAAAATACATGTCTTGGGATGCATATTACTTTAAACTTTGGAGCACTAAATTATTATAGACTTGCACATATGCAGCCTATGGCTTTTTGGGGTAGACTTTTACAAAGCTATATTTCCAAAATTATTGTACCAAATTATTTTAAAACAATTGGAAAACTAAGCAAAAGTATATGCATGTGCATATGTTTGAATGAGTTTGAATGAGCGTGCATGAGTGTAAACAGCATATTTGTAAGCAAAAATACAAGGTGCATATATGCAGACTGAATTTTTATCATAAATATTCAGATTATAATCTCAAATGTATATAGCATCCATGCATTATGCAAATATGTAGGTGTATTCTATATGAGATATATATAGAATAGTTTCACTATGAAACAGAAAGCATATGGCATCTCAGTTCTCCTTAATATTGTCAGGCTCAGGAGTTAATTTAGGACACTTGATGTGAATGCCTTTTTTTTTTTTTTTTTTTTTTTTTGCTTATAGCATGTCACATTTTGGATGATGCATAACCACATCGGCAGAAAAATACACTTAAATGTTTTGGATATCTTTGTCAGGGGGAGTTTTGTCAGGCAATAAAGATTGTGTATTTTGGCCCTAACTGTTAAAAAATAAATTACATTTTTTTTGTCTAATGTAAAATTAAAATGAATAAACATCATAAAGCTGAAACCTATCCTAGTAGCTGTTTGAAAATTCTGGAGATGTGGCACTAGGGAGCGACCATCATTCCAGTGCAAAATGTGCCGAGCTATTTTCAATGGAAAATGAAGAGCAGAAATAGAAGACTGAAATAACAATAGGCTGATTGCTTTCATTTTTTTTTGTGTAGTTTAACATTGCATTAAAGAGAACAACTGAGTTTCTACATTTTTCCTATTTTCTTGTCATGGATATATTAGCATTACATGATGCATACTAATTATAAAGTTGGCTGTAACAAGAGTTCCTCTTGTGAATCCATTTAAGAACTGATTGTTTACTATCTTTTTCTGTAAGTATAAAATTTTAATTATGCCACTGACAGGAACTGTGCGTGATACAGTGCTCTACATTTATCACTGGGAGAGGGCCAGTTGCAGAGCTGTTTGACTTTGGAGAAATCCTGATGCGCTTGCAATGTTGAGCAGCAGGTGCCACATTATTATGTACAGAAAAGCAATTAGGAAGCATATTGGATGAATGGGGAGTGCATTAATATTAGCAAGTACATTTGTCAGTGGTTTTGATGCGAGTCTTTTTCTTTTCTTTATGCAACATTAAGATTGTGGCTCTCATAAATTCTCCCCTTAAATTGCCATCTGTTCCCTTGTCATGCAGTAGTGAGGTAGAGAAAAGTTTTCTTGACAAAATGAAAAGAATTTCTTTTATTTAAAGTAGAAGCAAAGGAGCCTATACAAAGTGGGAGAATTGTAGGTTATGCAGTTGAGCTTTGTATGTGTTAAGTAATTACTGTTGAATGTAACATTAACTATGGAACAGTTAGACTCTTCCCCACTTCCCCCCCCCCCCCCCCCCCCGATTTCAGTTTTTCAATGATTTCATGTATTTTTAAATTATGATGTGAAACAGTTTTAACTAAATTGTACAAAAAGACTGACAGCCCAACCTGGGTGTCTCTGCTTCAGGGTTTCAGTGGGGATCAGAAGTGTGCTTATGAAGCGCATCTGTTGGCCCCACGTGCGGCGCTTTGGTTCATGGTGCAGAACAGTTTGGACAGGACATGAAATGCATGAAACCAAGCCCAAAGGTACCCTCTGCATGTGCATGTCTCACTAACGGGCATTCAGTTTTGAGACCAAACAGTTTTCAAGTAAGTGTCCCAAACTGTGTGTGATGTGGAGTCCTCAGCATCAGCTGTTGCACCCCAGAGAGCTGCTTTTTGTGGACTGCAATACCTGCTAATGTGGGTGTGGCTGTGGCTGCTATGTCCCAGTCTTGAAGACCTTACGTAAAGGTCTTCCAATAACTTCAGCAGGTATTTTATCTGAGTAGCCTATAGAGCAGAGAATGTAAGTGACAAGGATCAAGTACTGCCATCTTCAAAACCAGGGAGACAAATTTGTCAGAGCTGTATTCAGACTGTGAACCACTAATGTCCAGGCAAACTGCTCCAGGTCTTCAGTTGTTGATCTCCATGTCAAATACTATTTATTTTAGAACAGGCTTTATTTTATGGCAATTTCAAAACTTGTTGATTGTTCTGGCAAAGGTATTTGTCTTGAGGGAAGACTGGCATATGTCTCTGTAAGAAAGTAGCTACCTTAAGAGAGGTTGGAAAACAGAAAGAAAAAAGGCAGAAAGCAATTTTTACAAATGCTGGCACAAATTGTGCTTTTATGGAGGCATGCAGGAAAGAAAGTATGTCTTGATCCTCCTTTTTTTTTTTTTTACTAAAAGTAATGAAAGAGGGAATACTACTCCCCTATGTATATTGTGTTTCTTTTGCCCTTCTCTGTAAATATGTTTGTTTTGATCATTGCAGCTTGATGTAAAACCGAAATCACGCATGGCCTAGACAGGACAGAACAGTACAAAGACTTGCCTCCTGACAACTGCCATTTTCATGTTGTAGTTCAGTCTTTTTGTGGGTGTGCATGTGTCTGCATTGATAGAGAAAGTAAGTGGTTCAGCCTGTTAGGGCTACCTATTCTATGTCAGCCAGAATTTATGGGTAATAAATCCCCCAAATGATATATTCATTGAAGTGCAGTATCAATTCTGGCAGACAGCTTAAGTAAACCAGTCCTACTTCTGAGCCATATCAGTAGTGGAACTTTAACATCTTTTCCTTCTTCTTTTCTTGTCTCTCTGTTGAGTAAACTCTTCAAAGCCCAAGACAATCTGTTTTAGAAATACTATGAAGTGAAGAACGAGCAGCGGGAGCTACAAGTGGCGGCAGCAGCAGTTCCAATGATACTTTAGAGTTGGATCTTGACTGCCAGCATGGCTGGTTACAGAATTAGCTCAATTGGCAGGCTGTCTGAATAAAAAGTAGTGGCTTTCTGTAGGACTAAGCCCTAACTCTTTGGCTGTTCCTTTACTATTTCTGCTCTGTACTTGGCTATTTTGAGGGGAAAAAACCAACCAACCAACTAACAACAACAACAACAACAAAAACCAAACCAAAAAAACAACCACCAAAACCCCCAGGTGGTTCTTCCTGTGCGGCAGACCTGCTTGATTTCAGTTCCCCTCATCTGGTTGTGGGCCATTCCCAGAGAAATCCCTGTCCTGGGATGCTGGAATGGCACTATGCTTTTATCTCCAGAACAAGAGTATGTATTGGTTTCATCCATTTTTTTCAAGCCTTTTATTATCTTTGGTCACAATTAGTCTACCTCACAGGTTGTTTTCCTAACATCTCCTCAATCCCTACCTAATCTTTATACACCATAAGGCTGTTCACTTTCCTTCTGTTCCAGATTTTTTCCCCAACAGCATCATTCTCTCATGCTCTGGTGCATTGTTTCTCTCTCTTCTGTCAATACACAGTAACAGTTACTCTTTGTGTATGCATTCATGTTGCTCTTAATATCATTGCTAAGATCTGATTTTTGTCACCTTCTGCAGTTGCTTTTCCCCTCCCATTTCACAGAACATACACAGGCTTCCTGATCTCCCTGTGCTGCCAGATTAAACCTCTCGTACTAGTTTCTGTATTTTCCTTGTACCCAGCACACTGCAACCCCTTCAATTCAGATATAGCTCATCATACATGAACAGATTGCATCTGTTCAAAAAAGAGCCCCAATCCACACAGTATTCATTTAAACAGCATTGATAGTAGTGAATTCATTTGAGATTCATATGGATGTCATATACTGTGAGTTACAGTGTAAGCATCAGTTAATGGACACTCGCAGTAAAGTGTTCCCTATCAAATAATACATCACTGAGCTACATGAAGTGGTTTATGTGTGGGGTGTTTTTTTTTTTTCCTTCTGTGATTTCATCATAGCTAAGGAAGGTATCTAACAGTATGATTGCCTGGCCTTGTATTTCTTTAGCAACCAGCATTGCTTAATGTTTTATTGATGTATTTTTAAATAATTTATCTTCAAACCTTTGTTTAATGGATGTATTTTTATTCAGAATTTGATACAAGAGAAGGTAGGTCTGACAGTTGGTGTTTGCACTCTGACAGTATTTCTCTTGTGAACTTTTTTTAGCTCTCAGATAAACAGTAAGTTTACATTTTTTATCTCTATTTTTAATTACGCAGTCTATCATTTCAAGTGGCTTGTATTGATATTTAACAAATGTATTAGGCAATGTGAACAACAGTTTATTTTTCTTCAGCTGTGTTTAAATTTCCACTAAATGTGATCAATATAAGCATAAACAATAGTTGCTCAGGGCACTATCACATCTCCTATTAAAAGTATTAATGCTAATACTGATATATTCTATAGGCAGGTTTTCAAAAAGCAGTCATTGTTTCCCAAAGCCTGTTCTCACTGAAATGGGGCTGGTGCTAGAAAGCTCTGATAATGGTTAACAGTTGAAATTTGTAGGTTAAAGTATACTCAAAGGTTTCAGGGTTTTTTTGAGCGCTACCAACTTCTTCTGGATTATATGTGGTAAGCATTATTCTTCTGTTGGTCCTTGCTTTCCAGAGCGCCTTCACTGGCTTTGCCTAGTTTTTTTCCCATGGTTGGTGCAGCAATGAGGCAGCAGATGGGGAGACTGCAGGGTCCTTGTCCCTGGCAGTGAGATGCAGTGGGGCTCCTGTGCTCCCCGTGAGCCAGGCACAGGCTCAGGTGCCCCATGAAAAGAAGCATGTTTGTTGTCTGTGTGCACTGGAATTAAAAAAACCCACAGTGAAGCTGTATTAGTAAATGGGTGTACACAAATAGGCAAGATGAGAGAGAAATGTACTGAGTATCTTCTAGAGGAAATCTCTTCCTTAGTGATACAGATCTGAATCCTTAGAATGTGCTTTCTACCTTGAAAAATACAGCAATAATAATAAAAATATACATTCTGTATTTATTTACACTTGTGAGATTCGTGTGCTTTGCTAGTGTTTCTGGTAGGTTTCTGTGGTTTTAGCCTTCTGAAGATTTCTGCCAGTATTTTAAATACAAGTAAGAAGTAGAAGGCTGAGCTGATGTTTGGGGCATAGCTCACTACCAAAAATATGAACATACACTTTTTAAATTTAGAGAAGAAAATAAATTGAAACAAATTTAAAATGTGCTGTCCAGCCTGCAATTTTGCCGTATTTTATTCAGTATAAAAATAGTGTAGACATTCACCACATCATCTATTGTACAACTTGACTATGTTTGAACTAAAGCCCCACCATCTTAAGACAACACTTTGAAGTGGGTGTTTCTTTAAGTCTTAAAGGCACACATTGTACCATCAAAGCTACATGTGAACTTTAGGGTATTTACCTTGCTTAATGAGAAATGTTTTCCACATTTTTTTCACTGTGACATTTTTGTACTGCACAATGTTTCTGTGTCATCTTTTTCTATTTAAAATTTAAAGATCTACATTTGGGAGAGGAACAATGTAGGTAAAAGAGACCCCTGGAGTGTGTCTGATGTGATAGTTCTCTTCTGTGGCACCAGTTTTCCTCCTGCTGTGGGAGAGCTAAATGATAGTGCCTTATACCTTACTGAATAAAGCCTAACACTGTTTCCAGCTGTGAACATGTGATCAGGTTTTGTGTTTGATTTTTGCACGCAAGTATACTACTGCAAGCATACCCACACACTCCTATGCAAACACTCCGTACAGGAATTATTGTTGACTCAGTCATTAATCTACCCTCAATTAATCACATTAAGTATTAAGGTGCCTTTCTGTGCAGAGAGGTACGACAGCCTTTTCTGTTTTACTGTAGTGGGGAATTGCTACACAACCAATTTACTTTCTGGCTGAAGATGTTGAAAGATGTGTTGAGATATGTTGTTATATGAAAACTGAGCAGAACACTATTGTCTGATCCTGAAACCCTCTGAGGATTACTCAGTAATCCTATTGATATTGCTGGGAATAAAGGTTGTAAGACCTAGCTCCTAATTGTTACATATGTACCCAGGGTAACACAACATTTATTCTGGTCTTTCACGAGTGTGTGTTTTTGTGTGTGTGTGTGTGTGTTTGGTTTTTTAAAAATGCAGTTTAGCTGTCCAACACGGCTTGTAAAACACAGCAGTGTTCATTCTCTGTCCAGAGAATGACTTGTATTTCAATGCTGTTGTGGTGAATATGACTACATTTGTTATTTAACTAGAAGATTAAACAAATTAAAACTGTGCTTTTTTTTTTTTTTTTTTACCCCCAAAATGAGATCCGTTGTTGTGAACGCTGAAGACCTGCACTTGTATTCTTCAAGAGTGTGGCATGTCATGTTGTTTGTTAAACACCCAGGACTCATAATATCCATCTCTCTGGCTCACTGAACAGCAGAAAAAAATGGGTCCTGAAGGAATACATTCAGAGACAAAGAAGAAAAGTTATTTTATTTTTAGTGATCAGATGGCATAATTGTTGGTTGGCGTTAAGTGGCTCCGAATATGAGAGGAGGGAGGATTAATTTCTGAGTAAATGAGCAACATCCGAAATCACCAGAGGGGCCTGATCCTTTTAGCACCAGCGATGGTGCAGTCGTGCCATTGATTTTTAATTTTTTTTTTTTAATTTATTTTAAGAAAAGAAAAAGCTAGCGGCTGTCATGAAAGACTTCTGCTCCTCAGAGTGAAACAGCTTGCTCCCTGCAGGCTCACTGGATCTCAGTGAGTGCAACTACTTGTACTTTCAAGACTGTTTGCCAGGCTTTGTATTATGCACTCGTAGACAGACACCCCTGAATTCAAGTAATGCTGAGAACGTGATGGATCCCTGTCAGCAGAAGGCGAGATCACTCAGAGTAAAGGACAAACAAAGCTCACAGTTCATAAGTTCAGCTTGTTTTTTTGGTGCTGGCCATTAGCATTGGTTAAATGTGTTTTTTACGTTTTTGTGTCATTTTCCTTTTGTTACATGATGAGGATGGATGGTCTTGAACTTTGCAGCAATTAGAGATAGCTGTAGGGATTGCATTTTCAAATGGAAAGGAATGTTTGCTTTTTTGAGAAAATCTGGATTTGGAAAGCTTGTGATGGAAATAGCAAGTGTAAAATGATCAGCAGTTCCACAAAGCAGCTAGGATGTAAAATAGCAGCAATCTGTAGATGCCTATCATGGAAGAAGTTGCAGTGCAGCAACAAAGTCCAGGTGGACCACTCCATCCTCGCATCAACCTCAGATGTCTGCAGGGCCGGGGAAGCTGGAGCCAGGCAAACAAAGCAAACTGTGGCACGAACCCTGTAAGCCACTGATCAATGATGTCCATCCTCCACTAATTAAAATGATTAAATATTCCTATTGCTGCCACTGAGGGAATATATTATGCACTTCAGGCATGAGAGGAAGTAACAGAATAAAAGCAACAAGCAGCTCTAGCAAGAGTGGAGTGACGGCTCTGGGCAGCAGGTGCGCTTGGTGAGAGGGTGGAAAGAAAATGCTGTGGCTTTGGCAGCTGCTATTCAGTATAAGCACAATATGTAGTCGGGGTAGAGCTGGTGACAGACCGTTACTGGAACACAGAGCACAGCAGCATGCTAGCGTGAGTGCTGGATGGTTCTCTGATTCACCATTGCCTTTCCCTTTGTATCGTCATTCACACCTGTGCAAATAAGTACACAGCGGGTGCAGCACCAAAATGTAACAGTGTTCTACATCCACTAATCACTTTGGAATATTTATGTACAAAGTGCTATGCCATGTCTGTGTAAGGGACCTGACAGGTATGAGTAGGAGAAAAGATGATTGAGGAAACAGAGGGCAAAAAGGCCTTTTTTGGGGGTGTCTTTTGTTCTCTTCCTTCCCTCTTCCCTTTCACAGGCATTTGTATGTGTGCTTGGTGTTTTATTGGTTAGTGAGACTATCTTCATTCTTCCAGCCTGAGCTCAGACATTTGGGAGGTTTTGGAAGGCTTCCAGCAGAAAAATTAGAACTTCTGGATCTGGATCCAGTCCCTGTTAACATCAGCATCAAGACTCTACAGGAACTGAATCACACTCTTGACCTGTTTGTAGCTGTCAGCACTGTCTGTGTCTGCCAGATGCAGCATTTATAGCAACAGAAGAAAGATTATTTCTACCAAGACTGGTTCTGAAGAAAGCAGAAGCAATGGAGCCCAAGAACACAGTGACGATGTTTGTATTCATAGTAATAAACTGGAATGTGATGGAAGAAACAAGACGGATGCTGCAGGAGGTAGCACCAATCACTGCATAGTCAGAATTGACTGTGTTCTTCCTTCTGAAGTAGCAGTTGGCTGAAATTTTATTCTTTTCTCCTGTGTACTTATGAGAGACTTTATTCCAGATTCCCAGACTCTTAGGACTACCAAGGTGCATGTATAACATCATTAAACCCCCCTACTTTTCTCTGTCCGGATAAGAGATTAACTTCAGCTTTCATGCTGTTGTTCAGCACAGAATTCCCTTGTTTTGAGCAGCTGAATTAGACTTTGCACCATGTGGCCATTTTTTGATGCATGGCACCTCATTTTGGGGTTTCCTAAACATCTCCAGTGAGGTTGAATAGACCTGCTACCACTTGTCAAGCTGCTTGTGTCCCGAAGCAGGTATCTCAAGGCACTAAGTGCTTAAGTAAGCACTTGGTGTGCAGTCACTTTCTTACCTGTGTGTACTTAGTTCCAGTTAGTAATATCATACATGGATGATAGCATGTTCCTTACCTTTTAGACAAACTGTTTCACATGTCACTGCTTCAAAGATTTTTGTGTCTTTGTCTGAAAAGCAAAAAAGCAGCAGTACTCTTTGTGTATACTCATAGAATCGTTTAGGTTGGAAAGGACCTTTAAGAGCATTAAGTCCAGCCATTAACCCAGAATGGCCAAGTCCACCACCAAACCGTGCCCCTAAGTGTCACAACTACATGCCTTCTAAATACCTCCAGGGATGGTGACTCCACCACTTCTCTCAGCAGCCTGTTCCAATGCTTGACAGCCCTTTCGGTGAAGACATTTCTCCTAATACCCAATCTAAACCTCACCTGGCGCAACCTGAGGCTGTTTTCACTTGCCCTATCACTTGTTATTTGGGAGAAGAGACTGATTGCCACCTCGCTACAGCCTCCCCTCAGGCAGCTGTAGCGAGCGATAAGGCCTCCCCTGAGCCTCCTTTTCTGCAGGCTGAACACCCCCAGCTCCCTCAGCTGCTCATCATGAGACATGTTCTCCAGCCCCTTCGCCAGCTTTGTGGCTCTGTGGACACGCTGCAGCAGCTCAGTGTCTGCCCTGCAGTGAGGGGCCCAAAGCTGAGCACAGCATTCGGGGGGCAGCCTCACCGGTGCTGAGTGCAGGGGGCTGGTCACTTCCCTAGTCCTTCTGGCCACACTTTTTCTGACACAAGCCAGGAAGCTACTGGCCTTCTTGGCCACCTGGGCACGCTGCTGGCTCGTACTCAGCTGGCTGTGGCCCAGTACTCCCAGGTGCTTTTCTGTGGGGCAGCTTTCCTTCCAGCCACTCTTCCCCAGGACTGTAGGTTGCGTGGGGTTGCTGTGACCCAGGTGCAGGACCCGGCACTCAGCCTTGCTGAACCTCATACACTTGGCCTTGGCCCATCGATCCAGCCTGTCCAGATCCCTCTGTAGAGCCTTCCTGCCCTCCAGCAGATCAACACTACCATGATCCCTTTGTCCAGATCATTTGGTGGTCTCTGGACTGCAGCAGATCCACATGTGCAGTCATGGTTTATCATGTAAATCCAGTTTACTGCAGAAATATCAGTACCTAATAATTACTTCAGAGGCCCTCTTTAAAATGGTTCTGAAGATTTATTTAAAGCAAGCTCAGTAACATAGGTTTCTCAAGAAAATCAGCACCTTAAAATAATAATCATGTCTATCAAGAACATAAAGCATTAATTTTCAGCTCAGAAAAATGACTGTCTGGCCTGCACATGTGGAAAAAAGCTTCAATTTGTGTGTGTGGTCACTAACAGTTGGTGCCTGACAACTCAACTGAACTCCTGCCTTCTTGGAGGGAATGCTTTAAAACTGCCTCAATTTGGAAGCAAAGTTGCGTGTACTGGTTGACAGCTGAAGCATTTCATTAGTCTTCCATCTTCATAAACAACATATGATTATCAACAAATTGTTTCCCTAGAAGTTTCGGAAAAATTTGTAGTAGGGAGCCTGTAATTGGTGAAATTTATTCATTAGATTTATATGCTGGATTTTACTCTAATTGAAATCACTAGTGTGAAAGCATTGCTTAAAAGATTTAGGAGGACTGGGCTAGGTAAAAAAAAAGGGGGCTGTGTGTCAAGTTGCTGAAGATTATTAGAGAAGTGAGGTGTAAGACTTGTGTTATCTTGTATTGAATAATATTTCCCAGGCTGAATGTCTAATGGATCCTGATGCCTTTGCATCATTTTGTAGATTGCCAAAACACCTCTTAATAATTAAATGTCCGAGTTTATTTTTTTGTTGAAAAATCTGTATATCTGACAGTCAACTGGCAGCAACAAGTGAAACAGGGAGGAATACCGGCCCTGTGTCCCAAACAAGCTGGCAAACCTTACTTGTCTGGAATTCATTCCATGCCATTCCCGCAGAGCTGAAATGTGCAAAGTTTCTGTTTTGTACACAGCTGGGAATTTATGTCATCAAGTAATTATATGACTATATTAATTAAAGTAGTTGTGGTAATATTTGGTGACTGGAGAGAAAATTCAGGAATTTTTCAGTGTTACATCAGTTTTAACATTTTCAGTACTTTGGACAACAGAATTTAGAGGCAAAATCTGTGGACATGAAGTGCAATTGAAATCAGTTGACGCTGAAGTCAATGGGACAATGGCAGCAGCTGAGAATTTGCATTGAGAACTTCTAACTGCTGGGTTGTGGGACCACCTCTAGCACAGAGCTGTAGTTAATGCAAATCACTACTGCCTGTTTTGTCTAAGCTGAGTGAAATAATTTGAGAGCCATTCTGTCTTTCAGTAGGTATATGTCTACGTCATCTTGTATGTAATTTCCACCTGAAGAAAGGTCAGGACTCAATGTGGAAAGATACTGAACTCTTCTTTTACGGGCTAGTCTGTGAATAAGATAAACTTGTTCCTTAGCAGTATGCATTTTACATAAAAGTCCATTTTCTCACAGAGGGGAGGATATGCCCTTAAGGATTGTAGAACAGGGTGTTTAAGGACCATGGAGCACTATTTTAGCTGTATCATACAACTGGTGATTCTACTGACCTATGCTTATATAAAAATGGGGCAAAAGCTTGTGTAGCAGATCTGGATAGTTGGAGGGGAAGAATCAGATGGCTTGAAATATTCTTTAGCCCACTATTGCCTTTGTGCTAAAGTAAAGAGGATTGTGAAGGTTATGCAGAATGTAACTTGACCTGATTTCCACCCCCCCCCCTTACCCCCCAACAGCCTATGATGTTATCTTCACTTAACAGGATTTCTTTGAGGGTTTTTCACGATGTGTAGTTATGCACTGTTTGTATAATTATAAAATCAAGAGTGCAGTTATGGTCTCTCAGTTGTGTGGCTGGATAAAAATGAGGAGAAATTACGAATACAAGAAGTAAGAAGAATGGGTGACAACAAGCAGTGATGGGTTCAACAGGCAGTTGATGGTACCTTCTGAAATTTTTGTCAGTCGGAGTCTTTCTGGAGGGGATGGATTTGCTAAACAATCTAGCAGAGATTGTGTGTGAAGGGTTTGATGCCTTTTGAGAGGAGAATGACAAAGTAAGCTTGGAAGGTGTGGCAGCTGGCCAGGAGGAATAGAGTGAACATGTGACTAAATTGGGAGACTGAGTGATTTCTAGAAAGAGATGAAAAGTACCAGCTGGTGACTGGAAAAGGTAAGTAGGAGAAAGTGTAGAAAGGAGCTTCTTTACAGGAATTCTAAAAAGAGTATGAAAGAGCCAAAAATAGCAGCAAAGGACTGTGCTGTGCCATTGAGATGCAGAGGGAAAATGTAATTTAAAAAGCAGGTGAACCAAGTTTGTGTTAACACGCAGAAAATGGAAACAAAGCTGAGCTGCCAGAGTCCAGTGAAATTGCTCTACTGAAACCACACTGTCAGCCGTGGTCAGCTGGCCGGTGATCTCTGCCATGCAGTGAAGTTCAGACCTAGGGTGTGGATGATGCTGCAGGGCAGAAGGAGAGCTGTCAGGGCCCCATGCACCAAAACAGGATGTTCTGTTACCCTCTGGGGGATGTAGTTAGTTTGGGGAATGCACCCACTTCACGAATAAGTGAGAGTTTTCTTCTGCAGAAGAGAAAGCTTCTCTCCTTTCAGCTTGCTGGGAGAGCCTCCCAAGCGTGACTTGAGTGATGCTTCTTCTGAATTTGCAAATGGTTTGAAACAATAGCTCAACAATGCGCATGCATTGTCCCCTCTAATCGTAACAGTCTGTTAACTATAAAACCTAATTAGCAGTTCAACTGTTAATAACAACCCATCAGTTAGCAGGAATATCAAGATAATATGTTTGTCCTGCTGTCCCAGACTACCTTCCCAAGCTCTCTGGTATGGAAAGCCTGAACACTATTTGCTGCTGGGATCTACAATTTCTGTCATAGAACTGATCAAAAGTCAATGCAAGAACTTTCTGGCATACTGAATATTGAAACTTTGGGACTGGTAGAAATAAAAATTTGGTTCAAAGATAAATGTTGTCAGGTTTAGGCTGTAAGTGTTTGAACTTACCAAGCTCAATAATACTTAAATTTCTTAATTTTAATAGGATCTTCCAGGAGTTGAAAGTATTTTGTTTCAAGGAGCTGTCCATTTCCAAGACACTGCAGACAGAGCAAATTGGCCTGACCTGGGATTTTGGGGTTTTTGCTCCAGTGCAATGCAGGCACTCTGTGTGACGTGTACTATGCATTACTTGAGGCAGGCCTTATAATTTTCCATTCTGTTCCAGGAGTTATGCTCCCTGAGGTCATCCTTCCTGCACATCTTGGGATCCACCTGAATAATGGACAGGTCTGTTTATGCTCACCCCTGCATGACAGTCTCTTCATTTCTTTTCTGACCCCCCTCTTTGTCCTGGCTGATTTTTCCAGAATTCATCCCATTGCATTACATGACAAGCTTCCTAATCTATTTGACTTTAAAGCCTGAATTTACTACTGTCTTTATCTGTTCACATGCATTACATCACCTCATCAGGGCCTTCACAGATATTATCACAACTCTTACTATGAATATAATTTTGGTAGTTTGAATGCACATGTCTCTGCATCCTGGATAGCTTGTTCACTTTCCTGATACAAGCCGTCTTTTCATTGGCATGTATCTGTTAGTACCAACACTGTTGTATTAGCAAAAGCATTATTTTTAACCCCCCAAATTTGAAAATATTACAGTAGGAAAACCCAAAAGGAGCATTGTAAAAGTTAGGTGAGAGCATCAGTGCAAGTCAGTGCTGTTTCATATCCCACTTTTATCTGTTTCTAATGCAAAACTGAATAATGTCCACCCATAGATCAGTTAATTTCTCTACAGCAACTGGAAAATGGTTGGGATATGCCATGATCTGTTCTTCCCCGCCCTAGATGTTCTAGTTTGCTTCTGCTGCTTGTACATTAGCCATTTTTAATCTGTTGTAATGTAGTAAATAGTGCCTTTTGCATTTCAGAATCTTTTTTAGTTTTCTATTTCATGTAAATAATACCATACATACATTCATGCTTTATTACTTTTGTTGATATCAGTGTGTCTGTATGAAGGATGAAAGAGGCCAGCCATGGGCTGAATTTTGTTATGGAATTAATTTACAAGTAATGAAGAGATAGGCTTCTTAGACTTGCCAAAACATGCTGCTGTGCTCTTCGGCTGGATGGGAAAGACAAATGCCAGTAGGGCAGTCATGTGTTTTTTAAAACTTTCCTTTAGCAAAGGACTTTGTTCTACAGCTTTAAGTCCTGTTTGCTTGTGCATACTTTAGAAAGCTTTGCAACAATTGGAATGTGAGTCTATATGCATTTTCTTAGTCAACAAGAGGTAGATGTAATATGAGAAGATTTCACTGAAGCATAGCTGTGAAAAATTGCACTCTCATTACAATAATCTAGGAAGTAAAATTCTAGCAACTGACTAAAGGCAAGGTAAAATGCACTGTGTGATAGGCTGTTTTGCGGCTTTTAGGACAGATGGCTACAGAGGGCTTACATATATCAGTATGTATTTCAGCCACTGTATTGTCCATCTCATTCTGTCTATGGAAGTTGAAGAGACAGCATATAAAAACATAAATCTAAAAGTCAAAGGAAGAATTCAGTGTGATAAATGGCATTCTTCTTGTTAGTAAACATATTAGAGGTGTTGTATTTTAATGGCAATCTGAAATAATTGTTGGTTAGTTTTTTTTTTAAAACTTAGGAAAACTAAGAACTTGAATCTGGATTTTGTTTCTTTCATCACAAATAAAGCCACAAATTTACAGTATCCCCTGGTTTTATCTTGGGATATGCTGAATATACTTGAAATCCAGAGAGGTCATTGGGAGCACCATACTTAAGTTAATGGGAGCTAAATATTCCAAGCACTGATATTTGAGTTTTTATGTGCTTCATGTGTCATTGAAGCAATGGTATCTCTGTAGCAACTGTAGCTGGATGTACAGTTCACTTTGCAGACCACTACTCCCTGGTCTGGGTTTGCTCAGGCCCAGGGCTAATGCTGGCGTTGCTGCACAGTGGGTCCATAGGATCTGCAGTGACCACAATAGTACAAGGTCTGGATTGTACTACAGAGTTTATCCAGAATATGATACAGTGATCTCTGTTTTCTAGGCCATTTGCTTCCTATTGATTTATCAAATTACTAAATCACTGAAAACAGTTTTGCACTACCCAAATTTTATATTGCTGGTTACTCATTCCTTAGTATCTCTTTTCGGCATAGAGGAAAGGCTGCAGCACATCAGGGCCATTTTTGGTGCATGTGGCATCCATATATAGCATAAGAAAATTATGTCCTATTGCAGGTAGTAGGACATGCTGCTGTGACCAGCTGATGGAGCTATACAACCCAAATGGCCCAAAGGGAATTATTTTCTCTTCCAGCAGTCTCCCAAAGGCTTGGAATCTGTGTAGTGCATTTGTATGTCCTCGACCTTAAGCCAACGAGTGGTCCTATTAACTTTAATGGAGCAGTTCTTGGGTTTACTGTTAAGCAGGTGCTTATGTGGTTTTTTTTGTGTCGCCTTGAACTTGGTAACCCTGTGAGAACTCCCTTTGTAGCATTCTGACCTGTTTATTCTTTCTTTCCTCGAGGAGACCTGGTGAGATCACAACTAGAGGTGGCATGGCTTCAGAATTTCCTTTGAAATTATTTATAATTTAATGCAAGCAAACTGCAGCCAGTAATTGTAAAGAACAAGTCTTGCTGTTCACAGAGAGCCCAGGCATCTTGGGACAAGAACTTGATGTCTCTACTAATTTCTGATGAATCATGATCTTTCACGTCAGGCAATACCATTTGTCAGCAAGTTGTGTCCTTACAGATTGTGCCACTGTAGCTGAGAGAATGAAGTGTGATGCTCAGGATTTTGTCCTAAAAACAACAAAATGCCTTCTTATTGGGTCACTGCTATCAGCTGAAATTTATTGCAGTTGAAAGAAGCTGGGCAGATGTTAAAACACTCATGCTACCCACGAGCCAGGGGGTTCCTCTGTTTATTATTTCCCGGCTGCTTGGCACATTCTTGTGACACACAACAAACCCCCATTATGAAGGATTATATGATGAGGCAACAAGCATGTGAAAGATAGCAACCAAATGGTGACTCCCAATTACATGAAAAATTACTATAATCACCCCTGCTGTAACACCCGTCTGTTGGCAAAGTGGTTGATCCCCTTGAAAAGCTTTAGAAGACCCACTGTATTAAATAAAAATCTCAGTTCTGTGTGTAATCATAAAAATTAACACTGTCACTTTAAAAAAAATCAAATTGGTGTCCTAAAGGGAAACCTACTAAGCTGTGTAAAGTAGCTATTATGAAAATGTTTAGCCTTTTGAATGTATTTCAGACAGCATTTGTGTTGCCAGATTTGTCAGCCAAAAACTCACTAAGCAGATTTGTCAGTAGCTGAGGCCATAATCTGTAAAACAGACATTGGCATAGAGATTAAAGATCAAGAGAATTATATAGTTTTTGTTACCATATGCCAAGATTATTCTTCTTTTTAAAAAAAAAAGTTTGGTTTTTTTTAGTTTATTTTGTGAGGGCTGTATCTTAAGGGCTGCTGCTCTTTCTGTTTTGTTGTCTCAAACAGTGGGATTTCCTGTCAGAAAAGGGAAACTGTTTTTATTCACATACTTCAGGCTCTGTGTAGCTGTCACCCTTAAGTATTGCTGAGTTTTGCGTAGTGTTTCACAAAATCAAAGTTATGTATCACAGTTCTTTTCCTTCACTTATGCAATATTTGCATTTCTTTAGGACTGCTGCCCTCTCGAGCAGAGGAGACTGCTTCCCAAGCTGTAATCATGTTTTGGGTGAAACAGGAGCTTCTCTGCTCTGCAGGCAGGCTGGGAAAGCTGGGCTTTTTAAAAATAGGCTGTGAAGAATGACTAGCTCATGATACCTGCCATCCACTGATGGGTTACTGCTTTTGGGATGGAAGACTGCATACTGGGGCACCGTGTTTTTGTGGGCAGGATTGGAATAAGTTGATGGCCCGCTTGGTTCTTGGACCTTCATTGCTTTTTGAGCTTTATTCCTGCATAATAGGCTGGAAATTGGGTCTTTGAGGTCTTCCTGCTCTGAAGTAACAGACTTTGACTGCTGCAGTCATTGGTATGCTACCGGTGAGGTGAAGCCATTTGTGTCCCTAGCAAGGTGGGTTGGTTTTCTCTTAATTTACATGCTGGAGGGTATTTTATGAAGATGGGCTTCAAGAACACTGAAGAATAGGGAGATGACTTTTTAAAAGTCTGGTAATGGTAAGCTTTGTTAGAGCTCTGGAATGGAATCTCCACTGTGTATGTAGGTAGGCAGTATGGCTGCTTGGGCAGCTCCAGATTTTTCTTTGAGGAATGACTACATATTTAAGTTATCATTGGAGAAAGATAAACATAGAGCAACACACTCTTGGAGGTGCTGTCTATAAGGAAACAGTCTGCTGTGTCATCTTCTGAAGGTGGGTTTGCTGTTGTCTTAAAAACAGTTTTAGTGCCACCGTACTTTCCCCACCTCACCTAAAAGGACTTAACTTGAAGAGAATAATTGCTTGAATTGTAAAACCTGTTGTCCGAGTGGAGCAGTTTTGAACCCCAATGCCTTTCCATCCCAACAGTTTAAAAACCACGGTTGCTGGTTTCTTACCAGAGCTATGGAAGCGGGCAGTGTCCTGCCACTTGGGCTAAACACCAACTGCATATTTTTGCTCAGTTGAAAGGTAGGGAGTTGGACTTGTGTTGTTTGTTGCCACTTGCTAAAGGTTTTAAAACATGCTAAGCCCTACCAGATGAAGTCCTTGCCTACTTTATATTGCTGCAAAAAAATAGCTAATTAGAACATATGAAGCGTCGGTTCAGGGTTTCAAAGGAATCTAGTGGCTTTTTGTATACAACACATATGCTATTATTTCTCTGATTTACAATATTACATACTACAATCCTGCAGGCCAACAGGAAAGTCATTGGTTTGTGCAAAAACCTGCCTTTCTGTGGAGCTGTTGCAGGGATGTGAGCATGAAACCAGGGTGAGCTGTCCTAGGTGGCTCAGGCTGATCCAGCAGGTACGGCTCAGTCCTCTGCGCACAGTACGTGGTGTACGTGCTGAAGAATCCTGCTGTAGGACTGGGATCCGTCTGGCTACGCAGAGATTGGGGACAGGCCTTGTATTTCTGCTGCTGTAGGATCTCTGCATTCTTCCAAAGCTGCTTGTGGTTTTTGAGGTGGTGGCAAGGCATTGTTTGTGCATGGTGCTTTTCTTCTAGTGCTGTGGAATGACTTTCTGTTGTGTGTATTCTACCTGCAAAAAAAGGTATTTCTAATGTAAGCACGCCCCTGTAGGACTTTGAAAGGGCAGACAGCACAGTGAGCTTGGATCCTTTGAATCCCCACAGAAAAGACTAGGCAGAGTGCATCACAAGTATTAAAATAGTAAGATAGAAGACTTCAAAGTTAGTGTAGTGACTTATTCCGGAGTGTGAAGTGCTGAGTTCTCTTTTAAAAACCTTTAATCAGTACAGTGTTCATCACACAGATGTTAGCAGCAGTGCTAGAGCTCTCCGTAATTGTAATTTAAGTTACCCCTGCCTAAGGGCTTGCAATTAAATTATTAGACTGTTGCAGTGAGTCCATGGATACTGGTTGCACCTTGCAAGGGGGTATTTTCTGGTGTGATGAGAAACACTGGCTTCTCCTGGGAAGCAAATGTACCATTATGCACTATTAGGTCCTTGATTAGATCCACTACTGATTAGCAAACAGACTTTGAAAGAGGAAAATATTATAGTAGTTTCTGTTAGCTTCACAAAACCATTGTGCAATGAAGATGAAAACAAACCAAGTCTAATAGTAGCCACTAACTTCAGTGTTTAAATTAAAACTTGTTCCTTTCAACCTGATTGCATCCTTAACCCTTAACTAACAATGAGAAAAGAAATGCTGGGAATTCATACAGCTTTGTAGAAATTCATAAATGTGTGTGTGTTAAATACAGATGGCATGCAAACATGCATTAAACGTTTATACAAACAATCTATATGTATGTACACACACACATATACAAACCCCCACACATTTCTGTGTATATTGATTCTAGAAACACACAGCTATTTGTTATGAAAGACCTATACTTTCATTTCACGGAACATCTTATTGTATTTGTTTTCTTGAGAATTTCATTTCTAGTTATGGTTGTGGAGTGTCTTGAGGCTCTTTATCTCTCCCTTGTCACTAGGCTCACAAATATCTAATGATGAAATACAGAACCATATTTTATTTAAATGCAGACAATCATTGAATCGGTTGTTACATTATTACTTTGCATCGGTGTGTCATCTTTTAAAGTAAGCACCTGCCTTTGTAATTATTTTAAATTCACCTTTGGGTTTTTAAAACTTTTGAAAACTAAAGACAGCTGTAGATTGTTTTACTGGAGTTGTAAAATGAGGATGATTATTTAGTTTTGTGATAAAACTTCTGATAGGTTAACTCTTTTTTGATTTTTCTTTGAATAATATGATTTGAATCAAGTTCATTTCCTGTTCATCTTAATTTCACTAGTACGTCCAAGAATTCTCAATACTTAGCCTTCACTCATTGTGGGAGGTATTAAGAATGTAAGGAGAGCGTTTTCATTATAAATTGCTCTGTGCTACAATGGCACTGAGCTCTGACTCTGCTTCAAATTCATCCCTTCAGTTTCCTGGAAATCAGTGGAGTTAAACCAAGGCTAGCTGTTGCCCTCAGACATTTGAAAGAAGAGGAACTTCATCAGGAAATGCATCCTTACAAGCTGTGTGTTATGTGTAACACTTAAAGACCCAATGCTTTGCCAAAACCAGGGTCCAACTGGTAGCCTGCCAGGAGCACAAGAACTATTCTTTAAGGAATTTAAAATACAGCAGATTGCAGTAACTCTCTTCTATGGCACAGGAAAAAGTCCTGCAAAGATTTCAAAAATTATTACTAATTTTTCAAGCGTTGACAGTGTGCTCAGTATGTTCAGAACATGTGTGGCTCCAGACTGAGCCAAGCACAAGGCCTCTAAGATTAGAAAGTAATGTTCTTTCTGATTCTAGATAGCACTCTGTCCACAATTTAGGGTGTAGTCTTTTGCCCCTTGAGAGCAGTTATATGAGGAATAATGTAAGCTGGCTTTGCTGAAATTTGGACCCTCTCTCTTGTATCATTGAAAGGATGCTTCTTACCTGATGTTGGGCTTGTTAGTATCTGTAACTGTTTGAACTTTTTAAAATGGGCTTATCCAACTAACCAGCCATACAGTGGTATCCAACTGCTTGTTACCTTTAATTACCTGGATAGCATTTTCAGATGTATATGTCTATACAGACACAAATTATTGTTGTTGTCTAAGACATAATTGTTGTTGTTTATTTGTAAGGGAGATGGAGAAAGTTGGGTGCTCTTTATTCTTATTAACTCTGGGTCACCAAAGATAGAGGGGACCTGAAAAATGCCTTTGGTTTAGACCCACAGTTTTAAGACATGTTGAGGTGTCTAAATCTGCTCTGGTTTAGACATTCCTCCTTTGAAGATCTCCAGTGTGCTCCTAGGAAAAGTAAATATATCATCTGTCAATGTCCTTTACAAGCACATAATTTAAGTCCATTAGAAAATTGTTCACAATTGTTATGTGAACGGTTTTCACATTGTTATCCTAATTAAATGGATTATTCCAATATTCAAACCATAGACCTTTTAGCTTGTAAACTGAATGTATTTTATTAAGGTAATAACAGTCTTGTAATCATAGCAGTAAAATTAATACTTTAAGGACAGTTGAATAGATTCTTGCTTAGTACAGTAAAGGATCTATTATACTAGACACAACTACCTCCTGTGATAGTTAAAAGTAGGGAATATTTTTTGTCGTAACTCCCTGTTTGCTATCACATTCATAACTTGCCTAAACATTCACCCCTTGAGTTGGAATTTTCTAGGCTCTTGAAAAACAACCAAAACCCCACAAAACCAGTACGCCTTGAATTCAATACTCCCTGCCAATTATAGCAAAGAGGAACGGTAATTCAGTTTAAAGAAGCTTATAATGCAGTTTTACTGTTGTGAATTTAATCTCAGGAAATTGAGTAATGATTCCCTAAATGTTTATACTGGACAAAATTTTCAAGTACTCTGTATTTTGAATTTGACAGTATGAGCACTCCCTTTGAGAAGTCAACAGTTTCTGTTTGCCCATAAATCCATTATGTGCAAACAGGTGTAAACACAGATGCAAACCTGAATCACTGATGTTGGTTTGCTTCCTATATGCCATTACCTTCAGTATCTCACTGTGTCATCATTTGTAGCAGTCAAGTGGTATGATTTTTGGGAAGAAAAGTGGGAAAGAACTAGGTTTTTCCATTTTCTCATTGCTCTGAGCTTGGAGTAAACTGGGCTGAGTTCGCGGGCAGCACAGACTTGCTGACATGAGCTTTGCCATCCCTGGTACTGGAGAAGGGAAGGCAGTTTGGCTTAGGGTTTCCATGTGTTGTCTGCTGATGTGAAAGCATTGCATCCTTGCTGCATGTTTGCAAGTAGCTCTGGTGCCACACAATGAAACATGGGGTCCAGATACACGTGTGAGAGGGAGCCTGTGACTCCTGAGAGCTTAGGTTGGTGCAAAAGACAGGCTGCAGTTTAGTCTCACGATTTATTGCCTCAACAGAGGTACACTAAAAAACCTCTGAAATGCTTGGGGGAATTGAGGTTTATAGGTTATACTAGCAAGGCCTACTGTAACCTTGTCAAAACAGTGGCCTGAGTTTCTCAAAATTAAAATGCTTTTAGAAACTCAGCAAGTTTTCTGATGGTGGGAAGTGAACGTGAATATTGTATCATGATTTCAAAGCATCTGTCTGTACCATTGCAGTCTTTTTTGGATGAAGAATATATTTCACGTTAGAAAAGAAGCAGAATTGAGAATAATGTTCATTTCAGATGTCTTTTTTCCGTATTCTTCCATGATATAAACTTTCAGGAAATAGTTCATGCCTTTAAATTGTTTGTACTTTGGGGATGAAAACCACTTTCTGACTTTGGCCACGGACTTTGAATAAATTAAGTATGTATTTTTTGCCATACCGTTCCTTGTCTTGATAGAGTACTGAGGTAAGGATAGTCTGAGATAGCCTATTTAAATAGCTGTGTGCTGGCTAAAGTAGAGGAAGGTAACTAGGAGCAAATGTCTTCCCCCTCTCGGTTTTAATACTTCGAAACATTTCACTTTATTGTGCAATCATATTTCGGTAAAAATCTTAACTTTGGTCCATTGTATATTTGTATGCTTTTTAAAGTATGCAAATAATTTATTTTCCAGATGTATCTTCCCTGCTCCATCATCTTCAGGATAATTAATAATTAGATTTTCTTACTTGAAGTATGTTTTTCCTGTCTGAAATGGAGTAATTTTATCAACACTTATCTATCTTTTTTCTTTTTAATTCTGACATGGCTCAAGGAATTAATAAGCTCTTATCTAAAGTCTAGAGGAATCATATTTTAAAATTAATTTTGTAGTGTGTGATGGACCAGAAGAAGGAGGAGGAAAGCAGGTCAATGAGTTGAATAGTCTTGTTTAAGGGAATCATATATCTGATACAGATTGTGGCCTTGAGAACACTGTTGTAACTTTGTGAGATGAGGCCAAATGCTTAGTGGTAAGAAAATAGTCTTTTGTTGAATCTCCTTGCAAAAGGTTAGAGTTAAATTGCAGTTTCTAACTTACTAGCCACCTGCCTGTTGCTTGCAAAAAGCCTGTGTCGTGGTTTAACCCTAACTGCTAATTAAATACCATGCAGCCACTTGCTCACTCCCCTCTCACTCAGAGGAATGGGGAGGAGAGTTGGAAAGGAGTGTGAAACTCGAGGGTTGAGATAAGAACAATTTAATAATGGAAATAGAATAAAAATGAAAGAACAATAATAACATGATGACAATAACAGTTATAATGAAAAGGGGGAGGGAAAGAATAAAGTCCAGAGGGAAAGGAAGAAAGACAATGTGGTGCACAAAGCAGCTGCTCACCGCCCAGCCAGTCCCCAAGCAATGATCTGCCCGCCCCAGCAAGCCCCCCTCCCCAGGTATATATACAAGGCATGACGCCCCATGGAACACCTCTTTGGTTAGTTCGGGTCAGCTGAACTGGCTCCGTTGCCTCCCGGTTCCTTGTGCACCCCCAGCCTTTTTGCTAGCAAGGCCTGAGGAACTGCAAAGTCTCACATCAGAGCCAAAACACAGCACCGTACTAGCTCCTGAGAAGATAATGAACCCCATCCCAGCTGAAACCAGGACAGCCTGCTGGTGTTCTGTCCAGCATAAGTTCATGTTATCCAGGTTATTGGGGAAATTCCTAGAAATGTTAGTGAAATCTCCAACTTCTTAGTTATGTCACAATGTGGTTTGGTTTTAATTTTATGCCTGGGATTTTTATTTCCTTTTCAGACCACTGCTGCATAGTATTGTATGTCATACCATAGTTCTGCATATGGTGATGATGAAATACTGATTAGTCTTATTTAATGTGTTTCTGTCTGTTTGGCTAAATTGGAGAGGAATGTCAGTGTGTTTTTGGATTGCTTGGTACATTATTGCTGAAAAGAATTGTCCCTTTTAACTGAGTGGCCAAATGAAGTGGCCAAGCTGATTTCCATTACTTTGCTCAGACCACGTGATCTCTGTGTCAAATTCTGACATCTCTGTGGTCTTTTCTTTCGGCTTTCCCTTAGAAGGATGGCTTTTCCGAGATAATGCACCAGTTGCCTGGTCTATAAGGATATAATCTTTAAGATATGCTTCCTCCACCTCCTTTTTCTGATTAAAAAAAATAATGAAAAACCAAAAATAATAAACATTTTAATTAATCTGTTAAGTTTGTCAACAACTTTCAGCAAGTGTTTGAAGTCCCTTGCATTTTTGCATACACCTGCTGTTGAACTCTGAATTTTCAGTAATACTGCTCTGAGAAGGGATGATAAATTCATGTATTCTGATAACTCCAGATCCTTGAATCCACCACTGTCTTAATCCATTGAGACTGGTATATAATGAAGCCTCTTGGGCAAAAGGGCAGGTGAGATGTCCCTTCTGCCCTTCACATTTAGAAGTGAAAGTTTTCGTCTATTGTTCCTCAGTATTTGTCTGAGTTAACATTTTTTTCAAAGCGTGATAGAAAGGCCCGTGCCTAGCCCCACACTGCTCTGATTAGATATTTTCTATTCATTTGTTAGAGCTCTACACTGCAGTCCAGCCACAGAAGTACATGTGCTGGAAATTTTATCCTGTTACAGTGACCCAAGACAGGTTCTTGAATATCTCCTTTTTCTCAGACATGTAAAGAATTTTCCATATGCCCACTAGACATCTGTGACAGGCTAGAGGAGCCTACATGTGGAAGGAAGGAGAGTGGAGACCGGCATGGAGACAAGGTAATGCCATGAAAGGAAGGGAGGAGGACCTTCAGCCAGCAGCCCACTAGTTTGGCTTTTCTCTCTCTGTGTCCTCTGGGACTAATGATAGCCCAGAAATGTTAAGGACTTGGTGGAAGGGCTAAGGGTTTGGAACTCATCATGCCTTAGACCCCGAAGATCACACCAGCTGATCACCCACATCCTGGTGCTGTCCAAGGGTGCCTTGTGTGTGTCCAAATCCATGACAATATCCTATGCACAATTAACAGAAGCATAAAATCATTTAGGTTGGAAAGGACCTTTAAGATCATCAAGTCCAAGTGTTAACCAAACACTGCCAAGTGTGATGTTTCCAGACCCCCTCAAATAGGAGTTATTTTCCCAGCCTAGTCTGTGTTTACCGAGAACCTGGGCATGCTTCTTGTCTGTGGAGAATGGTGATACAATCGCAGCCTTGCTACAGGCAACCTCTGTGTTTTGCAGTTTTTTGGACTTCTTGGTGGTGCTTTTTTTGTTTCTCTTCCTGGTTGGACCTTTTTTAAAGGGAATTTACATTTGTGTCTGACTGTTTTTAGACCAGCAAAACTTCTACTTTCTAAAGCTTCCTAGGGCCCCTTGTCTTCTACTGTTTCCTAACATGGAAACACCTTTCAGGTAGACTGTAATTTCTATTATTCATTAAAAGCATATTTCCTGATGAAGTGTAGAAACAGAACATGACTTAAGACAGTGGTCTATGAAGAAAAGTGTCTCCTAAGGGAATACTGAATGTACAGAGAAGGATCCATGCTTTTCCTGAGGCCAATTTTCAGAAACCGGTCAGGGCAATTTTTTAGTGTAGAAGCACATGGCATCAGCCACATTAGTGGTATTCCTCCCCTTGTTGGTGGATGAAAGTACCTTTCTGGTTTTTACTCATGCACACACATATATGCTAACAAATATTTGAATTTCCTCTGGTGTCGGCAGAAATGAACAGTTCTGTTTGGTCATTATGGGGTAAAAATAAGTGCATCTCTGCTGTTGGTCCTTCTTATCTTCCTGATTCCCAGAGTGATTTGCAGCTTCTGTTGGAGAAGAGGAACTTCCCCAGGGGTATAAATTATGCTTCAGCAGTATTCATTATTCATAGCCTCTTCTGAGCTAGTGGTATAGACTTAGTGTCCTAAGCCTGTTTTGTTCAGTCAACGGGTTGTTTTAAATGCTTGTCTGCTGAACTAATCCATGGCTTCGAAAGTTTGGGCTTTGTCTCAGTTGTATTATCAGACCACAGGCTGAGCTTTGTGCTCCTTTTTCTTGATTTTGAGTTACTCTCTCCCCCACTCCTTCTTTGTCTCCTAATTGTTTTCTTCCAACTATCAATCCTTTTTGATAAACTCTTATTTTTCGTAAAGTAAGAATGTTGCACATCAGTGGATTAATTTTTCTTTATAACAGCTTAGCTAAAAAGAATATTAGCTCAAACAACCATCTTGCTGCTCTCGTGGTATTTTCCTAACATTCTCCATGATTTATAAGACACTGAATTTTGCCTGCTGAATTTTAGAAACCACTGCAAAACACTGAAAGAAAAATTCTAATTTTTTTCCATTTACTTATTTTTTAAAAATTGGTGGATTCTATATAATAATGTGAATGTGGCATTAGCCTGAAAAATGATTTATTCTCCAGTTCCATCTGCATATCTGATTTAATTATTCTCCTAAGAAGGGAAGGCAAAGGAGATATTATCTTAACAAGTTGAGTTTTAACTTGCACAAGAAACATTTTCCCCTCACTGCCCTTTAAATAGCTATTTCATATCCCCTGATGCACCGCAGGGGGAATGGCATTCACCATCCCATGGCAAAACCGATCCGTACTCCTATGTATGTAAAACTGGTCCATGTGTGAATTAGCTTTGAGTTGTATTGTGTTTCTTATACTAATATAATATTGTTCTAGTGCTTGCCCCTGATTAAAGACATACATAAATAAATAATTTATAATTTAATTAATAAGGTATAATATGCAAAGCACAGTAATTTCAAACAGCTTGTAATGTCTCTAATGTACTTTCAATTTTTTATTTTACATAAGGGCTATATTCATTATGTGGTTATGATAAACATACTAATGAATTTTATTACAGGAACAAATTTAAACATGTAAATGAGATCAAATAGTATTAAAATGCAAACGATGGTGAAACTTATTACAAACTAACCTTGCCGACATACATGGAGGGATGTTACAAAAAGGACTCTAGGAAGTTGCATACTTGATCGAAAGTCAGTACAGTCTTTTTACAAAGTCACTGAACACAAGAATTTGTGAACTCTTCAGTTTTAGTGTTGTAAAAACTCTCCTCAACAAAAAAGTTAACTAGAATCCTGGGTTTACACGTAACTTTGGGTGACAATTAAAATCCCTTTTCTTGTTCCAGTGAACAGTAATCTGTGCATAATTACATTCAAATGAGATATTAGCATTTTTTGTGCTTACTCTCTGTTAATTGTGGAGTTCACTCACCATGGTGATGCTTTTGATAGAATCAAGCAACCTTATTGACCTGATGCTGCAAGGCATGTTTGGAAATTCTGCTGTATTCTTTTTTTTATTATTATATTTTTTTATATATTTTGGCATTTTGAGGAGTCCTGCTGCTTTTATTACATTCCTGACACTTTTGTTAATAAATCATTGCAAAGTTAATGAAAATTGCATTCAGGCATATCCAAAATAATTGTGTCCTTTGTCATGCTAATAAATTGAAAGATGTTGATCCAATGGGTGAATGCATGCCCATTATGGTGAAGTTTGTGATACGTGTGCCTGTTGCGCTTGTACTTTCCGGCTTGGTGTATCTTTCCATGTAGGAATGTGTATGGGGAAAACAAAAGTCAGTATGTTTTATTTCAACAGTTATGCTACCTGCCTCTTAATTATGTTGGGAAGTGGGGAAGGATCGAAATGTTTATATGAAGATGTGCAGTTATGGTATAATCTGCAGGAATCGGCAACTGCCTTACACCAGAATGTATTCTGTGATGAAAACAATTAAATATCTCTTTCCTCTTGCCTCCCGAACTTTCATGCTCATTAAACCCAGATGATAAAAGGTAGGAAAGAAAACCCCCTAAGCCTCACTTTCATACAAAGGTGTGGTGCGCGTGAAAGGAAATAATCTAACAGTTGTGCAGGGTTTTTTGGAAGAGAGGGAGGTGGCAAGTTTTAGTTTACACTCCATTCCAGATATAAAGCTGGAGTAGTAAAATGCAGGTGAGGTTAAATTCTGCTTTTCCTTTCACTGTGTTTTTTAGTAGTGACTTAATATCAATTAGGAGTACCACACGGATAAAGATTGCTTTAGATTTTCGGTGCAGGACATGTCTTTTATGTCTTGTAGTATTACTAAGAAACCAGGATGGAGAGAAAATGTTAAGGAAATGTTTAGCTGGAAAAATCCTATTTTGTCATGCAATGTTAGAGTAAGAAGATGTTAATACAATAAAAATAAAGGTAATTTTAGTCAAGAGTACTTAATTTATGCACTGGCCCATCATGCTGGTTTTAGGTGGGTATTTATTCTGCTACTCAATCAGAATCCATAGTGTGCAGAACTGCCACATCAAATGCAACATACAGTGTGCTGTTAGAATTAGTGGATGTTTAAAAGATGTGTTTCTGTCATGTTGTCTGAATGTGTGGTTTTCTTCTCCTAATTAAAAGAACGGTATATTGCCCAGAGATAGGCAGCTATCTTTTTCTTTTACAATTAACAACCATTTAAAGCTCACTGAATGATAGTAAGAAATTTAGCATCTTACAATAGTATGTGCAAAAATGCAAGATCTAAAATTTTCAACGCTTCACTTTTAATTTGCTCTTAAAGTACAGCAAAGTCCTTTATACACAAGAAGCCCACTAACTTCAGTGGAGGTAGGTACATGTAATGAGGGTGAATAACAGTGGAGAAACGGTTGTACATTTTGGGGACTTAAGAGTCACCTTTCAAAATGAGCTTGGAAAAAGGGTATGGAGCGAGGGGAAAAGAGATATGTGTAGCAGAAATGGCAGCATCCTTGGAGAATTTGCACTTAGTTAAAATCTGTAACTTTTAAAAGTTGGAAAGAAACTTTCCCTGTGAGCCATAATCGCCCACTGTGTGATTTTTCTTCTGAGGCATTTGATAAGCATTTGGCCAGTGATGAAGACTGGAGGTGGAATTAAGTGAGGTGGTAGTCTGATCCAGTTTTAGACGTGTGCTACATAGCTCTGTGTTTGTAGCAATGTCATTTACTCCATTTGCGGCACACTTATAAATCTTAGAAACATGAAATTATTAGACAATCAAAACAGTAAGGTGAAGCAGCACAGTTTCAAAGCAGGATGAAGGAATGTCTCATTACTCCTTTTTGGTTTTGAACATTCCCTCTGAATGACAGAAATGGATGGGCTCTTTCCCTTCTAGATAGCCTCTGCAAAGATGTATATTTACTAGAAATAGATCTCAAGTACTGTGTGCGTGTCAGGATGTTGGCCAGGTCAGATCATCTGCCAAATTTAGACTGAGGGGTTTAGACAAGTGAAGGGCAGTTTACAATGTTCAGCTTTCCCACCTGGACTCCTTGCAACTCACTGGGGTGAAGATTGACTCAATTCACACGGCAGAAATACATTCCTCTGCTTAAGCATTTGCATCTGCGCTAATTCTGTTTTGTTCTCCCAGGCACTGAGGAGTTGCATGTTGTATTGCTGCAGAGCTCCATCCCTGTTTTGTACACATTGGCATAGGATGTTGAATTAGTATTGCAAGACACACCGCTTTGACCTCCTCACAGCAATTCTGTGTGATCCTGACCTAACTACAGGATCCTGGTGTTAGCACAAGGTAAAACATTATGGCAGCCTTGCCTGTGTTAGCGTGATTCCTAGACAGGGTTTCACCATGGTGATACTTGCTGAAAAACAGCAAATCCCTGCCATTTATGCTTTTAAAGCAATGCTAACACTTCAGCAGATAGTGCTGTAATGTGTATCCTGAGAATGTTCACTGAGTCTGAATGAAGTGACAGTAAAATCCTCGCTGAAGTATAAAAAGGTTACTGCAATCCTCTTATAGCTGGAGTCTGATGAGTTTTCCTGAGTTTCTTCTTGTTTCTTCCGTTGCTCTTTCATATTTAGGCAATTCTCATGGTAAAGTTGCTAGAGGCTGTTCTGTGGTGGCTGACTTATTAGCTATATCATTTGTACTTCATTGCAGGAGTTCCAGTGAAGCATTTGTTTGTTGTAAATTTTTTGTTTCTTTGTTCATCTGAGTTGCTTCACCTTTACTTGCAACTCTGCCCACCAAAACATTTTAAATTGATGGGGTGGACTGCAAGAACCGAAGAATCTGGCTGGTTGATAGCATATTTAGTTATCTGGGGGTGGAATGTTTTTCTGTGGGTCAGGTCGTTCTACATACACTGCCCTTATCCCACAAAAGACTTTTATAAAAACAAGCCCTTTTCAAAAGTAATTTATTAAAAGAAAATGTGGCTTTGGAAAAGTAAGCTAGATTGTAGTCAAGCTGCCTCCAGTGTACAATGTTCCACAACTGCAAAACTTTTTTTGCATAAGCGTGTTGCATATATCATGAGTATAATGTTTATGTCACGTTTATGAAGTTTACAGTTTGTTTTACGAAGTGCTTACATTATAACTCCCAGTTTCTCATGCAAAACTTGTTACAACTTTTATCCTAGAGGCTGAATTTCTGTGTTAAATGCTTAGCCAAACTGTAATAGAAAAGCAAGCAGTGTAGAAACTTTTCTTGGTTTTGGGGAGAGAATTAGAGGGTGAAGAAAATTTTGGTCAATGTTTTTTAAATGGAGCAACATGAGAAATAGTTAAATTTGGTATTCAAAGCATATTATGGATGTTACTCCCATTGAATGCTGTTGCTGAGTACTCCTGGTGCTCAGCTGGGGGACAAAAAAAAATAATAATCAGGTAATACAATTAGTACCTCCTTGAGTGCTTTAAGTTGGAGGTAAGTTTACAAGAGGTTTACCTTCAGTCAAGCTAATTTAGAGTCAAAAGGCTCCGCTCACTTTTCCTGGTAGACAATGTTATGTTAAAGATGGAAAAATGAACAAGAATAATTCAGGAAAAATCTGTCCTCAGAACAGTTGCTAATGATCCTTTTGGGGCTGATAATGACTTACTGTGACCTACTACTGAATTCCCAGTTTCTCTATTGCAAATTCCAACACGTACAGGTATCAGTTTGCTTTGAATTTAACAGCCCAAGTGTTGACTTGGTCCGTCTTGACCAAGTGAACCTCTGTCTGGGCTCAGAGCAGGCTGTGTCAGTAGTGTAAAGGGAGTCCTCGTGCAGAGCTAGGGAAGGGGCAGGCAAGAAGAGACTGCTTTCTGAGGCGTTTGGGGGCACTCTGTGGGAAAGGCACTGAAGCTCTGTCCTCACTAGTCAAGGTCACTGAGTCTTGTTGATAAGCATAAAGCTTGTCAGATGGCATCAGCACATCCTGCTGAGAACTTCCACAGCAGGGGTGGCTTGGGTCAGGAGAAAGGAGACCTGAAGAACAAGGAACTTTTGAGCAAGAGATGGCAGCATTTTTTTTTTTCTCGATGGATAGAGGAAAACAAGAAGCCAGCATATGCTGAGAGTCTGAGCCCCCAGAATGATTTTATTGTTTGAGAAAACATCACAAAAAAAATTTAAATGGTTGTCACCTTATATGGGTGAGTCATGTGCTCTCAGTTCTGACTGTGAACAAAGTCAAAAATAATTTTTTTTTGGCAGTCATAGAAAGCAATAGACAATGCATGATAATTTATAAGAACTGTAGCATACAATGCACATTTCTTTTGTTGTTCCTGCCTTAATTCATTCTATATACAAGTTGCCCACAAACAAACAGGTTTTAAGAGGGTCTCGCCACCCCCATACCCCCCACCCCCCCCACCCCCCGGTTTTTGGTATAAGTACAGGGCCTCTATTTGCCCATTGTTTAAGAATTCCCTAAAAATCTTTCTACTAAGGAAAAAGCCATGTCACCCTTGGAGGAAGTCCAAGAATATCATAAAAATAATAAAAATAGATATCAGTTATTTTAAAATTAAATATATAGCATTGATAAATAACCCCACCAGATCTTTGGCACACTATATTAAGAAGAGGTAAAGTAACTGAGCTGTAATATTCCTTCGCAGGAGGAAAAGTGTTTCTTTTCCCCGTGCTGGTGCACGTCCTGTGTAGTCGGTGTGTACGAGGCAGTGTCTATTTAAAATCTAGTGCTGGAGCACCTCCGTAACACAAATGTCAATTGATTTTAGTGGATGTTTTGTGATTAGATATACTCTAAAGAGCTGTAACATTTCAGACTTTTTAGGAGAGTTTGTTTGTTTTGTGTGAGAAATTTTAAAATTTAAGAGAAAAGGAAATTTTGTCATATCAAAACCCCCGTGTTCTTATTCTACATAAAATTAGCTAGCATCTTGTACATCTAAAAAGAGATATTACCTCAACCTACATACCTTGTCTTCCTGTAGAAGACTTACATACACATAGATTCACAGCAATGTACATCCATCTTTTCTAATAATAAGTCCTTAATCCAATGTACACACAGAGCAGTTTTTCTGAGATTATGGCATCTTATTATCCAGTTCTTATCAGAGGAAGTGTCAATGAAAGGCAGAAATAAAATGTAGAGTGGTAGTATTCATTAGAGGCAATACTTTCAAATTAATGTGGGTATCAGTCTCTAATGCATGATCCTTTGCTAGGTTGACTTGTTGGATTTGGACATTTATATTTCCACTCTGATTTTTTTTTTTTTTTTGCAGTCCCATGAATATGAGAGGGAAAATGTTTCTTATTGTTTTCCTTCAGCCCGTTCACCATACTCTCAGACTTCTCCGAGCATGGGTAGGAGGTCTGAAGTTTTCCCTTTTAATCCAAAAGAGCAAAGTTGCTGCAGCCCAAATAAGCACAGACCTGCTGTTGCCTACTTGGTGGTAGCTGAGATTTCTCTGTGGATCTCGGTATATATACAGAGGTGATGGATTGCTGGTCCTGGCTGCTCCAAGTTGGGAAGCAAAGCGACAGTGGAGCGATACCTCAGGGCACTGGCAATTTTTTGTTTTATAATTAGCCATGGCACCAGTTTTTCCCACTGGAGGGCATGGTACAGGCCTCCTGATTGGTAACAAACTAGCAGCAATGCTAAACTGTAATTTCTGTGTAATTTCATGCTGTTACATGATAACTTTAAACCCTGCTTGCTGTTGAAAGTTCTTTAATTGCACAGTTGTTTCAGTGAGGTTCTAAAAATGTTACAGGTGAGCTGCCGTTTTATGGGTCACCTACAATAACCCTGATGCTATTCTACATATCCTGGCACATGTGAATCACAACAGTTGCATGTTATTTTATTCTGACTGCCATGTATTTTGTGCCATATGCTATACAGCTTTAAAAGTATACTTCGGAAGTTACATGAAAAAGAAAAAAACAAACAGTGGTTTTGGTGTAGGCATCTTTTCTGGTTTTCTTTCAGATTTTGTCTTTGCTCAGCATAGTAATATCTGTAATTAAAATGTGAAAGATCATAAATCATATTCCGAAGGTTAGTTACATAAATTTTAACATTTCTTTCTATTCTCTTGATACTACTGTAGTTCACGCAGTTATATTATGCACTCTGACATCCATGTCATGTCAAGTTTGCTCAACTGTTTTACTACAAGTCAAAACTAAAAGTTGTTGGTTGTTTTTTTTCCCCTGTTCTCTCTCTACAGGGTCAGTCCAGCTTAAACAAAATGAAGCTGTCTGCTATCAGCTTATACATCATCACCAACAATAAACATGCCAAGTTCAAAACCTGTATTTTGTTATCTGACTATTGTTGATAGCAGAAAAAAACAGACAGCTTGATTTTCATTAGCAAGGTTGACCCTACAGGGCTAGGAGCAGGGGAAAAAATGTATTTTGACTTGAAGTAAACTGAGGAAACATGACATGGAAGTCAGAGAGGGATTACATATGCATCCCTAAGGTGTCATTTTTAACAAACCATCTTCCTTCACTTGAGGAAATTCTGAATAAACCACTGGAGAGATTCCTGTAGCTGTCCAGTTGGCAAAGGCTAATACTTCTGACTCTGAATTATGCATTATCCTTTGGGGATTTTTTTGTCTTGTTTTGTTTGGGGTTGGTTTTTTTTTTTTTTTTCCCTTTGATAACTGTTTCTTTTGCACTTATTGGGGATAGTGATGAAAATATATGATTGTTTTGAAATATGGAAATTCAGACTTCTTAGAGCTATTGCTCATGTAACTCACTCTAAGAGACCAATTTATAAGCTTGTGTAGACTTGTCTTGTAAAAAATTGTTTAACTTCCTTCATCTAACATAGATTCAGATAAGAAGTCCTTCTTTATGCTCATTCTAAGGCCAAGCACTAGGCTAGGAGGACTATTTCCTTCTGTCCTGGTTACACTGTGTTGTTTTTTTTTGTTCTTCTATCACAATGTATATTACTTGTTATTTCTTTCCCTGCTGCGTGCGTGTGTGTGCCAGTGTGAGTTAAAGATTGGGGAGATATTATAGAAGCCTTGAGTCAGGCAGAGAGTTTCAGTTCAGAGCTGTGGGTAGGGGAATGTATATAAAGTTACGTTTCTTCCCCACCCTTCTACTCTGTGAAGCGTACAGCTAGGCAAGCCTGGAAGCTGCTGCCATCGTTCTACTTTTGGACACTGCTGGAGTTCCTTTCTGAGAGTCTTGGGGGAAATGATGAATAGTTTTATAAGAACAAAATTTGGCCCTAAATCTAAAGCACTGTAACCCTGTTTGGGAAGTCATACCAACTGTTCTATAAATCAGCCAGCAATGTGCTGTCAGTGCTGAATTTTACTTTTAAAGCACAAGTCCAAAATAGAGGCAGAATTCAAAGAAGAATTCAAGGGAGTAGAAGTTTTGCCAGAGCTTTCTGATGCAATTTAGGAGAACGATCTGTGCTGCATACCCCCAGAAGATGCAGCAGTCGTCCCTTCTGTGCTCTACCTTTGCCTCCTTGATATGCTTACCCATCTAATTTGTGCTGCTTTCCGCCCTGAGCAGGAAAATGGGTTTTCCTATGCTTACAGCATGCTGAAGTGTTTGAATTTGCTCAAGGGAAAAAAGCCAGTTCAGGCATTTCTTACAGCAGTAACAAGGCAGTAGGTAAGGCAGAGGTCTCCAACAGTGCAGTCAGGTCACAGGCTTTCCATCCCACCCCATTCCCAAGCCAGCTCTGGCAACAGGAGAGAGCTCACCCATTATTCTGATGCCTGCTGCAGTTAGCACTCCTTTTTGGGAACCAAACATGGTGTTGAAATGCTGTAGTTCATTGCAGTAGGTGGTCTCCCGGTCCTTGGCAGTCCTCAGGCACCGAGTTAGCAGACTTTCCGATCCAGAGGTTTATATCAGGTGAAGCTGAACTCTCTGGAATGCTATTCAGCAAACTTCCTATTAAAATGACACTTCCAGCTGTAATTGTCTTGGGTTTCATTTTAATTTTAGTGCCAAAAAGTTGACAAAGTCCAGATTGTCGTTTTAAAACTGCCAGGCAAGCTAATCCTGTATAATTTTGTGTAAGCATGGGGGTGCTTGGTAGTTAAGAGATGATACTTGACATCTCTTAGCTTTATTCTGTTTTATTAAAGACAATGCTTTAAATTTACTTGAAGGCAAACAGAGATCTTAATTGTCATGTAGAAGCATTTACATGATAAGATACTCTTAGTTATTGAAGTGATAAGAATTTCAGTGCAGTTATGGTTGAGATAGCAGTAGAGAATGGTGATATATTTCATTTAACGTTCTCATACATTAAAAACACTGTGCTTGCACATTTTTTTAGAAATTTTGAAACTCCAGACTCCTAGACTGTAAGTCTTCATTTGCTGAGCTTACCTAATACTATGTTTCTGCACCAATAAATACTAACAAAAAAAATTCAGGAAGCCAGAATGGTGGAGTACCAGTGTTTCTCTGAATGGTGTACTGGTGATGTTTGGATGGTGGAGGAAAAAAAATAAATACTTAATACTGCAAAAAATTATAAATACTTATTTCTTGAAGTGTAAGATAGTGTCAGCCTTTTTGTGATGTTGGTGAGAATATTCTTTTTTTACTTCTTTCCTCTTTCCAACAGCCTAGAAACCTTGCAGAAATGCCCCTTTTCTACCATTAATGTAATGTGAAATATTTTAATTTTGTCTTCAGTTGTTTGTTTTGCTGAATAGTTAATCGTTTCCTGATAAAAAACAAACCAAATTCATGGAACAAAATATCTGCTGTCTTTGGAAATAGTCACCTCACTGAAACACTTTCCCATTTTTTGGTGAGAAGAATATTCTCCACCAAAAGCATGAAGGAACCACTAATTATTTTAAGATTATTAAGTTTATTTTAGTGAAGACATACTTTTGCTCCAGTCTTACGACTTAAGCTCACAGGACCACATCAGCTTCTGCACAGATCTATAACAAGAGGCCATTTATAAGTATACCTGATAACTTAAGTAATGCCATTTGTTCATATGGGCAAAAGCTGGAGACAAAGAATGTTGTTAGAATGGTTGATCTTGAATTTGTGACAGATTGTGGTGGCCTTACAGGCTAAGCTGTTTGAAAGGTACAGTGCCGATTCAGAAGACAATCACTGTGATTTTTCCAGAACACATGTAGAAAAGGCAGAGTTGGCTGTGGCTGGGAGAGTAACTGCCAATTAACAGCGCCCATGGGTAGTCAAATTCCACCACTTGTGTTTTTCTCTACCCTAGGAGGAGAGTTATGCATTAGAAGATGCACAGCGCCTTTCTTTTTCATGTCTAAACTGTATTCTTAGCCTATGCAAGGCACATTGGAGAGGAAGGTGCATCATTTATTGCAGTGAAGTTTGAGAACAGATTTGTTATAAGCAGAGATTATATAGTGTGACTGGAATGAATAGGATTTAAAGCCATGTGCCAGCTTCTTGGCTGCAGGTCCAGCTGCCATGTGTTGTTTCAACACTACTCTTAAGGTAGAACCTGGGTTTTTTTTTCTGACAGAAAAAGAGACCTTGGGAAGTTTAGAGTGAAGTCACTACCTGCTTTCTAACACAAGGTGTGGAAAGTTAGAAAATATGATGGAAGAAAAAACTTGGCATGACCTGAAATGCATTTATGCAGAGAGATCACTGCATTTCTCCTGAGTAGTGCTACCCGATAATATTTCTTTCCCCTTAAGAATTTCCTGTCTGCTACAAAAGATGCCACATAGTTTTACTTTTCAGTAAAAGTAAAGGATTCATCTGCCTTGCCCCTTGTTTTAGGGTGAAGACACACTAATATTAAACACTTGCTGAAATCAGAAACTTGTATTGGTGCCGAGAAAGATGACTGTTCTTTTTTTCCTGGTGTGCAGTTTTAGAATCTAGAACAGTTTATACCTCTTCTAAATGTAAATTTCTGAGGCTATCTCTTTCTTTCCAAACTGACGTGACCTAAAGTATAGAATAGCTAGACAGATACCAGTAAACATATGTAAAAATCTGGGAAAATTTTAACTTCTGCCCCATCAAACAAGTTCAGGTAGAGTTTATTCTTTGTATGTGATTTAACTCTGCTAAAGGACAAGCATAATATTTTTATTTTCCTGAAATGACTATAGTTGAACCAGGTGAAAGAGATTATGTCATTTTTATGTTGTATTTGTAAAATGTATGAGTATATATCATATATGGTGATACATGATGACAAAGTGTGATGACATATGGTGAAAATATATGGTGAGATAGGTAATTGATATTTCATGTGCAGATCAAGAGGTATATCCAGACTGTTCAGTGTAGTCATGGTGGCATTGCAGTTTTCAATGTGTGTACCCGTAAAGCAATCACTGTCTGTTTGAGCTTGCGTGTTTTCAGCCATAGAAAATTAGCCAGCCAAACCCCTGGGTGAAGCAAGAAAATACCAGTTAAAAAGGAAGGAGAGAGTTCATCTCAAGAAAAAGGGTTTATAATGACTCCAAAAGCTGAATGCTGTTTCAATGGAGAAGCAAGACTTTGTAAGCATCAGCCATGGCACTGAAGGAATTATTTATTCTAGGACCGAGTACTTAAAGGCATGCTCCAGTCTACTGTGAGACCAGCCAGTCTGTACTATGTGGTGACGGGCGTCCAGCCCTTTATCTTGAAGTGCTGCATGAAGCTGTGGATGTTAGAGGTTGCAAATGCCTTTAAATGTTCATAATCTTGACAGTGAAATCTGTTAATACGCATATGGTTAGTGAAGCTGCCACCTGCGTTCTGGCATTAGATTTTTTTTTAATTATTTTATTTTCGTGCTACTACATTTTGAGTAGTTAATGTTACTGTCCCACTGTGTAAAATTTCCTCAAAGATAAAAATACAGTTTGATGGGGGTTTTTTTGTTTGGTTTTTTTTTTCCCCTAATAATTTTTCTTAAACATCTTCTTCTAAACTTCTGCTGATTACATGGTGCTAGCTTGCAGGAATATCAGTGAGAGTTTGTCCACATTGCCCCATATGACCTTGACTATCACATCAATTCAAAAGTTAAAAATAAAAAATAAAAAACAATACTCCTATATTTGTCAAAATATGGTTGTTTTGACTCTAACTTGTCAATCTTGTATTTTATTTTAATGTTTTTTGCACTGTTTCCCACTAAACTCCAGCTACAAAATGGCAAAGGGCCATTGTGAATTAGTATGTGATATTTTTCTATTGTTGTTGCTGCGTCTTGTGTGAAATATGTAAATGCTGCTACTGAGAGACTTCCCGCGACCATTAATTATTTATTACATTGCAATAAAAAATTTGCTTTTTTAAATCTTAAAAGAAATGTGCGATTTTGGAGAGTTTGGAAATTACTGGAAAAGAAGCCTGCACAATATGGCCTGTTCAAACTGTCTCATTTTATGCAACTAACTTAAGTACATAAATCAGGATCTGAGCTGTTTATAGAAGTCAGTAGAGCATTCACAGGAGTCTTTAGAGTGCCAAACTGGGACCCTACTTATATTTATTGATTATGCAGGAGACCTGCTCCTGCTAATGCAGATGATACAAATATATATCTGTATGGTAATTCATCAAATTAAAGGAAAATAAAGCTCTTAGAAATATAAAAAGGGTCACAAAATTATTAGTGTTAAATATGGTTTCTCCGTGGTTGAAGATAGTGGAAGCGGGCGTGAAACTTAAGGTGTGGTACTCATTTGACATACACAAACACACACACTAAGTATCTATAGCTCCTGTTGAAATGTCTTATTCTGCATAACAGAAGTTGATACACACCAGTTAGCTGCAAAAGGTAAATATCGTAACATAGGTGACAACACAAGGTAAATGTTTTTTCTTTCTTGAAAGGAGGGAAAGTCTTACTTTAAAAATTTTGTTTTCTCTGTAGTGGTGCCACTTACGGCATATGATTAATGTACATCCAAATTAGTGCTGATAAATAATGCAAGTCACTTCAGTTAATTTTTCTTGCTGAGCATATCTTCAGCATGAGCAACTCTTAATCAAAGATGAGCATAACATAGAGAAATCAAAGTTGTGAGTTCATTTCACAATGGAGTTTGAATAGTGATGTGATGACAGTTTCAGTGCTCAAATGAGTATTTAGGTTTTAAAGAGACAGTTCATTCAGGAGTACATCTAGGCCCTGGTAAGAGCTTAAAGGTGTCAGGATAACATTAGAGAGACTGAACTAAGATGATGGCCTTGCTATTTTTCCTTTCCACCAGCTATAGATATACATTATCCCACTTGTTTAGCACATACAAAGTCCCACTGCACAATCCCATTTGCTTCAGGAAACTACCAACTGTATGGCAGAGCAGACATCAGACTCGTGTTGTCCTTCCTTTCAATGGTGCAATAATTTTTTGTTGTTGCTGCCATAAGTACTCCTGTTCTAATTCGGAAACGTAGAAAGAGGATGGAAACTGGTAGTACATTCCCTGAGTTCTGCTGGAAACACTGATACGAAGTTAATTTTCACACCTGGGTAGGACTCATAGTACTAGTCTTCAGCACTGAGTTGGAAGAGGAGGGGGAAATGGAAATAAGAGGAAATGAGGATTTTAATTCTCTGTAGGAGCAAAACTATTTCATTTTTATTTTTTCTTTAATGCCTATTAAAGTTATAACTGTGAATACTTGGATTAAAAATTATATGTAATGACTATTTTAGACAATGTCCTTAGGGTGTCTTTATAACTCCGTGATTGCCTGCTCTCTCAAGAGGCACTGGTCCATCTTAAAATGGAAGCCAAGGTGTCTGGATAGTTGCTTGATAAATGTTATTAAAAGCTTGGAATCCCTGAACTGGAGTCTTCATTACTTGATGATATCTCTGTATTAAGTGTGGGACTATGGTAAAATGCCCTTTTAAAACACACGATAGATGATAAGAATTAATTGATCTTAAAATATATATTTCATCTAGAGCCTGGTTTATGCATACATACCAATGCTCACAGGAGAAAGACGGGACCCAAAAGAAAGCGTGACGTTTGTTTGATGAGCTCTGGAGGAGGCATGGCACGTTGGCCTAAGCTGGCTTATCCCTAGAACTTGTAGGGAAACTCCTGCCCACCTCCTTGTTAAGACATCTTCTGTGCTCTGCTTCCCAGCATGTGAGCTATAGCTTCCTGAGAAGACATTCCTTGTTTCCATGTCATGCTGCAAAAAGGGGCAACATGGAGCCCAGAGGTAATAATTTGCTGAAAGAATTTCATCCAGCTGGGAAGAGAGTTAAGTCACTGCCTCCTGTTTTTGTCTTCATCCCTGTTATTAATCAGATACCAGAGGAATCTTGGAAGGAATTCAAGGGAAAACAAGAAGGCAAGCTACGGCATTGCTGTATCCTCCTTGTGACTCCCAGTAGGATAGTCACTGCAGTTTTCTCTGTCCTAAATGTTCTGTTGAATGTTACCTCCTATTTCGTATAATCTCCTCCAAATAGTTTTGGTTGTGAGGGTTTTTTTTTTGTCATGTCCGTCCCCCCGTCATGTCTCGTCCTGTTCTCCCCCCCGAAACTAACTGCAGGCTAACAGTAACTTACACTGTGTTATAAATGGTGGATGCTTCATAAGAACCAAGGGAGTGGACGTTGTTTCATCTGTAAGGTTTTCTTCTGTTTTTAAACTACTAAGCTCATTTCATACATTGCTGCCTCTGTAAAATCACTCTTACTCATAGCTTGGCAGAAACACCAGAATTATTTATTTATTTGCTTACTTACTGTTACCAGTGAAGTCAGCGGGAGTGCTAGTATTGACTTTTTGGAGTCACATGTAGTCCAGCGTTTGGATTTCAGCACAGGTCCATTTCCAAGCTCAGTAACTCACTGCAATACATTAACGCAAAGTGTGTGACTGCTTCACTTTTCTCAGGTTTTCTTACACGTAATGATAAAGCTCTGCAGCACACTATTTCAATACTGACAATGGTCAAGCATGAAATACTGTATTTATCAGCACAGCATGTAGAATGTCTGGCTACAGCACTATGCTTTGCTCATGGCACTGAATGTGTTCTATAGTACAACAAGCATTTAATCATCTATTTTGTTTTCTTTTTCTTAATTATTTTTAACCATTAAAGCATCTACCTTTTTAAAAGAAAAATTTTTCCTTAAGCCTGTCTTCATATGTATAGATGTATATGCATATATATGTATGCACATGTGTACGTAGTCTCTAACAAGAAATGCAGACCCTTTGCCTTTTCTGTTATCTCTCTGCGTTTCTTGACATGAGTTTTTATCTTCCGAAGCACTAGTGAATTAGATTCACTGGTGAACATTGTTGGTTCAGGTAAAAGTGGTCATGGCTGAGTTTTTCAAAAAGAAGCCTAAGTTTATATTCCTCTATTAATACATATATAGTTACCTGTAACTTCAGCGGGGGTAGTGTACATTCAACACCTTGGAAACCAGGTCACTGTTTAAGGGTTTAAATATGAATAAGGTGCCTAAGGTCAAAGATTTTGGCTTTAGTGAATTGCCTCAGGTCACAGAGCAAATCAGTGACAGTCAGCATTAGCAGCGAAGTCTTTTCACAGTCAGGCACAGTTTAATGCGCTGTAGCCAACCCATAAATATGTCTGTATATGCCTCAATGTACATAATTAATGCAGTCTATAGTGTCTTAGCACTTACCTCTTCTATACTGTGTCATGGCTGAAGGCAACATTGCATTTTCATTAAAACCTCTGCAACCCTGCTGCTTGCTCCAGTCAGGTCACAATGCGATAGCAGAGAGTCAAATGTGATCCAAAGCACGCTTACAGAACGCCACCTGCCATTTTCTGCTGCTCTGTCCTCCATTTGTGGAGTTTCAACTTCATAAGGAGACTAAGGTATTTATGTTAAAAACTAAAAAAGTTTTGGCACTGGACTAAAAGTTATTGGTAAAGTGCATTACACAGTGTGCTTCTTGAGGAACAGAAAGCACAGCGCTCATTTTACAGAGGAATGTTTGTTTAACTACTGGAGATTATCCCAGTGGCAAGTTCATTCTTATTTGATAATAATGAAACATAAGTTTGATGTATTTGCTTGAGTAAGTTTGCCATCTGGTAAATAATATGTTGTGTGAGTGTTTGTAACAATCATGGTTAAAGCCAAAATTGACTTATCATGATTGCTGCAAATAATACTGCAATGTCCTGACTTAGCTTGATATTTTTGCTTTGTTGAGTGGAGAAAATGTATTTTGAGGGCTGCTTGTATTTATTTATTTTAAGTATTTTGTGCAGTATAAATTCTGCATTTTCAAAAGCAATAATTATAGCTGATTATTCTCAGTACTGTATCTCTAAAGAAGAAAAAGTTTTTAATGGAATTTTTTAGTGTTGTTATATGTATTTAGGAATTTGAATTTAGTTTGACTGTAGATAATTCCTTTTTAATTTTGGACTAAAAAGAGATTGGATTTTATGCTTTTGGAATTTTTTCTAAACTTTTCAGTTCCAGGAATGAAGAAAGTTCAGTACTTTTCTGTCTTGGGAAAGAGCATTTCCATAAGGCATGCCAGATCTGTGTCATTCCAAAACTGCCCAGGAATGTAATGTAATTTTCATTTCTTAAATATGATATAATCTGGAGGGGAAAAAAATTTAAGAAATTCTGTAACTTTTTAGTTTCTGCTCATTTGCTTTAACATAGTACAAATTGAAGATATCAGATTGACTTGGAAAAAGGAGTCTTGTCTTTTGCTAGCTCAAGAAAATATTTTTAACAATAGTAAAAACTTTCTCACACCGTCTTAATGGTTGGATGCAATGCAGAAAGTGGTGGTAAAAGATTGGCTCTTTCCCTTCATTCTCTTTTCTCAGACTGTTTTCCAGCTACTGCCAACTATAGTGTTGTAAGATTTTGTACAGTTTTTATTTTTGCAATGTGGACATCTGTCCAGTGGGAACAGAAGTGAGAATTTCAGAGTTTAATGGAAACCTGATAACTCAGTTATGAAAATGCTAATTAAAGCATATTTAAATGAGGCCTTTACGAATTATAGTTTTTATGACTAAAATCCCTTCCCACTTATCATCTGCTCAAATGACTGATGTAAAAAATTAACTGTTAAATTTGAAAACAAGAAGACTATAGGGCTGAAGAGTTTACACCTATTTCGTTGTCACTGTGATTTCTTTACATTTATATGTGATGTATTCTATGCTTTGAAAAAAATGATAGTAAGGATATTAAGTAAAATGATGTGTTTCAAGGTTCTGTCCTATTTCTGTGTTTGCTATGCTAGTATGTGTTATTTCTCAGACACTTAGGACTTGCAGATATTCAAACTTCCAGCAGTTTCTTCATAGGGAGTATTTATGGTACTGGGAATTGTGTCCTTAAATGGTGTGGATCTGTGGATCCAGAAGTGTGGGAGAGCCACTGTGAGGGAAAAAAAAAAAAAAAAAAAAAAAAAAAAAAGTTCTCTCTCAAGCAGAAGCTGTTGGATCTTTGTAGATGAATAAATACAAGCACTTTTCTACATCTTTTCCACAGTGTGGCTAACAACCCACTAGTGTGGTGTGATTTTTCTGAATTAGACACCATTTCACACTCCCCTTTCTGCCTGTCAAAGAGGTGTCAGCTTCCAATAGAGACTGATGCTACAAAAGTTGTCGTAGAGTTTTGAGTCCTCAGACTGGTTCTTATAGAATGATTTAAAGTGCACTTCCCAATCTAGGGCATTTACTAATTCCTGCTGCGTGGAGGACACCCTGAAAATATTGAGCCCACCTGCTGTATTTTTGTCTGGAAAGGGTGACCTGTATGTGCCATTTTTACCAACCAAGGATAAAGCTCTGTCTCTTTGTCTCTTTTCTTTCATTAAATGCTTATGAAAAAAAGCCCTCTGCTTAGCACGATGGATTTAATGGACATGTTTTCTAACAAATTGTATTTTTAAAGCTCTTAGTTGTGTGTTTTCTTACGTATTGAGTAGTTTTGCAAATCAAATGGGACACAACCATGTACAGAAGATAGGTTGCAAGTTTTAGAGCATCTCTCTCTGGTTTGTCTTTCATATAAAAAAATATCTGCACTAAATATTCATTCTGTACAGAATAACTAAAATGGGGGTGAGTCCCAGGGTATGGGAATCTTTTGGTTTCTCATCAAACTTGTTCCCCTTTCAGAATTTTTTTTTCTTTCTTCCCTGAAAACTCTTGATGAGCCCTCAATGTGTTGCAGCATTATCTGCATGTGATAACATTTTGCTACAGATCTGATGGCATTCTGATACAGAATCGTTGTATTGAATTTTACTGCTTTAATTAACATGGTGAATCCATACTGGCATGACAGATGCCTTATAGAAGACAAAGGTGTAACAAGAGTTAAAGGAATAGAAGCTGAAACTAGATAAACTCAAGCCAGAAATAAATAACAAGTTTTATAGAGAATGCCTAAAACCATTTATCAGTGAGAATGAATTATTTTCATTCACTGGAATGAATTAAGGAGAAATAGCTTTCTAAAATGACTGGTCTGCCTAAAATAAAGCCTATAGGTGCAAAAAAAGTGAGGTTTTGTGGCTCATGATGTACAGATGTCGTAGAAGCTCGTGCTGCTTTTGTTTTTAAAGATTTCTGGATGTTCATCAATTTGCAGTTTATGTGCATGCACAGCTTTTGGTATAGAGAGCTGCACCCAGGACCAAAGACAGCATTACAGTCTTCAAAGAACATTTTCAGATATTTTCACAGAGTTCCTCTTCATCTAGAAACAGACACGTACATTGTGTGAATGCATATGCATAGGATAGACAATCCTCATAACTGTTTGTTTGACACTTCAGTGCAATAGCAGTACTAAACTGTGATCATTGTTAGTAATTAATGGGATTAGATATTTAAGTCATTGTTGTCACTGGTTTGGAAAACCAACACTTTATATTTTAATCTCTTTTTAATGTCAGAAGTGGGATTTTTGTATTACCCTGGAACAAAATGTATGACTAGATTAAATAAGTAAAAGGCATTAGCAAACAGCAATTAGTTTACGTATTATTGTCAGTAACAGCGGGAAGGTCTGTGATGGGCACGTGTATATATATTCATTCATTAACAGTCAAGGAAAAATAAATGTGTACAAGTCCTTAAAGTATTATACAGAACAGTTAATGTTTTCAAACTAGAGCTGCATGCAGTATTTTTTCTGTAAATGTCTTTACAGCAGTGGATCTATTCTATTTTGACCCAAAGAACATAAGTTTTTCAGTTCGTCGAACGTATTTTTATATCGGGAGCGGGAGCAGAGCTTGGCATGAATCTATATGAAGTCCCTATCACTGTTCTGATTTGCACCAAGACCAAAAGACTAATGCTCAAAAAGGCTGAAGTTGAAAGTGTAACCAGAGGGATCTAGAGAGAAGTGCTCAGAGGGTTGGAAAATTGTGGCTGGTGATCAAGAGGATTTTGATTAAAGAGCACTTTATGTAACATCTTCCATACACTGATAAATGTTCAGCTGTAAAAGCTCTCCAGGAATGAATTTCCTCTAATAATGTTTGTTTATTATTACCTTATTTTAAGAGCAAACTTCAATTATATATCTGCCAAAGGAAGGGAGAACGTTTAGTCCACTTGTTAGTGGCTTTAGGATTTGATGAAGGGCTTTAAAAGGAACTTGAAAGCTAAGTTGCTCTTGACATTTTGGTTTTCTCTGAACTTAATACATCTGTATTTTAGGAAAGGCTTGACGATGGGAGACACTTTTTTCCCATCTTCCAATATCTGGCAGGCTTCTTAGGGTGTTTTGAAGAACCTTTAGTGCACAACTGACAGCTGCAGAAGGCAAGTATGATTACTTAGAGTAGCAAATTAGAGATCATTTCACCAGACGAGTGAAGTCTCTGAAGAGTATAGAATCTTCGGAAAACAATTGATTATCTATGTTTTATATTTTGCCTTCCATCAACATGCGTGAAAACATCTCACATCTCATACACCTAGGTCTCTGTGGAACTGGGTCTGTGAAATCACGCTGGAAAAGCATGCTTCCTACACGTTCCTATTGCCAACTGGTGTAATGACACTGCTGTTGCGGGTGATAAGTGGAAAGGAAAGACGTGCAATTCTGAAGGCTTGTGGGAATTTCACAGCTATCTCCCATTCTGGCACTCATGTTTCTATCCTGTGCTCAGAAGTGAGTCTGGTATCGGGAGCCTCCTGACTGGATTGAGGATACAGTTGCACAAGTGTCCCCTTCTTTCAGCTCACCCCGACCTTCATACTGAACTTTTGATAGCAGGCTCCGTTTTCCCAGCCTGATCCTGAGATAGCATACCTGTAGCTACTCTCAAAGTCACTCAGTAACTTCAGGTAGAGATGAGGGCTAATTGCCACATTGAATCTCATGGTGTGAGTGTCTGACCAGGCTTCTGGGCCTGGGCATGGTCTCTGACTAGACTCTAGATAAGGTTAAGTGTGTTGGATTTGTGTGTTACACACCGGTCTGGATTATGGTATGCCTACCCTGAGACAAAAGCTTTTTGCTAGCTAACACTTGCTGTTGGGACTAACTGAATGGTAAAATGGCCAAGCTCAAGGCAATATTGATAAAAAATGTGGTGGCATTTCAGGGTTTTAGTTCATTTACTCATTAGGTCTAAAGTAGACCTGGTCTATCTAAAGCATACATTTACTAGCTTTCTGGGGTAAAAGTCCATTGTTCAGGAAAAGGCTGAGTTTGAGGAAGATTAAGTTGTCTAGAAATCACAAGAGATGAGAATGAGTCAAATGTTGCCTTCCCCCCCCCCACCCCCCCCCCACCAGTGAGAATCTGTCATTATTTCTTTTTTCTTGTTTGGTGTGGGGTTTTGTTCTTAATGATAGAGCCAGGTGCCAACAGCAAATGATTTGCATAGCTTGTTATGGAGCTTGATCAGCGTCACAGCTGTTACTGCAGTTCTGGATCACTCTAGCTTATGCTAAACTTGCTGGTTTGAAATCCGCACAGCGTGCAGATCATATTGCTGATTATCTCTGTGGAAGCTATCCCAACAAATCTTAGGAAGTCGTTTCTTCCTTTCTTCTCCTGGTGGTGGCTCTGCCTGGCCTTACACTTGCATTATTTCAGGCATCTTCCATAGTAGCCAGTGGTCTGTATTCAAGCACAAGTGGCACTGTGGATTTGACTTGCGCAATACAGACCTTCTCCATCAACATCTTGCTCAACAGCTCGAGTCAGGTTTAATATAGTGTATAGTTACTACTGCAGGGTTGGTTGCCGTAGTCCAACCTGATGAATCCAGTACAAATCAGACTGCAAATTCTATTCTGGCGTAGTTCAAAAAACTCGACAAGTCAACTTCAGATTAGCAAATTGATCGTTGTTGTATGGTCACGACCTACATGACTTTTTGTTCCCTTAAAATGCTGCGTGGTATTTTGTGGCCACTGTGCACAAACTCCAGTGGGAAAAAAGGCAGTAGCTACCTAACAATTTCTTGCAAGTGTTGTCTCCTTAGTAAACTTGATTACTTCTCATGCTTTTACATAAGGAACTAGTAAAAACTGTGTCAACACTGTCTCTTTAAAGAGAAATGTTACACTGTAACCTTTTGAATACTGGGAAGTTTCATGTAAAGCAAGAACATCTTGACAGGGTATAACTGCGCATTTATTCACCATAAAATGATCATTTATTAAGAAAACAATGTCTGCTGGTGGTAACCTCATTCTGATTTTCTAAATTAGCCCTTCTCCAAAACAGGCTCATTATCTAGGAAATGACTGCTGCTGGTAGAGTATCTAAAGAAAATAGGCACATGTAAGCAGTAAGAATATTATTATTAAACTTAGCTCCTATTAGTACTGCTACCATTAAGGTTCTGTCAGAATTTTCGTGGGAAGGCTCCTTTTTCCTTTTTTTTTCTTTTTTCTTTTTTTTTTTTACATTACTATAAAAAGTGGGGCTATATAGGAAGCTTGCATATAAGGTCTGAGGCTGGCAGTGCATGTTTGCTTTGAGCAGCTCTTAGAGAAATAACTTGACAGCATGGAAATAGATGTTCTTTGATTCCTATGATCGTGTTAGGGCATGGATTTTTAACTACCTGTTTTTTCTTTTATGAAATAGAAGGTGCTTATAGTACACTAAATCTGCCCATTTTATAATTCTCATCTGGGTTTGATCTCTGCCTGACTTTCTCATCTTCCTCTCACAAGCTGGGATTCTGTTAGTGTATATATTTAAGGCAGCGGCATAGACAGGTTGGTAAAGTTGTGACCCTGCTGATATCAACTGAAGTTTACTGTTGACATCACTGGACATCAGGATTTTCCTCTGCTGAGGAAGGTTAGTGTTGATTAATACGATTCTGAATGACTGAAGTTTTCAACCTCACAAGCAGCTCAGAATGCAAACAAAACACATAGCAAAAGTCTTGTTGCTTATTTATTTATGCAGTTCAACTGGAATTAGTTACCCTGTTTCTTACTATGGTAACTGTGTACCCTGTTTGGTAAAAGTAGTGAAATGTTAGCTGTGTTCTCTAGAAACTGCCAAAGACCTCTTGGGAGTCCAGAGCTGCGACACGGGGAGATCAGCAAAACATGCACCCACGATCATGTTGCATATGCAGAAGTGATGTTTGTGAGATGGAAGTGTCCAGTGGCTGTTGGCTGATGTGAAATAATGTGGAGGCCTTGGTGCAATACCCACTTGTTGAATATCAGTTTTGTCAGGTGAAAAATATCCTTGTAACTGATATTCTAATCAATGTTTTTCTAAAAAGAAACCAAGGACTGAACAGATAAGAAAACTGATCTGCCCTTACAGCTATGAGCGACCCCTCCAAGGAAGAGGAACTGGGGAAGCACAGCCGCCGCCGGCTCGCGTTACGTCTGCTCTGTGAACAGGCAGCGTGCCTCTGTCAGCGTGCCTGTTAGCTTGATATCTTTATGAAATCTGAATTTGTGATGCTTTATTTAGCTGAAAATCTCTCCTTCCAACTACTCTCCAAGAAGGTGAATGCAGTTATACTGTAACAGTCCTGTTCCAAATATTTCCTGACTGAATTTTTAAGAGGACAAGGAGTTGCAGCGCTGCCTGGAACCGGCAGGGAGCAATACGCCAAGCCACATGCGTGTGCCTGGCCACCTGCTCAAGGAGAGCTTTGAGCTCATGGGAAAGAAAGTTCATAACTCATTGCCTTCGTGATTTGTGCTGCCCACCCAAGTAGCAGGTACTGGCACAGAGGGAAGAAGAGCCAGTGCTTCCCTCCCGCACAGGCTGCGCAGCGTGTACCTCCTGGTCTGTCTGATGGCTGGCATGGCGAGGTGGCATGGCGGGGAGGAGCTGTCTCCCTGCGAGAGGGCTTTCTTCACCACTGGAGCTGGGAGGGAGTCGGGAACAGGATGGTGATGGTGACCACAGGCTTGGCTGTGTTGTATAGAGACGTGCCGAGCAAAGCCCTTCTGGAAGTGTGGCCACGCTCATGTGCTTTCTCATGGAGAACAGGAATTTTGTAGCTGTATTAATTTGAAGCAGAGGCTCACACTATAGAGGGCTTCGGTTGTCTGGATAGCACTTGGTTTATCCCTGTTATGCAATGATACAAAGTGATGCAAGTAACAGCAATATGCAAGTTTGTATTTTGTCTAATTATGACCTCCTTAAGTTAATTTTTATGCATCAAAGCTATTTGACATTTGTCAAAACAAATTCAAGTCCCTAGGAGAGATTTTATGACAAACCCGCCATTGATCTGACAGCTTGCTCTCTAGGGAAGAAATAGCGTGGCTGGCATTAAAGACTTAATGCTTCCAAAGTTCTTCTTTACTACTGGTCCCAAGGCAGAGTGTCTGGGCCTGGGTGAAGCCGGCTGCCACGATGGCAGCTGGGAGTTTGACAGTGTTATGAAGAATTGCAACTGTTGATCAGTGGATTGTTACACTGTTGATGACAGCGGTGCAAATTAATTCTGAAATTAACTGAGGGGACATGAAGAGGTCCCACTGTTCCTCTGAAAGGAAGAGGGCAGTGTTGAAATTACCAGCAAAGCAGAGTAAAAATTGCTCTCTGCGCTCTGCCTGGCAGCTGGATGTGAGCGCATAAAATGCGGATGTCTGGCATCCATGTTCACCTAGAGAAAGCTGAGCCTTGGAGGAGATGACTAATATGAGTTGCGGGGTGGAGGCGGGGATGTTTTGGGTTCTCTATTGCTTTTGTAAATGATTTATTGCACCTACTGTATCTTAGAGATGAGAAATTAGTAGGCTGATATTTCACTTCTATTCTTAAAATAACCTGTTATTTTGCAAAATGAAATAATTTCTCATATAGCAGCCTTCTCCCATCCTTTGTCAGATATTATTCAGCCTAGAGTACTTCCAAATACTCAATATTGTTTCACCTACGTGTGCAGAATGCGGTGTACTTCAAACCTGAGGTATCATTCACTGGTTTGTAGTAGCCATTAACATATGCTTTTCCCATGGTTTGTGTACTTATTCTAAGCATGTGCCTTTTACAATGCGGAACACAAGAGACTTGTTTTGTAAGATTAATGAAGGTCACCAAAATTCTCAAAAGTATTCTGATAATTAAGGCTTTGTTTATCAAAAACAAGTTATATTAAGAGCAAAAAGATTCATGGTAATTATTCATAATCTTAACAATTCAAGTGTAGCCACCTCATTTGTGCATTTAATTCTTCTTGTTAATGTTTTGCATAAATCTGCATAATTACTTGAGTTGCCTGTTGTAATTTTGACAGCTACTCAGTTCATGTGCACTAAAGTATATCAAAAGCTTGATGTGCTGAATATTTATAATTTTACGTATGTTCTTGGGATAATATTTTTTCAACAATATTTTTGGTTTTTGTAAAATTGACATGGTATACTTGGAAAGATTGCCAAACATAGATCTCCATATTAGCACATGATGGAACTAGAGCAACACTTAAAGGTGTAGTACTGAGGTTTTGAAGTATTTTACAGAAAAATACATATGAATTGTGCACATGAAACATTTTGGTTATTTTCTGGTAGGTATGTTACACTTCATTAATGCGAACATGTACTTTTAAAAAAAAAAGTTTTTCACTATGTTCTCTGCATGTGTAAGTACAACTTGCTGCCTAGATTTTATTCATAGTCACATACAAAACAATAATAGTGAAAACCAGCAGCACAATGTTAGTGTTGAATAGAATTAGCATGGGAAGCTAGCCTTACAGTTACACACACTGCATGGCTCCCAGGGGGCTTGGAGAGCTCCGAGAACTGTCTTCCTGCAATTTAACAAAACAAAGCAGCATCAACAGCAACCAAGTCTAACTTTTGGCATCCCAAGTGCTCCTGCACATTAAAATTTTGTGGGTGATGGAATGAGAGTCACATTCTTTGGAGAAATGTACGATACACAAAAAGAATAATAGCACAGATCAATCAAGTTGTGTCATCCTTCAGCCACAGTTCTGGGGAGGAAAGGAATTTGCGGAGTGAAAAGGTGCTAATGACCTTTTCTGCACATGGGATAAATACACCATTTTGTAAGGACAACATATACTGGGGTTATTTATAAATATCATTATGGTTGTGAATTATAAAAGCAGTTGCCTACTAATTACAGCAGTAAGTTTTCAGTGCATCTGATGACTGTCTGGCACAGTGCGGTGTGAATCTTCAGTCAGCTAAAAGCACACGAATTATTCAGTCTTTTTACAAATGTTGACAAAATGCTGGTTTGAAAATCTAGTTTGGATCCTTTAAAAATACTGTCTCAAGACAGTTTATTTTTGAAAGACTGTGTTGTGCATACTGAAGTTACCAAGTTTTGCACTTAGGAATAATATTCAAGTGCATACGCTCTCGTGTAGAAATGTGTACTCACTATTTGGTCACACTTTGACCTTACTAAAATAGTACTATGTGTTATAATAATGCGTGCTTAGGTTTTTTAGCTCTTTCATGCAAAAAAATCGTATTTTTATATGAAAACAGCTTTATTTAAAACAGAAAAAAGAAGAGGGATCCTAATTTAGATGTCATAGCATTGTTTCCTAGGAAAGAGATTTGATATGAATGAAAGGACAAGAAAAGGAATATATTCAAGTGGTATCAAAAAGCAGAAGTAGAATTCTCCTTTGGATACCAGCGTTCCAGCTGTACAGATTCCTCTGCTGTCACAGCGGTTGGTGCTATACATTAATTTTGAACACTTAAGACATTAGAAGTATGGGTTATCTTTCAGTCATAGATCCACTTCAGGGGTATAACACCATGGGAGGAGGGAGGAAGATTTAAGCTGTTTCTGTTATACTCAAAATATATTGGATTTAAGAGTAAAAGGAGGAAAAGTGCAGTTGTCATGCACTGCTATCTTTCACTTTAATGAGCACTCAAATGTAAGTGAAAAATTAAAAGGTTGTTATATTTGGAAATAGCTGGAGCCATACACTCGATGTATGTTGCACACAGTGGGGAATGAGCATAAAAAATGAGGGGGGAAAACCCATCTACTTTGCAGCTATATTCATTAATTAAAAGAAGATTGTTAAACTAAATTTGGAAAGAAAAAAAAAAAAGAAAAAAAGAAAAAAAAAAACTTCTTTAATTGTGTTTACCCAAAAGCCTTTTCTTCCTAATTTAAATAGCATAAACATCTGGACTAAAGCAATATTAGAATCATGGCAGTAGTCAAGCAAATCTTGTGGAAAATAATGAAATTAGATCCCTGGTGTTGTGACAGAGTAAGGGCAGGATACATCAGTTCGATGTTAATAAAATTTCCATGAATGACTGAATACAATTAAGAAATTGTCAGTTGCGGCAATGAACTTTTGTAGCTCATAGATGTTTGCATCATTTGATTATGCTGGCAATTTAAAATTGTTTGTTAGTGTCTGTGTTGGGATATTAATTATGACCTTTATTACAGCCCACAATTAAACTAGTCATATAGCAACAAGCAGCCTGTGTTGTGGTAGTAAAGGATCTGAACTGTTTAGAATAGGGTCTTGGTATGTTCAGACCATTCACTGATCATCCAAATTGGAAATTATTTGAAATGATCCAGTACTTTAAAAAACAATTCAACTGGGTTGAGTAATCACTTCAATAAAGAAATTTTGGCTTAATAGTGTTTTAACAGTTTTAATTGCGAACAACATCTGTAAAACTGTTTTAAAAAAGGGAGAGAGAAAGCGTTTTTAACTGTGACTCCAAGATAAGCTTTCTCCTGTTTCAGGAAGAGAAACCAATTATTCATTGGTTAATTAGCTGTAAACAACTTTTTAAAGACACATCCATTATATACGTAATTATTTGAAAAAACCTTTAATGTTGTTTGTGCTAATGCATAATTATTAGTGCTTGCTAAAAGGATTAACAATATTTAGATGACCACTGTTGTTGGGAAATATCAGAGCGGAGAGATGAGATTAGCATCAGGAAGGAATGTGCAGTGATGAATGAAATGTGTGCCTGCACCCCTTCAGCAATGACAATGAACAAGTCACACATTCAGAAACAAAGCATTGCAAACTGAAACCACACACTTTTAAATCCTTAATATTTCTATGATCCATGAAGAAAACATATCGCCACCAAAGTTGTTTTATACCCAGTGGAATACGTAATTTCTGTGATTATTTTTTGTTTGGTTTTGGGGCGCTTTGTTTTGCTTTGGGTTTTGTTTTCTTTTTGAAACTCCCATGGCACATTTGTCACTTTTTTTAGAATTGTGTATTCCCTTTATTATTGCATAGCTGAGTGGCAACTTTACAATGCCCTCAGCACATCTGTTTACTAACTGTTCTACCTAATTTACTAAAAAGATGTAAAGTCATAGTGAAATTTGTTTAGGCTTTTGTAATGTGTTGACTGGAGCACTGTTTATAGTCATTAACATATGAATGAGAGGAATAATATTTTAAACACTTAAATATTTTTAATATAGGTCAAGGGAAACTGCAACATTTGTCCTAACATGTTGAAAATTCCAACTAAGACATCACAGAAACATGCCCAAAATGTGTGTTGATTTACCTCTGGGTTTATAAAAAAAAAAGGTTTGATTGTATATACCTAAAATTACACTGAAAGAGGCAATTCAAGGCTACATCAATAAGAACTTAAGCATCTGAGGGACCTAACTCCGACACTGCCGTGGTAGTTTTGTGCTAAAATAGTTATCCTGGACATATGTAACAAAATAATTTATGTTAAACAGAGATCTGATATTTAATGTGCCAATTCCCCACATTTTCATGGAGTTATGATTTTTCAGAGCTGTTTGTGTAAGTGGCTAGCCACAGAAGCGTGATAAATGGTGTAACAGGAGAACTACAGATTCCCCTGCGAGGTCCACGAATGTGCTTTAGCCCTGACCTGGAAGGATCAAGCTGAGCAGTGGGAGATTTGTTCAGTCTCCATGAATTTGGCTGCTTTTCAGATGCTGCCAGTAATGATGCTAATTGCTGGCATTTGTGGCGGTCGGTTTTGTGATACAGGCACCTGTACCATGTCAGGATTTCTGATCTTTTCAACAAGAACGCAGCTCTCAATTCTCTTTCATGAAACTGGAAGAACCATGTTTGACAGCTCTGAAGGAATACCATGGGTTATTTTAGCATTTCAATTCATTGGATGTTTTTAATTCTCTGGAGTATATTAGGAAGAAATGGTGCACTTTCATTTGTATGATTTCTTTAAAGCATTCTTTATGTGGAAGCATTTGGGGGATGGAATTTTTATAACTGTTTTAGTTGACAAAGAAATTAATACATTTTAAGGGATTTGTGTATTTAAGCATAGATGATTATTTAGAAGGTTTGGTTTGGAAGCCTTGTAGCTCAATTTACTAATTTATTTTGTGATCTGTGACTAAACTGAGTAAAAATGCAAATAGCACAAGCCCTTTACATTTTATCACCGGATCAGTTTACTGATGGGAGGATCAGAGTCGCTAAACAGTTCAACACTCTTGTGATTTCTAAGTAGTCAGACACTAAAAGCATCTATGGTGAAGACTACAGGAGAGTTCACATGAGCAGTGGTTTTAATGGAATTCAGTATTTATTTGTTTCTGACTCGGAATGCAGAAGCAAGACTTTATTGTCCGTTGTAAGGATGATATTTTTTTCTCCCATCACACGTGGCAATGAGCCATCATGTTGCATTGCAGCATGCTCATGCGTTGGGAGGAAACAACTGGTAAAGCTAGAAAGAAACACCGAAAGCTTAAATGGGAATTGTCATTTCCTTTTGATTACACCCCTTTTGAGAGAAAATGAAAAATTTTATAATATTTTACTTTTGTCACTCTTATTTTTAATCGGTGTTCCCCCATGCTTTCAGGGGGTTTTGATTGTTTAAAAGTATTACAGCTGTTTCTTTGCTAATTATCTGCAAGTCAGTCTTAGCAGTGATGTCAACACCATTTTGGAGCCAGTGCTAGGGCACAATCTTTCTGCTGGTGGAACCAGTGAAGTTGTGCTCTTGCCTCCTAAGGAAACAGATTTGGGTCTATTAATACCTGATTTTGCAGATCCAGCAGAGGGAGCAGAAGTCCACTGATGGGGTTGCTTTGGACGAAACATTTGGGGTGGCAGATGGGTTGGCAAAAATTGCTTGTGGAGGTGGGGAACCGTATGAATCATTCCCCCCATATTCTGAGAAAACTGCTCAATTAAAACATTGAAGATTGCTCTGTAATTTAGTAGTTTTTCATGTCTTGGAATTTCATTTCTTCTTTAAATTCTCCATGAGTTGGTACCATATTATAACAGTTGATTAAAACTATTTCCAGTGCTAACACAAGTGTAGTGATCCAAATTAGCCAGCGGATAATTGTTTTAGTAGGGAATAATACCCAATCATGTCTTCACGCATCAACTCACCTGCCACTGTTCTACGTTCTTGAATATACGCCTGAAGAATTGGCTAAACTGGTTTTGAGTGTGCCATATGTAAACATTAGGCTTTATTTGGTGTCCGTGCTAGCTGCAATGATGCTGGTTTGTGCAACTAGAATTTGTGGTCATTTGGTCAGTCTTCAACAGAATGCAATTTAGGAGGGTCAGATTTAGAGCTGGGCTATGAGATATTGCCCCTTTTAAGAACAAATAAATAAATTAGCTGTAGTGCTTCCGTGTTATTTTCAGGTGCATGCAATTGATACAAAGCTGTTATTAGTTAGTGTGGTTACTTCTGCCTTAAAAGCAGTAACAGTGCATTATAGCAGAAACTGGTGATCTGGACCTTGCTGTGAAAGATGGCAACGGGTGGATTTTGATTTACATATACCAGAGCTGGCAGTCACAGCATTTGAGGTGATACACAAGAGAGAATCTTCCGCTGATTTCTGAAATCAATGAGACCAAGCAGCCCACCAGCTATGGTTTTTGTCTCCTTAAGAGGGACTGTTTCCCACTACTTCTAGAACTCTGTTGGCAAGTTTAGTTTAGTTTGGTAAAGTTGGAATAAATTTTATCTATATCAGTATATATGAATACATGGTACATGATCCTTCAGAATTTGCTGATTTCAGTATGAGCTAGGCAGAATCATACCAGAATCTTATAGCTGGGCAGAATATCATATGTGGCTGTGCAGACTAAAAGCCACAAAAGAGCTCATCCCAAGATAACCAGCAAAACAGCAAAAATTATTCTCAACTGATTTACTGCAGTGTGACAATTTACCTAAGCCCCCAAACCCCCCATAAAGTATTTGCTGGCTTGGGTTCTGTTTTTCCTCATTCACTTTGTCTTGAATTGCTTTGAGATATAGGCTCAATGTTCTCCTCACTAATTGAGGCTCAGTTGCAGTTAGAGACGATATCCAAAAATAGTGTTTCTTAAGGTCTGTCCAAAGTTCAGAGCAACGGGCAAGAAATACATGTGCAAATGCATTACCATGGTTTGAGTTCCTTTAGGCAGCTGAATGCATGCACTTATGTATGTCTACAGTAATGGAATTAAAAATATCAAATGGTAAATCAATATGAATGGCTTTCTGATTTGCTCGCCAAGGCTGCTTTAAGTGAGTACACAGGATATGTGCTTTTTTAGGGAAGCAGAGTGATGACTCCAAATCCCATGAACTAAAACTCGTAGGGAACTCATGTGAATCTCATGGGCTAAAACTGTGAACATTAAATAAAACTATATTTAGGGTTCTGCTTTCCTTTCTGTTGGCCAAACCTGAAGATTGTGTAGAGATCACGTTTCCAAATCTTTCTCTGGAACTGTGAAGGCTAAAATCTCACTTCTTACATGAAAATCTAGATTATTATTATTACTTTTTTTTTTTTTTTTAAAAAAGAAAAAACCAAACCAAAACAACAAAACCAAAGCAGTGATTTTGGAAAAACAGGGCATTAAAAGCTATCCAGATTGTGAGACTAAAGAGGTGCAACGTGGCTGCTGCTCAGTGTGGAAGGCAGACCTGTGAAAGGGCAGTTGTGCGCAGCCAGGGCTTCAGCTGACACAGAGGACAGAGCAATGTCATACAAGTTTAGAAAAAGGAGTTTGTGAGAAAACATCAAAGGTAGAGTAACCATCTCACTGGAAACCATTTTGTTACAAGTAATATTTTGCATTTTAAACAGCTCTTCACTATTTTTAGAAGTTTAGTTTTAATAAGTATTTTAGATTCTAACCCATTTAATATCTTTAAAAAATCAAATGAAAACGAATGCCTGGTTTTATTATTTTCTTATCTTCCCCACCCCCTGCCCTGCCCTTTCCCTTCTTCCATGTTAGACAAGTGTGACAGTGAAGGCAAAGGGCAATTGGGGGACAGGAGGCTGTAGATCCAATATGTCTTAGTTGATGAAGACAGCTTCCCCCCACCCACCCCTCCCCCACCCCGATGAATTCATTCAAAGATATCTCCTCTCCCAAGAAAAAAAAAAAAAAAAAAAAAAAAAAAAAAAAAAAAAAAAAGCACAACCAAAACCCTAAAAACCTACTCCTGTGCAAACAAAGAAGTTCAAACTTTCCCAAAAGTCATTTTTTACTTAGAAGATAATTGCCCATGCTTGGCCACCTTTGTTGACAAGCAGATGTGGGATTTAGCTTTCATTAAGCAGTAAACCTTATAGCTGGACATAAACCTGGCTCCTTACAAAAGGACATTTCCTAGAGATCTCTATTTTATTTCCCTCCTCGCAACAGGTAGGATTTTCTGAAGAAACTTGAGTTTCCTGACTCTATGAACTAAAACATGATGTGGGCCAGATCTGCATCTGCCTCCCCCTTCCATCTTACCTCTTTCAATTATCCTAACGAGAAAATCCTGTGCATCATTAGCTCTTGCACACCACCTCCCTGCAGTGCTGCGTGCCTCCTAAACCCTCCCTTGCCTGCTGGGGGGAGGTAGGCAGCTGTGGAGGTGCAAGATCCACCCACAAATCTGGAAGAAACTGTGTCGATGTTTTCAGTTTGCACCAGTGGGCATGCTGAGCGCAGGGCTTGTGGGGTGGCTGGACTGCTGGTAAACTGAGCTCCTCTGAGGTGCTGATGAACCAAGTTTGGTCTCCCTTGGGACAACATCATCTTTGTGGAAAGGAAAGAGAGAGGCACTAATGCCTGTAGGAAGTTTAAGGAGAGTCTAAAAGTCTTAATACCTTTGGAGTGGGGTTTATTTTATGACCTAGCTAATGGGGGGGGGGGGGGCGGCTTGAGGCAATGGCTGTAGATACTGCTGGAGAGGTGGGTAGATGACTGTTACTGCGTGAGGTTTCATAACATGATTATCTTCTGTTAGTGTTGATGGCACTTTGCTGATTAAAGAAACAAAGGCGATCCCGTCGTAACAACAACAAACTAAAATAGAACAAAAACTTCCAAGTCTAAACATTAATGGAAAGAATCAGAGAATGGAAAATGACACAAAAGCTAGGATATTCAGAATGCAATCTTACAACGTTGCTGCTGTAAGATGCTGTGGCTTTTTTAACTGTATTCTCTAAGCTAAAGATGGAGTTGTCAGCCTTAACTTTGAAATTTCTTGCTTTTAGCAGTTTGTGTTAAACATTAATGTTATTGAAAATAGCTTTTTATCCGTGTGTATCAAGAGTTTGTTTGCTAAAGTCTCTGCTCCCAAATACGTGAATTTCAGCAGCTAACAAACATCAAAGCAAGGAGATTTTTCAGCTCAAAAAGTTATCTTTAAAATTGAAGATTAGTCTTTCACCGTATACTTTTTCTGAATAATTATTAGAATCTATAATCAACACTTAGTCTCTCTTTATTGTTCTGTTTATCATATTGAAAAAGATATGCCTTGATTGTATCATTTTAATTAACTCTTGCTGTGTTTTTCTGAAGTTCAAAGCATTAAGCATTGTTTATGTAAGCACCATGACATTCAGGTTGCCTAAAAGAAGTAAATAAAACTGCAGGTCAAACTGTATTAATGTGTCTTGCCAGCTATTATTACATCTGCTTTTGAATAGCATTTATTCTGTAATTGATGGTTGTCAGCCTGTGATTTCCACAGTTACATTCTGAATACTTCGTTTTCCCTAATTTTTGTGGTGTTTACACCATATGTAGTCAAAGATTAAAGTAAAATGGAAAAATGAGTTACCAATTTTCATTTGACCACCTTGATATTTCTTTCTTCAGGGGAATCTCTCCAGTTATTTGCCAAGATCATATATCCATAATATTCCTTTAGATTCAATTTTCTGCCCTTTACTTTGCTCCATTTCATATTTACTTTATTCTTTGTGGTCGTCCCATCTCTAATCTGTCTGCCTGTGTCTACCTAATCGGCCTAATATATCCATGTATCATTTCTTTAATGATTTTATTATTGAAATGACACTTAGCATTTGATACTTAAGCATACATTACAAAAGCTTAATTCTCCCATTAGTGGATCAAACTTCCATACTGCTTCCACATTCAGATTGCTTCATGAGTTAAACAAGCTTTGTTGAATGTTGTCCAAGATCTGTAATGCAAATCTGTATTTTTTTAAAATCTGTATTAGCGAGTGGAAGCCACCATACCTATCTGGGTCACTTATTCTACTCCAGCATTGAGTAGAGGCTCTGGTGAAGGCGCAAGGTTTCCTTTCACTGTGCAACTTGAATTTTACCTTTAAGGCCTCGCTTCTGCAAAGGAAATTTAGAAATTAAACTTCTTGGCCCCTTCTGCCGTGTATAACGAACTGTAGATGTTTTAGAAGCTTCTGTGGCTTTTCTCTATCCATTTTATGTCCAACTTTACCAAACTAACTTCTCTTTGTTTCGGCTTCCTTCAACAGAATGACTGACTTCTGAGACGTGCATAGCTAACTAGAACATCTCACAAATCACATCTATTCCTACCCTCTCCTGTCTTGAGCTTTTCCAGGTATTTAGCACCCTTGTAACAGTGTGTCTGCCCTCTGACTTTGAGCTCTTCTTCCCACATGCAGCCTCTGGAATTGTCTTCTGTCTAGACACCAGTAGCGACAGCGTTTTCCAGAATTTGGCTGCCTCATTCCCATTCCTCCAGGCTCCCTTGTTTCCCGAGGATCTAGCAAAGGTTTCCACCTTATTTTCTAGAACTTCTGTTAAAATTCCTGTAAGGTAGCATGGATTTGCTCCATTTCTTTTCCTGTTATTCCTATTCATCTTTATGTCACCATGTAGTCATGCATCTGACATGATGTGACTGTTCTTTACTGTAGTGCTTGCAGTTTCTGTCGAGACAAGTCATGATGTGATGCTTTGTCTCTGTTATCAGGCTACCTCTATGTTTTCTCACATGATTTCATATTTCTCCATCATACCTCTCTGTGTCTGTATTCTCTGTATGTTTTCCAATTTTTTGATTTTTTGTTTTTATTTTTTTTTTTTTTTTTGCTAGGAGCCCTCTGAGCCTGGGAAGTGCCTGACAAAGCTGTTGTTACAAAATATTCTGGTTGTTACAAAATTACATAAAGGCTAGTTCTGTGTTGTTGAACGGTTTCGATGTAGAATTTTATTTATTTATTTATTTATTTTAGATTAAGCTTGTGGTTTATTTAAAAGAGGTTGTTAAAGAGAATTCCATTGTGTTTCTCTAGTGAAGCATAGCTATCCAGTTAAATATGTTGTATGAGCTCTGAATAGTATAACACTTAAGGGATGTTGAATTTTATTTTGGAGAGGTTTTTGTATTTCTTTATCGTGGCAGAGGCTTTATGGTGATAGGATAGTAAGCAGCTAAACTGTCCAGTTACATGCTATGGTTAGCAGCATGGCCTGCAGTTAAATTCCTTACTATTTAACTATTATTTTTTTTTCTTTTCTCCACCCCCCCCTACCACCACTCCACCCCCCTTTTTCCTTTTATAAGCTTGATAGGCTACAGCTCAAGTTCATTGACTTGTCTTTTGTTGTGGGCAGAATTCAAGTACTAGGTCAAATTAAAAAATTACATTACCATTATGTCTGTACTTTTGTAGTGCATTCCTCTTCTACAGAAAGCCAAATACCTATTTGCATATTTTGGATTGCTGAAACCAAAGAAACAAAGCAAAAGAGACAATTTTTACTAGTTCATAACCGAATTAATGCTGAATAGCGAACCTCATTATTCCTGGAGTAATCTGTTAAACAAATGAAAATAGGTGAGCCTTCCTGTCTCGTTTTGTGTCTCTTATTTAAGAAGATCTCAGGAGAACATCTTTAACTAATAGAGCATAAGTGCACAGAATGACAGTTACAAATAATTTAATACAACAGACAGAAAATTTCTGCTGATTGTCTGTGTTTAAGAAAAAAAATAAAGAAAAAAAAGAGAAAAAAAAACCAAACCTGGCCTAAAAGACTACAGTAAATCACGAAAGTGATCTCAAGTGAACAGAGATAGATTTCTGGAATACAGTGTGCAATGAAACCACTGACCTCTTATACAAGGGTTCATGTCTTTTTCTACAGAAACAGATGGGTAATAGCATAATGCTGAAATCATGCTCTACATAATATGGACCTAGTGATTGCAGACCTGATTGCTTGCCATATGGTTGCTGAAGGGTTGAAGAGAAAATGGGATGATATGCAAACCCTTAAAAGCAACATTTTTATTGAATGGCCATTACATTAAAACCCAAACTCTGCAAATGAAGGAAAGAACTGTGGTGAATAATGATGGAATAACAAAACAATAAAAGAAGAAACACAATAGCGTGTATTTGTTTTCAATATGCAAGATAATACTCATTTTTTTTTCTTATTTTGCCTTGCGTTATGAGCATTCGGTGGAAAGTTGGTGGGACATTACTGCCTGCAGGGCACAAATACAGTATAGTGGAGCATTGCAGTATTCACTAGGTCAGACAGAAAAAGAAAATAATCACTTGTCTCAAAGGAAAAGCTTCTGAGTTAAATGCTAACTAAACTATGCGACTTGCATACATGAACCATGTTACTGAGAGGCTGGTGGAAAGCCTTCATGAGATTTACTTTTTCAAGACGGACTTCTACAGCCTGTTTGCTCTCTCTTCTGAAAAAAAGTCACTTTTATCACAGATATTTTTTTTTTTTTAACATCCTTGTTACTGGTAAATAGCCTATTTTTGCATTGACATCTGTCAGTAAGTTGCTTGGTAAAGTTAGAGGAAATGCAAAGATCTGGCGTGTAAGTCCTCACTCACTAATGTGTGCTTGTCTAGAACAGGCTTCTTTATAGGAAGAAGGTTATACATAGCACACAGCAATGTGACCACAACTTCATGGCTGTGCCTGCTTGCACATAAGGATAAATGTATATGAAAGCATGGCATGGTGAGTATCATGGCAACCCTTTGAAATTGATGAGAGACAGAAACAGGGTCTGAAAATCCTGGTTTCCTGGGCTTTTATTTTACGACGTTGAAAGGCAGGCCCAGGATAGTCTGTTTTGAGGCACTAATGACTCGGTCTCTGTTTTGCCATCACAGATTGATATCGGGAGGATACCCAGTGGATGAAAGCTATGAATTCAGCTCAGTCTAGACATTATAGAAGTTTGGAGTTAGGTAACATGAGCCTCTAGAATCTGGCTAGACTTTGCCTCCTCTAGAAGCTCAGTCATGCATGAACATACAGGTGGCTGATAGCTTAGTGCAGAGCGGACCTTACTGGCTTTTAAGTCAAAAAATGCCAAAAGGGTACTTTTGTTCATAATGTGAGATTAAAACCTCCCACCGCAATGTATCCTTCCTCTGTCAGGAGACATCCCTCATTGTGCAAGGCGTGTCCTATCTCTGCTCCTTAGTGCACAGACGTGTTTAGAAAGGGATGGGTAAGTGGTTTCCAGTTCATTTTAACAAGTTTGATACTCTGTCATGCTGTGTGGTTATACGGCCTCACACATGGGTACTGCAACAGGTACGTCTCTGTACAGTTGCCCTCTCTACGCCGTGCTGCTTAAGAGCTTCCAAGATCAAGGCAGGGTAATATAGCTATCTCTGATTAATCAGTACTAAATACAGACTTCCTTAGCTTGACAGGCTTGTCTGAAGCATCCCATAAATCACAATTTATTTGACTGCAAGAATGGAAAATATTTATTTGAACAATTATTTTCAAAGAGAATTTTTCCATGTATTTGAACCTCAGGATCATCCTCAGGATTGTTAGGCTTTTCATCGGTTGCCCACCTCACTTTTATTTCATCTGGAGGCCTAAAGACATATGACAAGCAGCATATTCTGGTATTTAAGACAGTTTAAGTATGGCGAAACAGATTTTCATATGATGAGAAGAGATTTCCTCCAGCCTATAAAATTGATTCTCATACTTCTCGACTAGTGACATGCTGGCTGTGTGGCAGCAATAAGTTTTGCATAACTTTTAAGAGCCCGTGCTGACCTACTTAACAGGCATCTACTGCTACATAATGTATTTAGGTCAAGTATTGTGTTTGAGCTTATCATCAATCTTGTAATAGTTCAGCTCACTGTAAAAGCTACAGGTACATGATTGATGCAAATATTCTATAAGATAGAAAATATTCTTGGCATTTTCTTAAAGGGAGGCCTATCATTGTGGTGTTACTGTTTATTTTTATTGGAGAAGCATCAAGATTGCCAGTCACAGCCCCCCAGCCCATGCAGTTGCATCATGGGTTTGTCTATGTTACCTCGTTTAAAAAGATGTCACAAACAGTCTGTAAAAAGTGATTTTTATATTTTTAAATTGTTTGTTTGGGCTAGACGGTACACATGGCAATTCAAAATCTGTGTGTATATATATATATATATATTACTGTGACAGGGTACTGACAGTTTCTTACTTTCAAAAAAAAATAAAACGTGGAATTTTGCAACCCTATATGCAAATATAGAAGTGGTCCATTGCAAGAAGGAAATAGCTGGGAGTTATCCCAGTGATGCTAGTGTTTAAAATAACTCTTTTGCAACAGTTCTAGTGCTTGCATTTAGGGAGAGCCTGTAGCTTTGTCTGGTCTGGCTGTGCAGCACTATGAAGTGGAAACCAGATCACTATACACAGATGCAGGCACACTGTCCTGTGCACTTCAGTTTTGAGATTTGAGAGACTGATTTTTATGTGTGACTGAAGAGACTGGATTAAGCAATCATTTTTCAAAAGCAATATGCTTCCTTTCTTTTGTTCCTACCATAGTTGCAATTGGTGTTTTAGCCCACGCTTTGGGCAGACTGTTAAAGCATGTATTTTAGTAAAGTAATGCCAGCATACTTAGTCATCTGTATAATATTAGTGAAGTGCACATTGGTTTGTGCAGTAAATTGTTGCAAAGTTATATGACATCTTAATGCTCTGACAGGATGTGAAAGACAATAACACCACTGAAAAGACTAGAAAAGGCCCTTTATAGCTACTGAATAATATATTAGCTTTTAACACTGTATATACAAGCAAAATGGGATAAGGTATAAAATCAACAAAATAATTACTTATACCAGACGTTATATATTTTATCAGGATCGGAACTATACAGCCTCACAACATGGCGTGAACTTGTTTTGATACGGTATTCATTACGTCTAAGGCCTGTAAATACCTGCAGCCCAAGTTCGAATCTGCCCTTGGGGCTGATGAAATGCTATCTTACTTCTGTGTAATTTGAAAGAAGTTACTCTGGAAGAAACTCGTTGATCTGTTGTGTGAATCGACTTGCGGGGATCATTCCTAGTGCCCAAAATGTGCAAATGTGAGGACCTCTGAGCAGCTTCTGAAATATGCAGGTGGGTACCTGCATAAAAACACTTCTAAAATTGACATATATAGTGCTGTGGATCTGAAAAATCTATACTGTGCTTTTTAGCAGTATATTATAATGTATCAGCTGGGAAGGAAGAGTTACATGGCAATGAAATATACATGATAAAAAGTCCAAGTTATACATGGATCCCAAGAGTTTGGCAACTTGTATCCTTTGCTTCCTTTTTAAATGCTGTGCAAACATTATCAGTTCATATGACAAATTAGTTTGTGCTATCTGCTTCTGTATTCCAAATAGAACTTCTATGACATTATTTGCTTCTTTATTTAAATACTTTTGGAGGAAAAGAAATTAATTGTAGTATAGTACCTTTTTCACAACACTACTGAGCCTTCACTCTGAGCTGTCTCACTTCGAGGGTCTTAAATGTTACTTTGCCATGGTTTTATTTGTGATACAGCTGGACTTTTTGTACAGACCTTATTTCCAGCATTTTGGCTTATCATATTGAAAGACTGTTTTAAAATGATGGGCTTTGATTCTAGCTAAATAAATAAATAAAACAAGCAAATAAATAATAATAAAGAATTAATAATGTTAAGCATCTTTAATATTGGATTTTTACAATACTCAAAAATATCTGGTTTGCATATTTCTACAAGTTAGAAGATCTGCAAAATTCAGAAGGAATTTCTGTAGTATAATTTCATTTCAGTAAGAAGTTGTGAGTTCTTTGCCTTGAGTTCACTGGTACCAGAATGAGAATGAGTGGGCAGAGGTGAAATTCCTTCTGTCAAACACAGAGTCGATAGGGGGAAATAGAGAGGCGGTTGTATGCAAAATAGAGACACTTTAATGTCTGCTTATACGCTAATTTATTTATACATATGGCAAGAGGAGTATTTCTTACTCAGGATAACATAAATAATCATAGCACAAAATGTTTTAGGAACTCGAAATTACAGTGTTGTTTCAGGTAAATGCAGGAATTATGCAAGATGAACAGTTGTTCTTTTCAGTTCTGTAAATGTAAACAACTAGGCTAACTGTTTTTGGGACATGGTTGTATTTCCCAAGCTGTTCCCGCAGCCGAATGTTGGGTACACGCTACCTTTTCTTGCTCTTGTAAAGCTGTCTGTGCATTTGAAGGGAAGGGACGGAAGAGGACAAAGATGGAATAATTTAATGCAGGTCTTATTCTATAAAGACTGAGTTTCTTATATTTTAAGCAGGTACACAGAGGCGAAACATATCATTGGAAAAGTTGCAAGACTTGCTTGTTTCCTTCATAGTGGGAGTTGGTATTTGCTAGGTGTAAGTCCAGTGAGCCAGCTGATGTAAAATGAAGTATTCTGATGTGAGAAGTCAGCTTCAGAATCTGGTCCTGACTCTTCAAATTCTTGTTGCAGGCATATTTGATTCCAAAATCAGAGGAAAAAAGTAGCAAGAACATTTTCTAATGTAGGATGGGGTGGGTGTATTTGGGGTTTTTCCTAGATTCTATTACAGCTTTTCTCCTTAAATTTCTTAGAAAGTAGGAAGTACCTTCTAATCTTTTAGCTGTCCTTTTCTTTTAGATTTAACAATTCAGCAGCATATTGACTGACCCTGTTCTCCAAGCATTTTAAAGCATTTGAAACAATTTCTCGACATATTGTTATTTATAGCAGTTCACTAAATTAAAAAATGCTACTTTTCTCTTGCAGGTATATGCATCACTTATAGTCTGGCTTCATTATGTTCTGCACTGTATAAACGCCTGTAGGAGAGTGGTTATGTAATGCTCTTATGTCATTACATTTACATGCATTAAATTCCTGGCTGAATCATATTCACTGTAACAAAAGGTTCATTAGCAGGACAAAAATGCTTAACTTGGGAAACTGCTAGAAGAAGTGAGACACATTTTCAGGGTGATATTGTTGATATGAAATTATATATTATGTACAGAGTTGATCTGGGATTAGCTAATCCCAAATGACAAGTATAAATGTGATAGAAGTTGTTCATTCAAATCTCTTTCTGTAGTCATAACTTTGAATAGAAGTTATCATCATTAAATCTAGAGTGTATATAAGGGCGACTCACTGAAGTTAAAAGAGCAATGGCTTTTACACCACATGGGAGCTTTACATAATACTAGTACTTAGTTTGCAAACTGCAAATACAGAAAAAAAGTTATATGGTACGCTTTATTTACATGTGCAACTAGTGCGAGATGAATTTATAGCCTCAATTCTGTTATGCATTTAAATATGTTCTTTATTCTCCCAGCTTCTCTCCCCTGTTGAAGCATAATGGCAGGCGCTTTCAGAAACACCTGGGCACATTCTTTTGCAGAATGTCATGGCTGTGGCTGAACCAACTTTGGAAATTGATCATTTTAGTTTTGTGGAAATGGCAGTTAAATAGGAAGAATATATCAAGAGTTAAAACTTCATTACTGGAGAGCAATAAAAATGCATCAAGCCTGGAATATTGTCTAGAAGATCAGATTTCTTGGTTATGTTGACACTTTAAAGAAATATATTTATTTAAGGAATAGAAATTCTATATACTGGAATACTACAGTGATAAATTGCATTCTAGTTAGGCTATCTCTGATGTTCTGATTTTATTGCCTGACAATGGACTGTTGCTATCCATATGGAAGTCAACTGGAAAAGGGGAAAAAAAATAATGCTAAGGGGAAAATCTGCCTTAACCTTGCTCTAGTACTTCAGTGGGACTAATGCTGAACAGTGTTTGAAGTCTGAAAACATTTAATTGTATTTGTAAGCATCTTTTCACTGGATTCTAGTAAGGAATGATCGGGTATAGGTGTGCTAGAGATGGCACAACGGAACTTACCTGTTTGTAGTTTCTGAGTGGATGAGAAGCAGGGGACACTTCAAGTTTCATGAAAAACTGGAAATAGGGATGCTTACAAGTCTCCAGACAAGACTACTTACCTAAATTTAGATGTTATGGCTGTTTTCATAACCTGAAAAATATTCTGCACAAGGGTAGATTCTTGAAAAGGGCTACCTGGAAAACACTATAATAGCTATGTCTAGTTACTCCCAAAGTTGTGAGGAAGTGTTTTTTAACACATTTCACCAAAAAAAAAAGCTACTTGTTCTCAGTTTTGCAGATGGTTTCCCAGGTTGACTTGTTAGAATGATAAGGAAGGACAAAAGCTCATTTGGCAGACCAGGAACTCTGTCATTACTCATGTTGAGAGCATCTGTCTTGCTCCTGCTCATCTGCTTCTGTGTTTGAGCACTGAATACTCCATGGATAGTTTCTTCTGGTTTCTGTTATGGGGTACATTCTTGTGGGATGATGAGGTGTCTTCAGCTTGAATCGTCAGTGCTGGATAATACATACATACTTACTGCCCTTGCAATTGCTGCAAGAGAAACAGAGAAGTCTTGAAGGGTGAAGTGTAAAATCCCTGGTTAATTTCCAGCCTGGCCAACGTGACCACAAGTGCCTTCTATGAAGAACAAGAAAGCAGAAAGCCTGGCTTTATGGGGAAAAAACCAATATTTATTTATTTATAGATATACATTGTAACTTGTGTCTTGACCCAAAGTTGTCACAATTTAATAAATCAGTGTGGAAATCTATAGGAAAGAAAAAAAAATTTCTCTAATAGAAGCCATACTGTGCTTTATAATGGTCTCAACTAGTGGAAGGCTGTGTCCTGCATTTGCTTTCACTCTTAAGCATCTTTGAGAATACTCAGTGGAAGAAGGGTGTAGAAGTTTCATCTTCAGCTGTCGATATCTCTTTGAAATGGGTATCAAGGATGCTGGAGGTTTTGAGACATCTGTATCAGTTGTCACTTTTGGAAAAGGAGAGGGATTTAAAAAAAAGCTACTTGGCACACCTTACTGCTTTGGTTCTGCTGAGTTGATTACAAATGCTGTCTTTGAAGCGAATCAAATGAAGCAATATTTGCAGTCTGCATAATGTGACTGAAATAGGCCTGCAAAGTTTGGGCGCCATATATGTTTGCTCTTCCTCCATTTCCTAAATTCTCTGTTGAAATTCCAGTATTGCTGGGTTAATGCTGTATTTCTGTAGAGAAGATGGAAGCGGTACAATGTAGTTTGCGAAAATGTGTACTTCAAGAGATAAAAATACTAAAAACCAAGCAAACAAACAGGTTGGGTGAAGAGGTACAGTGTTGACAGGTCAGTATTCAAATTCTGCATTACTGCTCGAAGAGGTGCATTTCTATCTTCTGGTTTCAAGCACCTACTTGATTTTCTAGATTCAGTATTTGTGCACATTACTGAGGTTCAAGGTTGAAAATTATGACTCCCGTTTTGAGGAAAAAAATGGCCTTATTGCATTGTGGGAAAGCAGAGAGCTTCTTCAAAGGTACATAAATTAATTCTTTTCATTAAAGGAAAACAGAGGGAGAAAATGTGAAAATCAAATAAATTCAAATATGTTTAAAAAGACTGATAAAAGGCTAAAGGAATTACATGAAAGAGGCAGGAGAAACTTCAGCAGTACATAAGATACTGTTAGCTCTTTACTTTTAGCTTTCAGTCCCTGTGTTGCTGTTGCAGACTGCGTTGCAGCAGTGTGTTCAATCTACAGGAGCCAAAAGGTCTGAAAGAGTAACAGGAGCAAGGAACTGTGCTTACACATACCGCAAGGCACACTGGCAGTTTCATCTTCAGGTCTGGCAACAGGCACAAAGCATTAAATCTGTGTGGTTATGGTCCGTATTGCCCCCAGTGTTAAAGAAAATACGCATACATCTTAGGTGCAATTAGCAACTTGCCACAGAAATTGCATAGTGGCAAGTGCTGCCTTGTGCTTCCAGCTGGGCTGTCCGCAAAGGAGTAGGAGCACTTTTCTCTGTGTAGGGAGGCTGCAGACATCTGCTTTCACAGCATTGCTGTCTTCTAGACCGCAAAGGGAGTGTGATGGGCTGAAAGATGAACAGAGTTGGAGATGTGGTTGCAAAGATCTGTCTGTGCCATCCTTTTTCTTGACAAGTTTATGGATCCTAAAAGATGGTGGAAGCTGTACTCATCAAGGAGGGGTTGTATTTTCATTCACAGCATGGGCAGAAAAGGGCTATATTTGTAGATTTCCTCTGCAGATGTAAGGAATAAGTCCTGGGTTTGATTTCATCCGTATTTAGCCTTAAACCGAGAAAGCTTAATATGCAAGATGGCTGAAATTCAGTATTTTAAGTGTGTTCAGTAAAAAAAGTCCTTGTAGTCAAATTTATTGCTGAATACCACCTTAAGCACGTTTGCCTTTTCCTTCCACCTTTTTTTTTTTTTTTGCCCTATCAAGAATAGAACCAGAAGTTGGAAAAAAGACAAAGATCTTAAAAAAAAAAAAAAAAAAAAGACAAAAGAAAAACAGAAGAGGTGTTGATTTTAGGAACTTCAACCTACTTGATTTTGCTTAAAAAAGATCAAGCTTTCACATTAGAAATATCCTTTTGAAAAAAAAAAAGGATTTCTTTCTTTCAGAATCTTGAGTGGGAAAAAATTCAGGTTTGTGTCAGGCAGAGCTTACAGGTATTTTTTAGATGCAAGTTTAAAGTGCTCTGCTTAAAAACAGATGCTTTTAAACAAGAGGATTCGGGGTTTCTTTCTTTGTAACTTGACAAGATGCTTTGCTCATGTCAATAGTCTTTTGATCACTCAAAAGACATTGGAATCAAAATTGTCAGTACTTCAGTCGTCTGATCCAGCCCCCTTGAGTATTGTTACAACAGGAATATATGGGATTGTTGTAACTTTTCAACCTGCTAAATTTGTGGGTTTAATCCGGAGTGCTTTGGAGACTGGAGCCAGTTTTGGCGTGGTGCAGGCAGGACCTGGAGGTGCTCTGAAACACTCCCTTGCTGGGTTGCCCCAGTCTGCAGGTGCCACTTGCTGATCCGCTCTTTCCAACTTGGGGCAAACTCTTAGAATAGATGCTGTTGGGGCAGGGGCTCTCTTCCTTCAAGGGCTTAACTCTGGCTTCAGCCCACAGCAGGCCCACGGGTACTTCTGCCCAGCCCTGCCTGTGTCAGTGAACGATAACGGCGAGAGGTAGCCGTACCGCTCCTGCACATCAAAGGTCTCCGCATTTTGCGTTTGGCTTCTCAAGGATGCATTGCATCTTTGTAGGGCAAGTTACTGCTGTCAGATATTGACGTTCACTTTACTGAAGTGGAGAGGGTTTTATACTAAACCTCCTACTTTCTCATCTTATTGAATTAGTGGGGGTTTTTTGCGTGCATATCTGCATGTTAACAGTGTGATGTTTTTTCACGGCAGGAGAGTAATTTCCTAATTCATTTGTACTGCCGAACATTCTTCACTCTAGTTATAAAAGAAATACAATGGGGTTTAGGGTTTTGTTTTTAAATGCCCTGTAAACCTCGAATTAGAAAAATAAAACTGTGAATATACAGGGTTATTCTCTCCTAAATATCTCTGTAAACCACGATCACAAAAGCTGTAGGGAATATTTTCTGTAGAATTGAAATTTAGAAGGAAGAGAATGTATATCATTAAAACCAAATCCTGGTATTCATACAGAGGCTGGTTTTGTGTATATGTATGTGTATATATATAAAAACATCAGTGAATCTAAATTTGTTTAAATGGATTACTTTTTTTACATGAATTACACTCTACATTTCAGAGCAAGCACTTTCTGTATGATTTGCTTTTTATCTGATGTAATGATTACAGGCAGCTTAAGCATCCAATCAAGATGAATCAGGTGTAGGACCTCAAGATGGAAGATTTTTGTAAGGAGTGGCATGTCTAGATTAGTGTTTTTCCCCGTGCATATTTCAGGACTAAGAGAGCCTCTGGAAACAGGGGCTGAAATCCCCACTGAAGCTGCTAAGGGTTTTGTTACTGAATTCAGTGGATTCAGAATTTCACTGCAAGGATTTTTAGATGCTTTTTTAAAATAGAAAGGCAACCTGTTTATACTAACCCAAAACATTCACTGCATAGCTTCTGCCCTGCTCAAATTCAGATTCGCAAGTCCCTAAACCAAAGGGAGAACTGTAGGAAAGTAAACCTACATATTTCAAGTAAGAAAGTAGCTTGAGATCTTTACACATCATGCTTTTGCTAGTTGTTCTCGGTTCATGCTTTTGCTAGTTGTTCTCGGTAGCAGAAGTGGCTGAGCTGGTAGTGTTATGCTCTGTAGCACTTTGTAAGAAGGGGGGGGTGGGGGTGGGGGGTGCATATCAAAAAGATAAACTAGTGCACATAGAAAATACCTTGAGAAGGTATGTGACATAAATGACTGAAACAGCCCAAATGAATTTGCAACACAGCATACCCATTGCTGCTGGTTCTTTTTAAAGGGGAGTTTAAAAACAATCCACTGTTGGATGGATTTAAGGCATTAATTCTTGCCCATGAAAAAGTAAACCCAGGTTTTAATCAAATTTCTACCACAGTCGCACCCAAGCAGCTGACACTGAATATCTTTTTGGTTTGCGCTGTTTATTTCTGAAAAACAAGAAAACATAAAGAAATACATTAAGATCTAGAATTGCAGAATAGGGAAATAAAAACGGTTTGTCACAGAAGATTTTTTTTTTTATTGACATCTTTAGTTTGTTTTGATGTCTGTAATTAAATAGCTAATTATGTGTTTCTGTTGCAGTGGTCATGCTTTTATTACATAATTGCTACAAGTTTTTCTCTCACCACTAACAATATTTGTTTAACCTTAGTGCATACTAGTTACATACTTCATAATGTAAAAGCTTAGAAATAGAGTTATTGACTGTTACGATTAACTAAATCAGAGGGGTTCAAAGTTCTCTGCCATAAATTAAATATGTTGTGTGGCAAAGGATCAAAGATAATTAAAGGATGAAGCAATGCAGTCATTAAACAATAAATATTATTTCAACACTGACTGAAGAAAATAAAAAAAAAGCAGAAAAACTGATGGCTTTTTAAAGGAGGGGAAAAAAGTTTAGCCTAGGGTAATAAAATGATTTTTAAAAAATAATTTGTACTCTGATCCTTTAAGCTTGCTTCTCTGTTTTCTCAAAAAGCATTTGATTAGGTGAGATGCAATTCAGTCACCTTCTCTTTTATTTTTTTCCCTTTTGAGTTTAGGCATAATTTTTGTCAGTATATTTCAATGTATTCATTAATTTTTCTCATTTGTTTATTTTATGCAAACCATAAGAGACATTTTTTCCTCAGTGAAGATTGCCTCTTTATTTTATTTTGAAATATTTGTATATTTATTTCATTAAATGAGATAATGCTTTTCCTTATTAACATAATTTCCAGTACATTAAACATATTTCTCCACAGACAGAAGAGAGGAATCAGATTAAATGACAGTTAAATCACTTGCAGCAATTTCAACTGTTAAAAGAAATAAGTGTCTCTGTTTTCTTTGTGATCACGAGATGTGCTGTAAAGGGAAATGAAATACTAAAGAAAGGAGGGAAAACATAAAGAAATAATGACTGACTTATTGCAGTAATACCACTGAGAGAAGAAAAACTCACTACAAATAAAAGGAAAAATAATATAGTGGGTTTGAAAGTTACCAAAATTCATTTCTTATTGATGAGATCAGTGCAAGCCTAATACTAAGTAAACTGCAGGAGGAAAAAAATAAAAAAAGGGCGTCAAAACCCAAACAATGCCATAAACTATGGATGATGAAAAAGGAAATAAATACTATGCATTTGCAGGGCTATTATTCTAAATGTCTTTTATTTTTAAATAATTTATTTTTTATCATATTTAGAGAAGGGGGGAGAAGCAATTATCTGTTGGTAAACTAACCATGCACCTCTGCTAATGTATCTGCTAAACTAGTTAGGGTTCTCCTAATGCCCATGTGTCCTTACTGCAGATCTGTCGTGTTTTCTTGAGCAGGCATGGGGCTACATGAAGGGGAAGATTGGTTTTTTATTAACACTTACTATAAGATCTTCCAGAATTATTATAATAATAAATGTATTTATCTTAATTATATTTTTATTATTATTTTAATTTCCAGAGTCTGAACCAGCTGCTTTGAAGCGATCTTTCGAATGAATGACTAGGCTGTGAATTTCTAAGGTAATGTTCATGTTATTGTTTTGCCCTCAGTCAAGGTTTCTTCTGTTTGTGCTTTTAGCTGTAAACCAGTTATTTTTCACTGGAGTTATATGTGCCTGATCTTGTAGTCCAGAGTAAGGACTAGTCCAATATTTGCGTTTTCCCTTGTCTTTCTCACTCTCTGGTGAATGTACTCTACAACTTGAATCTCTTTATGCACGCTATGTCAAATACTGTGATTTTTCAGCCTTAAGGTGAAATCAGAGAAGGGGTTCTTGGGGTGGGGAATCCATTTTTAGCTCCCTGCTCTGTTTCAGAGTTAACTAGTAATATCCTTTTAAAGGATTTTAATTGTAATCTTTTTGCTTTTAAATGCCCCATGAGGAAAAGCGATGTCACTGTGGTACAGCATTCTCCCTTATGTGAAATGGCGCAGGAAAAGTGAGGTGGAAAATGGCACGGTTGTAAGGCTTTTACGGAATTGTTTTCTGGGGCTGGAGAGCAGGCTCTGCTTGGTACACTCATCTGCTGAAGCTGAGCAGGGTATGCTACGCGGTCATTACAGAAGCCTTTTGCACACTGGGGTTGATGTCCCTTGTGTCCTCTTTTGCAGTTATATTTGTTGTGCCAAGGGGAACCGTCAGGGAATGGAGGTGGTAATGGAATTTAGCAGCTGAGGAGACTCTAAGAAATTACAGTGCATGTGAAACATAATTAAAGAAATAAAACCAGAAGCATCTGTCATCATCCTCTGCGGATGTCAGCCAAGTGGGGATTGCTCCCGCCAAGCAGAATCACATCTGTGTTGCTATGAAGGTGCATCAGCTGAGCCCTTTCTCACAAATGCTCTAAAGTTTCTAGTGGGCATGGGTTGAGGGTCATTCCAAGTTCTGCTGCAAGCTTGCGTCTAAGGGAGCTCTGCAAAGCAGAGAGAGCTGGTAAGTGAAAATAAATGCATAGAAACATTTCTAATGATGGTGCTTATACTTACAACCTTCATTAACATATTTTCAGAGGGCATAATAATCATTAATGTGTTTATTGTGCCCTTGTGAGTTGGGGCAGTAACGTTATCCTTTTTTCACACACAAGAAATTGAGACATAGACAGCCCAAGTACTTCAGCTCATGTGGGAAGGCTGCCAAAGACCTGTTCCTATTTGCTAAGTCCTCTGCAGGATCTTGACCCATCGTCTTGGCTTTAGGTCCTTGTTCAAGGTGCCTAAGACAGGAGATAAGTTGTGCTGGACTTCCTCTGCAGTCAGTAAAGGGATAGGGATCTCCAGAGAAAAATTCTGATCTCTGGGCATTTTCAGTCTTCCCCAATGGGTTTTGGAGGGTGTCTATAAAACCATGCTCTTCTCAGTAAAGTACCTTAAGAGACATTTTTGCATCTCTCTGCTCTGGACCTTCACTGAGGACATGATGTGAATCAGTACCATCATGAAACAGAACATTTACATTTTTGCCTCTCATGAAAAAGCCCAGTGCAGCTGTAACTAACTTTTGAATATGCTTTGTCATGCTTGCAAAATGACATGTCTGACCATGACTTAGATCAGTGGGCACCTGACATTCATAGCAGAAACAAGCAAATAAAAAAGTCCCTTGATGAGGTGTGAGGGTAACAGATGTCCTCCACTGGATTTTGTTGCAGTAGAGTCACCCTCTAAATAGCCATGAAGTGATGAGCTACTGTTGGTTTTGGTCTCAGAGAGATACTGGCAGGACAACCCAAACCTTACCTGTGTCCTTTTCTCTAGAAGTTGTTTCATGTGGGCTGTGACCCTGCAAAATAACTGGACACATGTTAAGCTTTGTGCATGTTGATTGTCCCTCTGAAGTAAAAAGAACTAATACTTAACAGGCAATGGCTCTGAAAGCGTTAGCAGGTTTCAGACTTCAGATTACAAAAGTGTGTGTCACAGACTTAACTGTTTTTAAAGAAAGTGTTTTCAAATAAAGCAGGTGATGAGAAAAATCTGTTACAGAATTTAACAAGTTTTTATTTTGCATGTCCCATACTGAGGCCATTTTTCTTATACACCACAAGAAACTAAATCAGTCTTTGACCAAGAGGCTATGATGCTAAAGGTATTCTCAGAATAACATGATTTAGCTTTTGGAAAATATTAAAGCATGACTACATTGGGCTTTTTATGTTATATAACAGCAGTTTTCCCATTCCGCACTAAATATTATTTTCAGATTTCTCATCTTGCATGATATTGCCTATTTCATGCCTCTGACAAACTGGCTGAAACAAGCTCTTTTCCCCAAACTTGAGATATTTGTGGATAAAGGATTATTACCTGTGTGATATTTTAAAGAATGAATAAATTACACAATTGTTTATGCAGCCTTGCAGATGCAGGCAAGGTGTTTGGTTTCTTGTCCAATGCCACAGCAAAGGTCTGTGTCAGAGTTCAGAAAGGGGTTCAAGAGCATCGGGTTCCCCCTTTTTGTGCTTGGATCAGTAGGTTTAAGATCAAGAATGGTCTGGAATATGTACTGGAATGTTTTCTTGTTCCATTTTTCAGTTAGTATTTTGGCTCTGTGACATATTCTATCTGTCATATGGCAATATTTTAAAATTAGTGAGCAAATTTCTTTATTGATAGAGGTACTAAAATTCACATATATCTTGCTGGTTTTACTAAGCTCTGATGTGGGGAAGTGTGTGGTGGCAGCGTGTTGTTCCAGTCTTACATTTTGGCTATAATGTACCCTCCTTTTCTGGGGAAAAGAGCATACGCTAAGGGCAGAAGGGTGGCTTTGGGAATTGGTGTTTCTCTTGGCAGTATTTCGGGAAACCAAGTGAGACTTCATTCTCGGATTTGGTGGTGGTTTTTTTGGCCTTGACACAATAGGAATGGCAAAATGAGAGATAAAAAGTAAGCTTGATACCTCTGCTCTTCAGAGAAGATCTTAAAACAACGAGTATCTCCACTCCAGTCACTCTGGTCTATGTCTGACTAGATTATTGCTCTCCTGTTGAAATATGATGCAGCAGGGCAATAACATCACTGAAGTATGGTGGAGAAGTATGGAAATGCAAACTGAAGTTTGTGAAAGTCAGAATCTATATTCACTTTATCTATATCTAGAATTATTCATTCCTGTAACTGTGATGCAATTGCTTATCTCTGAAAATGAATCTATGTGCTATACATTCGTGGTGCGGGGTTGGTACTGTACCTTCCCCCAAGTGCTGAGCAGAGCTGTTGATTCATCACAGGCTTGAGTCATATCAAGGATAGGATTTTTAACTTTTTCTTTTGTTTAGTTTGGTGGTTTGTGGTTTGTTTTTTTTTTTCCTGTGACTGTCAGTTCACTGTAATTTCCCCCTCATTTCTGAAATAAAATTCAAAGGGATTGTTCTAGCCACCTCTGAAAGCATTCAGTTTACTCCTTTCCTGATGGCACTTCACATCTAGTCTAGCTTTGGAAAGACATGAGGTTCACCCTGTTGGTCTGTACATCTTCTCCCTGCAGTGACTAGCGTTTTTAAACCTGTTTGCAAGGGACATCAAAGTTTCAGAGTAATTATGTTTTATGTGTTGTATAATTGCTGGTGTCTGGATATGGGACAGATATCTCATAATTATCTCACTGAGGAAAAGATGGACAGGACTCATTTGGTACCTTTCTCCTCTGCTAGCCTGCTGACCAGTCAATGTGTAAAAAGCTCAGGACAAACCACAGCATTTGTTGCTGTCCCATACACGATAAATGTAATGAGGTGGCATGGATGGGTGAAAAATGATCTTAGAAAACCAAGCTTCAATAGTTCTGTTGCTTTGTGGAACAGATTATTGTTTCTTTGTATGGAAATTCAAGTGGAAAATGTGGCTTAGATGGAAAAAAAAAATGCATCTACTTAATGTTTCTCTTGATATTTCCAGCAAGTAAATGTGAACATAATAAAATGGTGGTGTTTCATGAAAAATATTTGTTAAATTTAGCTGGTTTCTGCTTAAAAAGGGGGGAGAGTGATAATAATTGTAATTTGAAGTGTCCTTGGTTTCCTGCTTTCAGTAGACTTAAGATAATTAATTTGTTCTACTTGTAGTTTGTCTATTGATGCATCATCCCTTCCGAAACGTTCTGTGGGCCATCTTAGCCAGAGTTTCCTACAGTTATTTTTGCACTATTGTTAAACAGTACCATACAGGATGTTGCTTTTTCAATTTAGTGCGTGGGATCAGCACATAGTTTTCCATTGTGGCATATTTGTGTGTTTTTCACTTTTATGGTTTATATGCTAGCATACAGCCAGAAAGGCAAACTTTTTCCCCTCTATTTTCTTCTTTTGCATTGTTTAGTCTTCAGTGCCTTTACATCAATGATTTGTAGAAATCAAATTCCTGGAATATAATCAGTTTGCTTAAAAAAAGAAGGAAAGTTTGGAGGATACAGTTCATGTGGATTAGTGAGTGTTCTGTGAATGGCTTTATTTTCCTACCCAGGGCTGTTCAGAGGGGAAAAAAGCAAATGTCTATTTTTATTTAAACTTCTCAGTTCAGTCATTTAGTTTCAGATACCTCAGCATGCCACTTGCACGGAGACTAGTGTCTGCATCAAGAGCTTTTCTGAAGCAAGCAGAGCTTCTCACATAGGCAAAAATATGCCTGCATGGATATTGTTGCTTGACAAGGACCATATGTTTGCATTCGCTGTATACGTAACCCCAAACCAGGCAGTACTGGGACCACATGTTGTCCAACTACTACTTTATTGCAGTTGATCTAAAATTGACAACAGTTGTTTGGGTTTTTTTTACCATGCTGACAGTGTAGCTATTGTTTTGTTTAAGTTTGAGCTTGTAGAAAAGACCATTTTCCCTTAATTTAATTTCTCTATGGTATTCTTACATGACACTCAGATAAAGAAGTTCCTTATCTTAGCTATTAAAATAATACAAACTGGGCCACAACCACAAAAAAGTTATCAGCTCTGCCATTCAGTACTTAGGTCACTGCCACACATTGGAGGATGATTTGGCTGTAATTTGGGGAAAGAACGTTGTTGTTAGCATGGCTTCTGTGAAAGAAGGGGTTAAAGTTTTAAGCAAAACAAATCAATCACTTGCACAACTCTGCTTTCTTATCTGTGTAGTTTCAAGGTACCACATATTTTTAGCTCACCTGGTATGCAGGAACCAAAGACCAATAACCAGTCTGAAATCTTGTACAAAAGTTGTGTTACAGTAAAGCCGCTGTGTTGGCTTCTTCTGGATTTTCCATTTGTTAAAAGTTGTTGCACGCTATGTGACCCATGATGTAAAGCCTACTGGATATGAAATACCCATTTTCTTTACTTTCTTTGGTTAGTTAAGTACTTTTAAGAATACCAACTGTGATTTGAGGTAAAGAATCCCTGCAGCAATTAGGATTCATTTACTACTGGAGCATTTTATTAATTACACATTTGTAACCACATGGATAGTCACAAAACCAATCGCACATGTCTGTATTTAGAGATTTGTAGACAGAAGATTTAACGTAAACATAGAAATGTTAAACTACTCATCTGTAGCCTGCAAAGAAGATAACAAGAAGGATTCTGTTCTCTGTATGATTTGTGAACAATGCTAAGTAAATATTCATCATTAATATATAATAACTGTTGCTTTTGGCAGTTCACTTTTCATTTAATTTGATAATGTGTCCAGTAAATGAAGTGGTACAGGCTGCAGTGTTTTACCATCACAATTGCATATTTTCAATCATTGTTAAATGAAGGCAGCTCAAGGCAAAGCTTTAACCCCCACTAGTTTTGTATGTGATAAAAAGAGAAGGCGCTATCAATCTTTATTGTCTGTCTCGCTTACTGTAATTGCATTCAATAGTCCACTGATTCTGTTGTCTGTGCTAATGTCAGGAACAGTGAAGAGCCAGATGCTCAGACTGGATCATATGCATCCAGTGGCCACTTTGATAAGTTGGCAGCAAGTCTCTGGGTTCGATGATAAATTGTTAACGCTATAGATTATGAGTAGCTGAACACTGGAGTGTATATGGAGAAACTTCTTACCTTGTTTTAAATCTGGCATTATGATGCTAGCTAAAGGGCATGCCATGTATTATTCAAATGCATGTTGCGCTGGAAATGTGCCAATGAGTCATTGTATCCCCATGAATGGCAAAACAACAACAACAAAAAACCAAAACAGCCTCAGAGTGATTTGAACATGACATTAATAGTCCTAAGACTGTAAGAAGTATTTCAAAATACTCTCTAGTAGGTCTGATTATCTGATTCAATAAGAGAGCTTTTGAATTATGGTATTTCATCCTTGAATCCATCCTACGATTTGTTTTTTCTTGGCAGCTGTTTTTCTTTAATTTGAAGTAGTAGCTGGAATGTTTTACAGAGTAACAAACAATAATGCTTTAGTGAAGTATGAACAGTGATACACTGTTGTGGGGGAAAAAATGTGTAAATAAGGGCACTGTGGAATAAGTTACTTGCTTCCTACATGTTACTTACACCTTTATTCTATGTTCCACGCCTAAGGTTTTTCACAGCTTAATTTTTTAAGCTGTTTAGTGAGTATCATCCCTTGGACAATGAGCTGTTAAAGGAGACCTGAAAAGACTGGGAACCCTCATCTTCACTCAGTTCACGTCACTGGGTCAGAAAATGATCCTGTTTTTTTTTTTCTCAGGATAGATTTAAATGGTATGATCCCAACTGTGGACGGTAGTTGTATCAGGACAAGAGCGCCTTGCACCATATCACTTGTGGCTCATAGCTATGGTGCTTCTGACTGTATAGATAAAAGGTTGAGGTTTTGTGTTGTACAGCATATGACCTCCATTGTGGTAACTGTCCCTGTGTATTTTGGTGGGTTGTTAGCTCTGAGATTATAGCCAGCTTGAACGTAGACATTTCAGTGAATAAAATTCTGAAGAATTAGACCTTTTTTCACATGGTGGTGGTTCAGAGAGCAGCAGTTACTACCTCTGCAAATAAGAGAGGCAGGGACTTCCAAAGCCATGACTCAGAGGTGCTAGATTAAAGTCATTGATTCTTAGAAACTATGTCTTTAACAAAGACTGTCACGAAGCGGTTAACGGAACGTGTTGAGCAGAGTAATGTCTGAAAGACAGAACCAAAGTGTTTGATTCATGTACATACAGTGCATACCTGCAATATATACCTGTGTGCTTGGTACCCTGTGCCTGGAGTCCTGGTCTAGTACAGGGCATCTATACTGGAGATCTAGTATAGGGCATCTGCATCAACAGAGCTCAGTCTTTTCAGAAGTGCCTGCGGCGGGGCTGTGAGGCAGGCTTTCTGTGTGCTGGCCCCATGCTCAAAGCCTTCCTCCACGCAGGGTGTGCAGGGTGTTTCTCATCCCTGCTGTGAAAGCTGGTTCAAGGGTGCTCAAGATGAGAGCAAATGCCTTCCCACTGAGGAGAATGTCTTTGTGGAGCGTCTTTGGCACTGATGTTTTTGGGAAAAAGAAACATCGCTATCTTCTCTTAAATTTTAAAAGAGCAATTATTGTTCAGCGTTCAAGAGGCTGACTGAGATACTGTAGCTAGGAATTGCGTTCTAATTAATTTCTGGTCCAGGCTGGAGGCCTTCCTGCAGCCTTGAACTGGGTGTTTCATCTCCTGATGGGCACAGGACTAAAGGCGATCCTTTCTTCATTGCTTCTCTTGAATACTTTATGCAGCTTATTTGACTGCTGCAAGTGTTCTCTGGGTACATCAGCCTTCCCTTATGCAGCGTAGCCATATAATAAATAACCTCTGGTAAAGCTGGCCTTGACTGAGGAGAGGAACAGAACACTAGAATATCTGTGCAAATATTGGTCTTCATACATCGTGTCTGTCTTATGAAATCAAATTGCATTGTATTTGGAGATGTATAATGAGCTTCATGCTACTTAAAACTGCTGTTTGCAATCTGATGTGTACGTAGATGAGTCATTATTTGAGGGAGTTTGGAAAACTAAAATTAGTTCGTTAAATTCATAGTACCTACTGTTGCTTTTTTTTTTTCCTTCACATTTTGTTCAAATTAATTAAAGTGCACAGATGTTCAATTAAAGCTTAAAAAATCCATGGCTACAGCTGTTTTGAAGCCACATTGTTGAGATTTAACATGTCTAATAATGCTTCTCTCTCAGAAAAAATTCGATTAATGACTCTCTGCTAAATAATTTTGCATTGATAAATTAAAGGAAATGTGGAGTAAACTATAAAGAGATGTAGGCTGTCTGCTCCATTTATTAATTAGAATAATAAAGTAACCCATAAGGTACCCAAACAGAAGATCTGCTTTTCATTTTCTTATACTAACATGTGGAAAACCTGGGGTTCCTAGGGAAAACTTACTGATTTAGCTGAAAATTATTGATACCTCTCTTGCAATTCATGGAGAGGTAGCTTGAAATAGCTGCCATGGAAGAGTCATCTACTAACAGTAACCCATACTGGGATTTTGAATTCCTGCAGCGCTGCTTTGTAACGTGGAATAATAGCACTATCTTGCATTTGAGACATGGTAACTGTTAATAGCATTGAGGCATTTAATATAGATTGTTATATTCTAATATAAAGAAAGAGAGCTTAAGATAATATGGAAGAGATGTCATGGTAACAGGTACTGCAGAGATGCTACTGGACCAGGTACAACTTGAGTTGCGGTTGTGCTGCTTAGGGAAGAACCTCAGACGTGGAACAGTGAAGGTGAGTTATATGTGGGGATCAAAAGGTATTTTCTGTTGTGTTTGTGGTATATGTGTGTTGTGCAAGGTATCCACCAGTTTCTAAGCAGAAGTTATTGAAACACATTAGTTTATCTAGGGTGAAGAGTGAAATATAGAAGAGGAGTTTAATACTTACTTGAATTATCACATTGTTTCTCTGGTAGGCCAGCTGGTATAATCCTGTGGGTTTGACTGAGGTCAAGATTCACCCCCACAATAAAGTCAGCAGTAATCCTGCTTTCCACCTCAGAGGATTTTGCCCTTAAGTTATTTTGTTGTTAGTAATGTTGTTACCAAGCATTAGTTAATAGCACAGAAGTGATGGAAGTGTACCATGAGCTAGGTACTGTCCCCAAGGATGTCACATCCCATGCTTCAAATACTTTGGCAGTGTGTTTAGTTTAAATATGCTGCACACAAATATAGACATTTTATGAGTAAGAAAGTTAATAGTAAGGTCATGTTCAGTAAAGGGAAATTGGACTTCGTGTTGACGTTTCCTGTGTTAGGCCAGAGCTTCAGCTACTAAATTAGAGCATCTCCACTGGTACGAGCAAAGGTGGGCTTGTTCGTGCATTTTCTGTACAAGTTAACCCCTGTCTTCTCAATGGTTTTGACTCTAAATGGCTTAGTTTAGAAGTAATTTTACAAAATGCTGCATTTGGCTCTAAGGGAATGTCTTACTGCTTAAAAAAACAGGGGCTTGTATAGAAATCGATTACCACTTCGGTGAGATACCTAATAATTGAAAACAAACAGCACACAAAAAAGGAACTACAGCAGAAGATTGTTTTGGGGCCGTTTTCTTTATTTTTAAATACCTGCCATTAAATCTAAACTAAGTAATTTTTACGAGGTAGTTCATTGACATTCACGCAGAAGTTTTCTACCAGTGCGACACATTGCTTTGCATTTGTAGAGCTGTGTTGTTCGTAGTGTATTAGTACAAGGATCATGTTACTAGTGCATTCAAGAGTGGTTTTTTATTTGTTTTCAGTTCTCAGGTAACATTAGAAGCAGTAATCATACCTGTCTTTTTAAAGTGATGTAGCTTCACTGAATGATTTTTGAAATAAATTTATTTGCAGTGGTCTGCTAGATGTTAATTCAGTTAGCTTTCTGCCATAATACATGGTTTCTGAAAGCTCTACCAGAGCAGCACATTAAGAGAAAGGAACTGATTTTTGTCTGGGGCCAAAACCAGAATTTCGTGTGTGAAATATATTATGTTTTTGCAGCTGCAAATAATTCAGAGTAAATATAATGGCTAGACCTATTGCTTCATTTGTGTTTGTAGATGATTACATTTTTGTCTCTCTGCTTCTAATTTGGCTCTCAGGCAAAGTTACTCATTTATAGCCAAGCAGATCAGGATCTATACATCCACCTCCCTGTATTGGTCTCTCAGTTGGGACACAGAGGAATTGAGAGCACCAAGTGTTTATAAAAAGCTATATGGCATTTTTGCTTCTTGTTGGAAAGAAACTATATAGAAATCAAAAATATGTATCCAATATTTTGTTTAGAGGGGTGTGGAAGAATCAAGTTTAGAAATATTCTGATACTTTTCTAGAATGGTACAATATTCAGAATTACTGCACCTAGATCTGAAACCATTGTATGTAAAGGAGAAAATTCTTCCCTTTGACTCAAAACCCATTAATTTCAGAATCAAAAATTTAAAATAAAAATTTCTTTGAGGTAAATTTTTAAGTAAATTGTTTCAAATTAAGAAACCAAACCAATTTTCTTTGAAAAGATAAAGAAAAGCCCCTTAACCTAGAAACAGATTACTATGTGAGATGAAATTTCATAGTTAGGACCAGTTTGAAGAAGGAGAGAAGAATTTCTGAAATATTTCAGAAGCATTTGAATTTCTTCCTGAAAAAGTTTTGGCATAAAATTTCCCTCGGTTTGTGGTGTACCGTGCTAGTTAAACTTTTCTCAATTATGAGGCAGGAGCCTAAGTCCATAGCCTTTTCAGGTCAATAGGAGCTTTGCAGTTGAATCAGTAGACCTAGGATCATATCTAATGAAGTTGCATTTAAAAATAAAAGTAAAAAAAAAAAATCACCTTTTTCTATTTTGCTTTTAAAGCAATGGAATAATGGGGTGAATAGATTTCTGTCGTGGGAACTCAGTCCTCTGATTTCCCGCTTATGTAGTAATTTCCACTTGCTTTAAGTGGAACATGGTCAGTAGATATTATGCTCTTCTGATTAGATGAAAATCTTCATCTTTGAAATGAGACTAATAACTGTGCAAAATGAAAGTTCTTAGAGAGGCTTTTAACTTTTCCCTTTTTACTTCTCATATGGGTTATATTAGTAGTGATCTGGGCTGATTTAAAAAAAAACACCTGCTGATGCTTTTTATGCATTTTTCTGTGTTTGTAGAATTGGTTTGAGTTATTTGTACAGAATATGGAGTGTAAAATTTCCTGGCTTTAGTGGATTCCTGTTATATTTTAAAATACTTGCATGCTGAGAAACTAGTCAGATTACTCCGGTGACGTACCCTTTCCATAGGAGTTTTGGGAAAAAGCTCAGTATTTTTAACATGTGTTGTAAATTCTTAATTTGGGTTGCCCCAGAATTTGAATGGAGGCTATGTGTGTTCCTGGAAGTCTTGTCAGCACATCCTTCAGTGAAGGGATTCAGTATGTATGTAACGTCTGTAAAAAGGTGTATGAAAAGCAGCAGCAGATACTTCCATGAGCATTTGTGAGGTGAAGTCTTAACATCATTGCTAGGTATCTGCACAGATGTCAAATGGCTGTCATAAAAAAAAATTAGAGACATTCAGGTGTAGAAAATTATTCAAATTATGTAAATATTCGAATGTTTTATATAAAAATAAGAAGATGCCACCTTGTGGTAAGAAAGATTTTAGTGTATCCTGAAAACCTCTGGGTGAATAGGGTACATCTGAAATCTGGCAATGATTTTTGTAATTTTTTTTTTTTTTTAAGGGAGAGTTTAATAAGTGAAATTATACTTTAGTTAGACAATTACATGACCAAACTTCCCCTTTCCCATGCGTTTTCCTCCTCCTTACAAATGTACTGTTGTACCCAGGGTATTTAAAGGACTGTTGAAGCAAGAGCTGAATATTTTCAAAGTTTCTGATTCCTGTGTTTCCAAAGCTACTTGTTGTTATCCCAGAAAACTGGAGCTGGGAGGAGGGACACGCCTTTAGCCTGGGTAGTGGCTCTTATAGCTGAGACTTCTTTTTGTAGTTACCACTTTCTGGTTAATACTGTATGTATAGGATGGGATAGCAGAGTAAAATGTTATCTTTATTTTGTGCTCGGCACTTAGACTGACTATTGTTTTATTTGTAGCCAAAACTTATTTATGGAGAAATAAAGGTTTTTAAAAGACTGATAACATTTCTAAATTTATCTAACAGACAGGCATGTCTAATACCTGTTATATTATGCCATTCTTTATAATGGATTATAAAAAGTTTGTGTTTGCCTTTGCACCTATTCAAACCTTATTTGCAATTATAAGGTGATTGTGTATCCTAACAGCATCCTCTCTCTCCACGATGCTGTTCTTTAAATGTTTGTTTAGATTAAAAAAAAAGAAAAAAAAAAAAGAAAAAGACCCCAAACCTTTTAATTCTGTATTCTAGTTTCTGTGGTTTAAATAATCTACTGTGTCTGCAACACAATTAGTGAGACCACAGTATAAGTGTTGTCATATACATGACAACAAACTACTGTTGTCTTACAACATGTTTAGGTCCCTTTATTTTACACATTGGTAGTCAGGAAAAAAATGCAGAAAAAATAATAATTGGAAAATCCTGTAGTCCTAAAATTTGTGTGCATGCGTGCACACACATATGCTCCTTAACAGCAGGGAATGTCTACCCTGTGCAGGCACTTGTATATTAATGCTAAATTTTACTACTACTACTACTAATAGTAAAGAAGGGTTTAGCAATTTTCCCCCAATTTGAAGAAGTATTGTACTTGTAATTAAAACATACTTTCTCTTAACATAATTTATTTCCTTGCATAATGTAATTTGACATAATATTACAAATGTATATCTCTATGCTTCATGACCCCATTATGAGGACAATTTTTCCATAGTAATTTATTTGTGTTCTGTTTCTTCTTGCTTTCTGATTACACAATCAGTATTGTATTGTGCAGCCAACATCCTGATTAAAATGAGACAAAAACCTATACAGCTTAAGCTTACTGAAAACCTCTTCTTGTTCCCCAAAAGACAATGGCAAAAATTTTACTTGTTGGAAAAGACAAAAGTTATTAAAATGAATTTCAAATGGAAGAGTAGAAGGTGGAGCTCCAGCTCCCCGTGAGAGGAAGGCAGGATGGAAAGTATAAGCCACAAATGCAGTTTGGAGAAGTATTGCAGGAAAAAAGGAGAACCATTGGAAAGTTGGGATTGACAAGAGGGATTTGGGAGAACTTTTCTTATTTTTCTCCAGATTTTAGGATCACAGTAAGGTACAGTGTTTTTCACAGCAACAATTTATTTAGTTACCAGAAAATAATAACAAACAAGCAAACCACCAAGTGATTTCAACGCAGGAGTCATAATGATACCAAATGCAGAAATAATGTTATTTGTAATTTTACCTTTACCACCAGGCCTGAGAATCTGAACAGCCCCGATGGTGGGTGGCTGCTGTGGACTTTGCCTACCCCAGTTTACAGCTGCAGTGTTTTTAGACTAACCCAAAACGTGCTTGATAAATAGTACAAGGAAACCTATTCAGTCACTTGAGAAGCCTTACTGTACTATTAGTCTGGAATAATTTTTTTTTGTGATTAGAATTAAACACACATTCTGGTAAACAGTAGGATTAAATAGCCCAAATTGTATGTAGTTTTGTTTGCGCTTTGATTTCCTTTGGGTTTTCTGTTCATGTTTTAAAAACTTTTTGTGAATAATGTAGTTTCTGATTATTAATTGGCTACTAGTTAGAAAAAAAATTATTAATATCTAGAGAATATTAACAAAATGAATGCTGAATGTATAAGCATGGTCATTTGCAATGCTGAATTGATCTTGGGCATAATCAGCCAAAGAATTGAATCTTAATTCTTGAGACCTGAATGTATCCAGAAAAATATGAGAAACTGGGTTGCAGCTTTGCGTGTTACACTCTGGCACCCTTACTTTATTGATTCATTTTGTCATTTGTGAATGTGTTTAGATGGATCACAAGCAGCAACAGTAAATTAATCAAAGGTATTAGAAAATGGTGTGCCACAGATCTTAGCAGTGGGCCAAGTTCAGTAAAATGCTGACTAATATAAATTATTAATTTTTTAAGAAACTCATTAAAGCAGAAGCTTGGCCTCGTGGTCCATACCTAGGTTTGGGATCTGTGAGCTCCTAATTTCAATACCCTACCTTTTTTTACCAGCTTTTCCTCGTAGCACATACAGTCTTATGTTATCTGCTCTTACTTCCTATAGAAATAATCCTATTTACTACAGTGGTACTACTCAAAATGTTAAAACTCCAAGTATTTTTAGCTAGAACTTGTTGGAAAATAGGAAACGTCTTATGGAATGTTTCTGACCAATTTTAATTATTGCCATTAATGTATCATTGAAAAATTTTAAACATAATTTCTTTGGAAGGTATGACCTGCTCTTTGAAAGTGGGGGAAAATACTTATTTTTAATCACCTTCATCTCAAGAGCTGTAATTGAGGTTATGAAGTTATACTGGATTAACAGGTTAGTGATTTTTTTTTCCCCAATATGGAGAAAAAAACTATCAGTGAGTTTCTTAGTAAAGTTTTTATAAGTGCTCAACCTTTGAACACAAATGCAAAATCAAATGTTTTAAGTTAGGGCCATAAGCTTCACATTAGAAATTAATCATGAGGTGTTTTGTTGATAAAATCTCTCTCATTTGAAAATGTAATTTATTAACCAGCACAATATCTATTTCAGGGCATTATTCAAGCTCCAGTAAAGATTTTCATAATATTATAATAATGTGCCAATATTAAGCCTTGTGTGAAAGGAAAGCACTATTTTCTCTTGGCTCTCACAATCACCCTTTTTTTGTCCCCTCTGGGATGCAAGAACAGAAGACCTAGGGACCTGACCTGCTATTTGCTGGCATAACAGAGAAGTTGCAACTGATCTTGAAGTAGATACAGTTGTTGTTGCGGCAGCAAGACTCCAGTCCCTTGTAGCTGGCTCTTCGCTGGCCACAGCCACTTCTGCCTGTGCTGTGGGTGTGCAAGAGAGGTGGGATGCTGATGGCTGAGTAGTCATTCCCCAAAGACTTCTGTGCTCTTCCATGGATGCAACACAGGTCTCTGTTTCTTGTTAGGGACATACATGGGTAGTGAAGGGTCTAACGAAGGCTTCAAGGTAAAGTGCATCCCATCTGTTGCACCTTCATCTTACTCCTGCCCCTAATCCTGTCCAGCTTTGCACTGCTGTTGGCTCTCACACACATTCGGCAGTGGAAAAGAATAGGTGTAGCATATTTATCAAAATGGACTGAAACAGATGGAAGTCTTGGGATTGTACAGTGTTTTCTCTTTCTGTGCTTGATAAAGGTATAGTCAGTAAAATGCTAGCAGACTATTAGTTCGGGGAGGGGGGGGGAAGGAACTTGCAATTCCCCTTGCATTTGCATAATTTTCTTTACGTTGTAGAAATAATTTAATGTGACTCTAACGTGTTGATTCTGGGAAGCCTTATAGAAAGGCAAGAAGTACATGACAGCACCTGAACTGTGCTATTTTGCCTGTGCTGTAATTATTTTCATTTATGAAATTCTAAATTCTAAATTCTGTTTTAAATATTGAATATTTCTGGTGAAATGACAGCTTGTGCTAGCTTTAGGATATGCCTGCTTGGTAATTATTCATGAGAAGAACAGCTGAAAACAAACTAGTTATACACCTTGGCAAGTCACTGCGATTTTAATTCTGTGAAATTTCCCTATGGCCATGTGACTTTATTCTAAAGTACTCTAACAGTGCAGATGTCCAGAATGCCGTAGCTGTTACAAATGTTATTCCTGTATTCAAAGTTTTGAATCATCAGTGCTTCAGGAAAGGGGGGGTGGGGGGCGGGGAGAAAAAAAGAAAAGAAGAGGGAGGAAAGACTGATGATACAGCGTGTGTTTTGAGTGTTTGTCACATACTTCATTATGTGCAGCTATCATACATTACTGGAACACAGATACATCGTAAGTAATATATCTCAATGCATGTTCAGGGCATATAATGGAATTTACAGTGCCTGGAAGAATGCATCACTGAAATGCACTAAGTATTTTAAATTATCTTGTTTAAGCTATGATACAATAGGCAACATCAGCACTGACATTTTTGGAAGTTTAAAAGTAAGATAATTTCTATGTTACATTGGATGAAGAATTGAGATGCTTCAGATTTAGCTAAAAATAAAACATTTCTCTACTTTCGCCTTTTCTTTTTCTTCTCCATATGGCTCCTGAAACATTCCTTCATTTAAATAGGTTTTAGAGCTCTTTCCTTATAGTTCCTAAAGCATTCATTGCTTATGAGAAAAAAAAAAAAACATTTTAGCATGTGCTATTTTTGTTATTCTAATTAGAAAAAAACAGCTGGTCCTGCGCAGCTCTGACTGTAGTCTCTTTCAACACATTGTTCAGATTTTTTTTCCCTCTTTTTCTGTCACGCTACAGGCTACCACCTTTTCTCATCCCACATGAGCCACCCCCCAAAACACCTGCATGCGCAGCCTTAAGTATCGCATCTGCCAGGGAACAAAAAGAAAATACTTTATTGGTCACAGGACACATACATCAAATTATTCATATTAGGAATATATATATTCACAAGTAAGTGGAAGTGACACCGGGCTAATGGCCAGTAGCTTCGTTTTCCATTCAGAGGTATTTTTTTTGTGTCTTTAGCATGCATTCTTTCTCATACATATAAACCAACTTAACTGCTTTCATTTTTTAAAAAAAGGGTAATCAGCCTTCACTTAGGATTTTGATATCTGTAAACGTGTGTGCCTACAAATAATCATTGAAGCTGATCAAAGTCACACTCTCTGTTGCTATGGTAATGAATCCCCATTTTGTTTACGGATGGGTATGCGCCACATGACAAGAAATGATGTCAGGTGGAAAGCTGAGATAAATTAAATTTGTGGTCTGAAGTTATTAACATATGTTTTGTGTGAGTGTGTGCATGTGTATTAACTAAGAAAGGGAAGATTCAGAATATTCTGTTCTTTTAAAATGACATGGAAACACTGTGCTTTACAACATAAATCACGGCGTAGTTTATTCCACTTAGATGAAAGAGACATAGAGTGGTTGGGGCAAGGATGTTTCCCTGGCACGTCCAAATCAATGGAGCTGTTCTTTAGTAGTCCTACACGTTATTTAATTTCCCTGTCCATTGTTTCCTCCTCTTTTCAATTCCGTTTGTTTATTAGATTGTTTTTGCAACTGTCTCTAACTTTACATACATGTGTTTTGTCTGAATGGAAAGTCAGAAATTATTTCTAGCTTAAAGTAAAAAACTCATCACATTTATTTACAAATAATTGCACAGTTATGATTCTTTTGGAAAGCAGAAAAAAATCATACAATAAATATTAATTGCATTTCAAAACAAATGCTATAATACATTGATAATTTTGAAACACACTTTGAAGTCCTAAAAGCATGCAATTAAGATGAAAATCTGTGTATCTGTCAATTAGAGTTTACTTCTGTTTATGCATTGTTTCCCCTAATGCCAGCATTCTCTGCCAGTTGTTGCAGGAGACTGGCCTTTATGGGTCAGAATCAATTGCAGATAGGTGCAGAGGAAAATCAAAAGCCTGTAGTGAAATAATCATTAAAGGAAATTTGTTTCTATATAAATTTTGGATACGACAGCCTTTTCTTTTTAAGTTTTATATATATGTGTATGCATGTACATGTGTTTTTGGAGAAAATGATTGGATGCGTTTTCCTAAAAGAGACTGTACTAGCTATTGCACAAAGCGTGGATGAGAAGCTGTTTTATCAACAGTAATTTTCTCTTCTTGGTCATGTGTTTACACAAAAAGGATAACAGAAATGCCTCCAGCCAGCTGAGCTTTCAATTTTGCTGACTTTCAGTTCCACCGCTCCTTGTAGCACCTGTCAGGGTACCTGAATGAAATCCCACTGAAGTCAGTGGAGAAACTCAACAAGTTCATCAAGTTTGGGATTATAGGATGGTGACCATACAAAAAAAGCAGAAACCAGCAACTGAAATCCATAGTGTTTCTGATTCCTGAGGGTATGGGGACTTCACACAGAATTAAATAAATTGTGTGTCTGATAGATTTTCCTAAGGAATAAATTAATCCTCTTTTTAGAAGGTGTAGGCATTAGCTGAGAGGCAACAGAAATAAGCTTTTGCAGAAAATCTTGTACCACAATAACATCGGAGGGGCAAGGCTGTTAGATGTGACAGGGATAGGGAACTACTGGCAAACTTAGCCAATGCTTCGGTGTTCTAGCAGAATGAAACAATGCCAATTTTTTCTTTTCCAAAGTGTGGCTTGTCTAGCATATTCCTATGCAGAATATTAGACTGGAAACATATTAGAAACACAGATTATTAGACTAGAAACAGAGACTGCAGCAGTTCTATTGCTCCAGCTATATCTATTAAAAAAAAATCCACTGAAGATGCATTGGTATTTTCCTACATTTATATGTTATTATTTAATATAGGATCAACACTGAATTTGTTACTTTGAAGGCCGCAGACCATTCTTCTGTTTTTTTTAGAAATATAATAATCTCTTTAATTCACGTGCCATGTGGTGGTGTACCACCTAGCAATAGGTGCGTAATTGAGGGCAAAATTTGACCCTTTGATTCTGTAAATCACATATGATCATTACAGAAGAGCTCAGATCTTTAGACGTTGTATGATTGCCAGCTCACCAGCCACCCTTCCTTTGTCACATTATTTTTTTAGAGTCTGACACTCTAATGAAAGCAATACAAAAGGCTGCCAGAGCCCAGCTCAGAATGCCCAATTTGCTTTGACTGCCATTTTAGAGAGCAAAAGTGTGTTCCATTATTTGTATCGATGTTAGGATGAACTTAGAATGGCAGTTCTTCTGGACAGGGGCTACACCTTTAGTTTCCTTTAAAGGGTTGTGCAGAGTGTGTACATTTGTGATATCATGTAAATAATAATTCAATAGTAGGAAAATTAATTGCATTGCTCAAGGTGGACTTACAGACTTCTGTTGGCTCTGTGGAGCACTAGGATTTAAGCATTACTCAGTTTTCAGCCCATACACCTAAGCGATAAGATTTCGCAAGATTTTGTGTATGTCTTTGTGTATAAAAGCTGAGCAACCCTCATTTTCTTTGGCCCAAGCTTCTAGAATAATCCACAGTACATCCAGTTGTACTCATTACCTGATGCCTGTGGCAAGGAGAGAAAGTGTGCTTTTTGGCACGCTGTTTTGAAAATCTTGAATTTCTTTTCCTTCTGTCTTTCTCTGCTGCGAACTTTTTCTGTCCTACTCATCTGAGATACTTGGGGAGAATGAGAGCATTAAAGCAAGCTTGTCAAATGTTAACCTGATAAAGAAAAGGCTTGGAAATTCATTTTGTTCCCTGGAGAGAGGCTGTATTATTCTGAGGTGCCCTCTGCTATGTCAAGAGCTAAAGATGCTTCATGAACCACACCTAGGCAAAGATGAGTAAGACCCTCCCTTCGAAAGGCTTAGACCTGTTGAGCATCCTTTTCATCATTACAACATACAGTACATTGGAGCGTCGCGTCTCGGATTAATCATCTCTTCCCACAAGTAGAATTTCCTTTTGTTAAGACCTTAGGGAAGCAAAATTTTTCAAAATACACGCTGGACGAGACTGAAGGGGATTTTTATTTCCTTTGGAACCCCATTCACAGAAGCAAACCTCCATGTTTAAACTTAAAAAACAGAGGCAGGAAGGGTTTCAATTCAGAGAAAGAAAGATGCATTGGTCCTGAGATTCTGTGAAGATCCTGCATTCTCCTGAGTGCTGGAGAAATTTGTGAAACTCATTATCTTCCCGTCCAGCATTTTAAAGAAATCCCTGACTATATCAAATTTAGCTTTGGCATAAATGTGTGTAACTAATATTAGAACTCTAAAAATGATCTTGTTAATCATCGTTTCAAAACAATGCTTAGATATTCTTAGAGGTGGGGTTTGGTTTTTTCAATGGAGTCAACTGAGGCTTAATTTTCTATGTATTACACGCACGGATCTTGAGCCCCAAGGAATTTCTTCTGAGACACAACAGTGAGAGCGTATCGCTGCATGTGAAAAATACTTTTACCATTGTTGCTCGACATAGAATTTTCTGACTTCAGAACACGTCAAGAAAACCTGAAAACCAAACCGAACCCAGTCATGTCCCGTCCCCCTTTGCCCCTTTACCTACTACTTTTCATTCTGAGAGTTGACATGTTACAACAGAATCTGAAATTTAGGTTTTGAAAATGAACTCAGTTTTAGAAAACCAGGTGTGTAGAGGTTAAAAAGAAGTTGGATGCACAGAGTAAATTTATATATGCAGTACGAAGTTAGGCTTCCATATGATTTATTGGGTTCATTTGCTTCCTTTTTCTACTTTTATTCTGGATCTTTCTATTGTTATTCTTCAAAAGGAATACGGTACAGCAGATTCATCAGAGGCCATTATTTACTGATTCTGTATATTGTTTTCATAATGGTTGAACTCAGCAATTCATGAACTGATTATTGAGTTTAGCAAGTGGCTAATGAATCATTGATGCTGGCTCAGGGAGAAACAGATTCCTCATGTTTCTGAAAATCTGCAGGTTTCCTCCAGATTTCACTACTGGTTTCATTCATTCTATTTCTTCCCTATCTTCTTCTCTTGGAATATTACCTTCAAAAAATCCAAAGCCATTGACCACTTCAATAATTTCGAGTGTTTCTCACCAGTAGGTTAGTGACCATATATTGACTAAAAGTAGATTTAAGGAAGAATCAACAGGATTTGCAAATTTCATGAGGTCTCAGGCAAATGAGAAACTATCAATAAACTTTAAGTCACTATAAATCAGCTACGAGATGGCACTAAAATAATACACAATTTCAAATGAATGATTTTAATAAGTTAGCAAAACAGAATTGTTGATTAATATAGCATAACTTATTTCTTGCTTATTATGGAATGGTAATGAATTATTATTAAAGATACTATATTATAGTTGTAATTTAGCAATGAAAACTTTAATAGCGGCCTGCAAAAAAAGGCTTTTTTCATTCTCATTTTTATCTTTCAGCTTTTTGAAATGCATGTCCCTACAGAATTGTTACAAGATAATAGAACTGAAAGATTTATTTCTGATAAAAGGTTTAAATTGCAACAGCAAAATATAATAGCCCAATAACAAGAGTGAATAGATATTAAAATAAAGAAGAAAGAAAGAAAAAGGCATAGACTTATTGCTTACCTGTCTTCATGAAAATGGATCCGTCATATTGCAACTTGATAGTAGCTCCCTATAGCCTGCATGTTGGAATTCAGAAGGGGGATAGACTCACAGGGTTTATTCACTGGTTGCATTGCAATGTGTGTGTTCAAACTCTGTAGTAACAGATTTTCCTGAAAGTAATTTCTGTGTGGATTAAACCTTACTTATCACCTTCACCTTTCCCATAGAAGAAAATTACATTTGTTATAATCTGCCAAATTTCATTGTTATCATTTCTACTAAACTGTTACTGAGAATGGTAGAATTTATTTTTTTTTTTTGTAATTTTTTATTTCTGTGTTGAAGTTGAATAACATTTGTGAAATAAGAAATTCCAGAAGTATACATTAAACATCACTCACAAGTTTTGAGGGCTTGTTCGTAGTGATAACTGATTTGAAATCAAATTTCTGCGGTCATCCATACCATTCTCACGCTAGTGGAATAATTGTTTGGATATTTGGTTAGGGCAGCATCCTGTAGATTAAGTCGTGAATAGATGGAGTAAGAAAATGAGGTTTGGAATTTCTTTTAGCAGGTTGTAAGCATATTCTTTTTTAAGAGAATATGTTAAGTATTTCATGAGGAGATAAAAATGTTTCTGTTTATGTAATTCATTACATTGCCATGAGGGCAACGTGGAGTTGCAGATAATGTACTGGTGGTCTCATGTAGGCTCCCTTTGGTCATGTGTTATATTGCCGTCTCGGGTAGTTGGGAGTATGCTCTTGCACTTTTGCTCTGCCTCTGCCTCTTCTTCTCTCTCATCCCCCCACCCCACCCCTGCTTTTCTAGGTAGAGAGGGGCAGTTTAAATCTTATTGGAGAACTCGGTGTCTGGAAAAGATGAGGAGGGAGGATAGGGATGAACCAGAACTACTATTATATAGAACAGGAAAATTGGCAGGCTAGAATATTTATGGTTTTGATAGTATTTCTTCCAATCTTGCTCATAAAACCAGTTCATCATCAAAACCAATGTGAGTTGAAAAAGTCAATTTTCTATAGGTTCTGTTGAAACTTTCCAAGCAGCTCTTCTTACAGTTCGTTAGTAAACACGTGGTTTTGTGGTTCTTCTCATGGTTCAACACCAATCAGCATTTTGGTCTTTATGAAACATGAAGATTCCCAGGGGCTGATAAAAAGACAATTTCTGCCTCTTGCAAACCCTGTTCTCTGAAAAGAGAATGCCGGTACCATTTTCTACCCCAAATAACAAACCCCCTGATTTTCCGAAGTCTGAAATCATCCTGCTTTCACAGTAAGGGCAGTAGCAGGTACCTGTAGGTAGGCTGAACCGTTTCATCTTCTTTTTCTTTTCTGATTTCTGTTCACAGGGACTGTCTGCCATGTATGGAATTTAACTGCAGTTAGTAAGATCTGATTGAAATTTTCATGAGCAGTATCTTTGTTGGATTTGTTCAAAATAAGTGAGAGAAGATATTTTATGTAGTCTCCACATAGGTTAAAAAATTGATGAGAAAATCCTCTTAAAATTAGGAAGTAAATAAATGTTTTGCAGTATTGAAGTAATTGTCTTTCTGAGTATGATAGATCATTATAATAAGTTACATTTGTGATGTACATACATTTTCTAGGACAAAGACTGTGAAAACTTACAGGAACTTTAAGCATGTAAAATACCTGGATGTTTTTTTCAGGTGTATTTAATCCTGCTGAGGAGTTAACTTGTGGTGTTTGAACAATTATATTTAAGATGAGATTTTTCCTTTTTATTGCTTTTTTTTTAATAGAATAATGAGATTTTTTTTAAAAGTATCTGTGAAATACTATCCCCCCTTTTTGTACTGCAGACTTGGAGAGAGTATTGTATTCCAACTTCTCGCAAACCACAGGAGCAGACCACATATCAGGCATAGAACAAAACAACAAAAAAGAAGTCCCCCAAAGTCTGACCAGAGGCTGTTAGACTTAAGCTGAATAGAGCTAACGCTAAGAGCCTTGGGGACAGATCCTCAGCTCAGCTGAGTTTGGTGTTGCAAATAGGATTGTTTACATCGGCTGAGGATGTGCCCCTCAGTGCTAATGCTGGCTGGGAGAAGTTTGCTCTAAAGCAGACTTGCTGGGGTTTTTAAATAAATAGAAGCCAGTCTTTTCAGGTATTCAATGCTCTCGTGTTCCAAGCTCACTTCTGTTCAAAGCTTGCCCTATGTGTATGTTGAATTTGATAAACAAGGCAGACAGACAATTTACAGATTCTATGCTTGTCGACTTTCTCCCCTTTTTAAAAAGAGCTGCTTGTGTGTGAAGCTTCTTGGCTGCATGGAAGTTATGATAATGCAAATAAGCCACACAGTCTTTCATGCCAATATTCCCTTCTTTCTACTTTTGTCCAGACTGGTCTGTGTACTGAGAGAGGTGAGCTATTAATATCGCCTTTTCACAGCTAAATTATCTGACTCCAGAATTGTTCACAGATTCTATTAAAGACCCCTATGGAGGATTGCTTCTACAAATAGGCATTTTAATTCATCCGGGTACACTAAGGTGTTACCTTCCTTTCATTAATAAAATGGAAACTCATAAAGAAAACCAGATTATACTGAATTTATGATCAAGTAATTTTGTTTCTCTTAGCTCTGGTAATAATTGTGGAACATTATTTCCTTGTTTCTTTTCCTTTCTTCTTCATATACCTAGACAATCTTAATTTCTCATGCTTATTTATCTTTTTTTCCCTTTTAATTTGACAGGAAAAGCTATCTAGGACCCCAGGAGGCAAACACTGAGAGTTAGGAATTGGTCCTTTCCATCTCCACTTTAATGAAATAATAAGTAATTGGTTCATATTTACCAATGCTTTAGAAATTCTAGGTTAGTCTCTGTGTTCTGTCTATAAGGATTTTTAAAATAGTAGTTTCTGGCTTTATTTTAAATATGTATTTTGTATTTTTTCTGGCATTTTGTCATCCACACTGTAAAGTGATTAATATCTCTCATCATGACTCCGAATATTCAACTTTTTACCTGCATGTGACTCTTTTTCCCCCTGAAATGAAGCTATCGGCTCAAGGTGAATGTTGTTAAGAGACGGATTGAATGAAGTTTCAGTACATTTGGAGTTCTCAGCAGGGACAGATCACCACAGTTTTACTGACACCAACCTCTCTCTGCCACTTTACATCAATGGCAAGCCTGTCTCTTTATTGACAGATGCCTTTTTTGGGGGGAAAAACCCAGAATCCAGTTTTTCAGAAAGCAGACATGCTATGGATCACTTCTCTGCTGCAGAGCACTTCTGAAGCACCTCTGCAGAGACCACTTCAGTTGAATGACTACTTCATGGACTTAAAACAAAGTGTGCAGAGCTACATTTTCTCTGTAGATGCTTTGGCTAAACTTCCAGTAGTAGGTTATGCTTCTGAGATCTCTTTTGAAGCAACTGTAGAAAACATCCAGTGCATTTTCTGACCAGCTGAAGGCTTGTGATTCTGCTGGGCTCAGTACAGTACCGTGACACAACCTGCTGAATTTGAGAGTAAATGATACCAGCAAAATTTAAAGTGTCTTTGTTTCTTGTGCCTTCTCATTCAGTTGTTGACATCCTTTAAAATAAAGGAAATGAGAGTTCAAAATTAAATTTGAAAAAACTCCACATATTTAAAGTTATAGGAGTCAATCAGATTTTAATCGTGGGCTTTGAAAACTGGCAATGAAAGTTGGAGAGACATATCTCCATTCACAGAAAGAAAGTATCCCTCAAATCACTTTTATTTTTTCTAAACACTTCTGATATTGTTTCCTTACTTGCCTACAGGATCATAATTTCCCCTTAAAACATTTAAAATGGTTCTTGAGTACTTGCTTGGGTGCATAATTCATCTCAAATTATGTACAGTTCTCACCGTTTTCTGAGAATTGTTGCTGATATTCCTTGAGGTGGCAACCACACTGTAGGTCACGGAAAACTCTAAGTACTCTGTAAGCTCAGTTTTGAATATCTGTTTAATGGAATCTTTTTTCCAAATTCATGACAGTTATACTATGTGTAGAGTGTGACCTAATGGCCATCTGCTCGAAAGCAAGTGTTGGTCCATGCCTCTTTCTGTACAACAGTTTAAAAATTATTTTACTTGTTATCATACAATTTTATATCCATGAGCTATTATTGAGTTAAAAATGAATGTTCTTTATTTCAAAATTGTTTCCTTTAATTAGTGGCATTCATTATTTTTGATAATCTAGTAGCTGAAAAGTAGTTTATGAAGATGGCCTAATCTCTCTTAATGTCTCTGTTGGTATCATGGACATTTCACTTCTCTTTCTAAATGAAATCTTTCTTGCTTACACATTCTTAACCTGCTCAAGCATTGAAAGCCAATAAACTACAGATTCTCTTAATTTAGAGTTGCTGAAGTTGCTGAACAGAAATACTTTCAATTTGATATTACTTCCATGATACAGGAAGCAATACATGAAAACCCAGACAAAGCATTTCAGAATATGGACTGAAGATTTGATTTGGCTTTTTTCTCCTTTAAGAGAAGAGTGTGGAAGACTTAGGGACGATACTCTTACATGTCAAATCTTGGAGGAAAAAAATAATCAGATTTTTGCATCTCATCAATATTATCTCAAGAACAGGCATAGAAAACCTTAATTAAAGTCCCCCTCTACATGTGAAAGAGCATAAACCTGACTCTCTTCTAAATGGAGTCAATGAGAAAATTCAGACTTAATAGGGGATTAGGGTCGGTCCAGTAGCATCTAAATATCACTTAGCTGTCATGCATCTTAAATATTGTACATTAAAGTGTTTTGCAAAGCAGGTAAACATATTTCCTCTGTCCTATAGCTGGTATAGGTAAAGCAAACTGATGGCAAGTGAAGTGGGACAGTATCCTCTGTAGTACACCTGACATAATAAGAGCTTCTTCACATCTTACCTACCCTTACACCTTTCCTGACTGTTGGTGCAAGAATGAAGATGAGTCTCACCCACCCTTTCTTTGCCATGAAGTAATCCCACTACAGATTTTTTTTTTTTATCAAAGTAAAGTGAGATAAAAAGATAATGCAGTTTTCAAAAAGGAAATAAAAATGTTAAGCTTGCTGCTTTAAAGATCCCTTACCAGAACAGGCTTGGTCTATCCTAGCTCTGTTTTCTGTTGTTAATCATTTTACTGTAAGCATATGATGTACAGTGATACCCTACGTAAGTAATTTTAAATAGACTAAATTTGGCTTGACACATAAAAATTAAACTATTGTTGCCAATTGAAAATCACAAGACTAGAGAAATTCAGAGTTTCGAGAATTTTCAGTTGTTTAAGTATTATTGCTTTCAGACTGCATTAAGTTCTGAAATGAGTCTGAAACAAATTAATTGTGCGAAATGCAAGGTAAATATTCCATTAATTTTCCCAATGTGGTACAAAATAGAAAGATGAATGTAAAGCAGTTATTCTGCCTTTAGTATGTGTATTGCATAAAGTGCAACTTCCTGCAAAATGACTTTAACCTGCTCAGAGCATAGAATTTTTGCTGCCTGTACGATGAACTTCATGGCAGAGAAGCAAAAGTAATTTCCCTAATGACTGGTTGAAAATCTTGAGATCTGCAGAGCATCCACTTTTTATCACTAGCAAAGCATACACAGTCTCTATCTGCCTATTTATGACACTGCAGTATATGACAAAGACTACCGCATCATGCAGTGTTGAAACAAAAAGCACATGTCAAAACTCGAGTAGGAATCTTTGAAAGGTCTCTTGAGGAAGAATCGTTCTCTTTTGTAACACAGCCTTGCCCTGAAAATGTCTCTGTAAAACGTGTCCAAAGGACTTATGACACTTTATCTAGTCCAAATGCCCTCACATTTATTCTCAAATACATTTAAGTGCATGGAAGCTTTTGAATTGCAGGTGTGGTTATGAGTAGCTGCTAAAATCTTGTGTTTTAAAATAGATTACAACACAGTTTGATTACTGCAACTGCCTCACTGTCATGTCTCCCGTTGGGCTTTCCCTGCCCTCCTTTCCCTTTTCCCTTTGCCATTTCATTTTGCACGGGTGAAGAGCTGGTGTGCATGCTGAGGGCTTTGCGATGCCAGATGAGGTCGCAAAGAAGACAGCTGTCTAGTTTGGGGAAAATAATTTCTGTTCTGTGTTACGGAATGTGGAATGGCAGTGTTTTTTCAAGGGGGCAGGAAGATAGGGCTAGTCCTCTTTGTGCCAGGCCCGTTGAGGAGCACAGATCTAGAACTGATAGCTCTGATGAGTTTTATAGTATGTTGGTAGAGCCTGTTCCAGTTCCTATTGATGTCGATGCAAAAGTTTCCTTTAATTGACTTGAGGTAGGATTAGACTGTTAATGAGTAGGTCCCTGAGTGTGTTTAGAATGTGTGCAGTTAGTAACCAGCTCTGAAGGAACATCTGTGTTGGTCTACAATGTTCTTTAATACGTCTTTGTAATCGTAATTTGAAGCACTAGTCTTCACTAGTGCTTCAAAAGCTTCTTTCTTTCTTTGTTGTTAGAAGACCAGGTTTAAAAGGTGCATCAGCAGCATTACACGTTCTCCATGAGCTGTTTATGCTCTGTCACTCGTTATACCTACATACAAATCTAAACCAATAGTTGCTATTTCTAGGGAGTGTGAGAGACAATAAATAGCTGTGTACACTCCCACTGTATCGTGTTTCTGTGAAACACAAGCTAATTACTTCAAAGTTTAAAACCTGTTCTCCTAGAAACTATTGCTCTTTTATTCCCAGAAGTATAATGGCATCATAGTTTATGAACAGCATTGTCACTGATGATCTACCTGTCCTTATTTCGGTATCTGTGGTGTGGAGTCACAGATAGCCACACGCATAGCTTGTGTGAGTGGTAAATGTAAATCAATAGCAAGTACTCTGGGTGATAAAATAGGAAGTTCAAGTTCATACGACAAGCCAGTGCTAATGCAAATCGTTTTAGTGTATTTCACATGAGACATTAGGTTGGTATTTTTGCTGTTTATCTCTAGTCCCGTCAGCTGGAAAGTTCCAAACTGATGAACTGTTTTTGAAAGAATATGAATAGCTTTTGTGCTGTGGCCAGTATTTCTCCCATCGATAATACTGTAACTAATGCCTGTGTCTCTGTGTGTGTAGTGGCTGAGAGCATAGCTGACTTCCTACAAAATTTTACTGTATTATCAGTATTTAGCCTCATTAATTTATAAAGTACTGCAGAATACCTTGTGTATGAAAGGAGCAGGGGAGCACAAATTTAATTCTCTGTGCTGCCTATGTACATATACACAAATCATCAGACCCATCAGTACTTCTCTAAAGTATTTGTAAATGTTATTTTAAATAAACATTTAGCTAGTTCATTATTAAATCTTTATATAAATTTCATCTTCTATAACATGTTAAAATCTTTAGAATTCAACAGCATGTCTTAATACTTGTGCTTGGCTAATGTTTTACATTTATAGGAGTTTTAAAAGGCAGGTGCAATGTGACATATCACAAGAAGCAAATTAAACTCTTGTAAAGCACAGCTGGAATGCTAAAAATGTGTATTTGTAATTTAAATATGTGACACCATCACACTGTAAAATCAGTTCATAATTAGAAAACATCTGTTTTTTCCCAATATGATGTCTAATAGTATATTTAAATAATTTAGAATGCAATAAGGAGGGGGGGGGGGGAAGTCAAGCTATAGTAAGTGATTCAGGACATTTCTTTTGTTTAAATGTCCTCTTCCAGATCTTTAAGTAACCCATCATTTTGAAGCTAATTCTTGGTTCACATTATAATCACCATTGATGAAATACATATGCCAAACATATGTGCTGTTATGACCTTATTGTCAGTCAAGAAACAGGTTTTGTAGATGCTATTGTTAAGAAGGATTTACGCACTGTCATGCTGCTGGGTTTTTTTCCTTTTTGATTATCAGAGAACTGTGAGTCAAATAAAAGTTGATTATTTTAACAGTGAAATTTACATGAATACATATATATATATAGTAAACACAATGATGTCTGAAGAGTTCATGATATCTGGAAACATACTTAAACTAGATTAAATACTGACTTAAAATATACTGGTATCAATTCAAGTTTAACTAATAAAGTTTGAACAAAACCACAACTTCTCAAATGAAGTTAACATGGTAGATTAGCCACACATCTGTCATCGGTGTTTACGTAGGAGGTATTTATATTGGTGTGATGAAAATCCTAATACGGATGTTTTTATCCTGCCTGAAGTGTGCAAGCAGAGCATTCCACTAGTTTATTGGCAGTAAACTATATAACCCTTCTTTTGCCATTGCCTAAGCATCTATTTAAGATAAATAGAGGCCATACATTCCTGAACAGGTTTTGTGTTCTTTTTTCACGGGCATACATGTATAACTGCTTGAAAGTCTTCGCACATACTTGACAATGCCTAAAAAGCACACCAGGCACAGTAGTACTGTTCACAGAGATTTTTCAGCTCAGTAGCTGGGCAGTGGTGTTAGTAAATACTGCGCCATCCATCTATCAACTCTTCTCTGGGATGTGAATGTCCTGGAGAAAAAAATATGTTTGGTTTATGTGCTTTCCATTTTAAATGAAACTAATTTTTGCCCTGGAAATGAGGGAAAAAATCGAAAACCAACTTTTTGAGGGCTAGAGTACATAAAGTTAATGTGCTGCAGTTTACATGCGTCTCTCTCAATCGTCTTTTTATCAACCTTTGCTGCTGCAGCCCACCACAAGCTTTTCATCAGTTTATGCATTGTGCGCCAGGGCAAATAATGACAGAATATCTAGCTAAAGAAGGGGTACTTAATCAGCAATCAAGATTCAATTTGTTTTAATTTTAGCAGGTGTTTGTGAGGTACATTGATGGGAGAGATAATATGTACTGCTTTCATTAGCTCTCTTGTTTTTGTGCTTGAACATTTAAGAGCCAGATGTTCGGAGGTGAGCTGATCAGAATATTAAGTCTCCAGAGGTTGGTTTCCATAGTGTTTTACATTCCTTTCTTTATCTCCCTCAGTTCACCCTGAGCTATGAGGTGCAAGTGCTCGCAATGACAGACTACATCTCTGCTTCCTATTCAACTAAAGCTTTAGATTAGTCTAATTCTCTCTTTTTTTTTTACAAGTCACAACACAAAACCTAAAAAAAAACAACAAAACACCCAACACCACAGAAAACAACTCTGTTCTAATAATCTGCAATTAATTCTTGGTCCTTGGGTCAGATTCATTTCTCACTTAGAAACAGTTTAGTTGATAAAGCTCTTACATAAATTATTTGTTTAGTAACTGGTATATTGCCAGGATGTTTTCCCTCAGTAAAACGATGGAACTGCCATTAGTTGGTAAGCTACTGACTCCATCATCTTCTTAAGGTAAACACATAATCTAGATAATTTCTCTGTTTTGGGGAAAAAAGAAGCAGCTGTAATACCAGAACGCCTGAACATGAGAGGGGACTGCAAGACGGACATTGAGAGCAGCTTCAGTCAATAGGTGTTCCTTAAGAGAAAACATACAGGCTATATTTGAATATCACAGGATTTTTATGACACAAGGGCATTGAAAGAATGCATTAGAATAGACAATAGGATCGCAAAAGAAAGGCAGCTTAACCTTTTGGTTTATGCTTTTAGCCTGATAGGTAACATCCAGCCGCCCTGGCTCAGTAGCTGCTGCAATAATAAGTTGATATCCTCCTCTGTAATAAACTTTCCCCATGTTGTGATTATGATTTCTTTTAGTACAGAAAAACAAACCCAGAAATGAAGAGTTAAATAGAACCACCATTGGCAAATGTGATAATGTTTTCCCTTACTATTAATTGTTCTCTGTTTACTTTGATGCTCAAAGATTGCCCTGTTTTACAAGCATATTTTCTTAATTGTGTCACCTTGTACTGTAAGTATGTCAGAGGGGAAACATTTGCAAGTGATTAGATATGGACCTTTGTGTCACCAAATGTATGAGGTACATACCCTTATAGGATATAATTGTGATCTTTTAATATGCGGCCATTGACCCGGACTTGTTATTATCTATTATAGTTTATAATAATGTATCTCTTTATGATTAAATGATGATGCCTGGCAGAACACTATGATTAGCATTTCAGTTATTTATAGATTATGTCAGAGCAGTAATAAACATAAAATGCTGTTAATGTGTGGCTAATGAAATCTGGACATGAACAAGTTTATGAATTGATATAATTCATTTGAGTGTTCTAACTGAGCTGCTGGTTCTCGTCATAATTCAAAAGCTTAGCAGGGTTCACCGATTAGGTGGTAGACTAATTTGCTACAAAAAGTCAATGGGTTTTCATCGTCTTGGGCTATCATACACAGCATGGCTGATTGCATAAGGACTATACAAAGTAATTCTCATAAATATATTTATTAAGCTTAATATGTTTTGTGAGGTTAGGATGGAATCAGCTAGTGCACAACATATGTGGAACAAAATCACAGTGTGTTAGATACTAAAAAGATATGTTCAGTAAAATCATTCAGGACCGGATCGATGAGGGAGTTATTTGAATTTTAAAAAGTGAGCAATTCAATATCAAATATAAATGAGAACCATAAAGAATGATACAGATGATTGACTGAGTGTGCTCGACGTTTATTTTACTTTGGCATCATAATTTCATTTCATGCTACAAATACAGTTTTAAACTAAGGTTACTTAGCACTGAAATAGCTGAGCATATTTGCAGAGCTAATGGCAGTGCTGCTTTCCCCTGGCTGGATAAAACTGAGTCACATCTCATGCTGGAGTACGTGTTTCTACTTTCTTCAACCCTGTAGTATATTGACTGCTACCTATCTTTTTATCGCACTGTCTTTTGATACCAACATATTACTGAGTCGTGATCACCAAAAAAGATGGTCCTAGCCTTTATAGGCTGTCATTTTGGGTTTTCTTGAACAATGTAGTGTATTGGATGTAATTTCCAATTTGGGATCTTTATTTTTCACCAGACTTCATCAGTTCCTTGGTTTCTTCCTCCCTTTCCCTGTGACAGCATCATTCGAGCTCTCCCATTCTTTACATTCTTGCGTCAGATCCACCATTGGTTTAATCAGGGTTGAATTCATGAGCAGAATCCATTACGCTACTCAGGAATGCTGTTCTCTGGAAGTACTGGGCTAACTTACATTGCTGTATAATTCACTTTTTTTTTTTTCAGTATCTTTACCTCCTCTAAAGTGCACTCTTCTAGAACCTTTTTTTTTGAACATTTATGCATAAACTGAGTACACTCCTTCATGAAGAAAGGTAATCTGTTACGGCCTTATATAGAAACTCAAATACATTAGAAAACCACATAGATAAGGTAAATAGCTGAACCTTTTGATTTATTTTTAATGCTAACATGTATAGTGGAATTTAACAAAAAATATTAAAGATCTTAAAATATTGTAAAGAAACAAGCACAAACAATCAGAAATGATTTAGTTGTTGCTTTTCTTATTAAAGAAACTAACAGGATTAGTTATGAGATGATGACCATAGGACAGTCTTGTTAATAATAACATTATTCACAAAATTGTCAAGTTTTTCTTCTTCTGTTTTAAAAAAAGCTATGTAGTTATTAAAAGGAGACAGGGAAGCGCTGCTTGAGAACATGGCTGTATGGTTGTATAATAATTTCTTGTTACAACAACAGTCCAAATAGAACCCTTTTATATTCTCCTCTCACATTTGTATCTTGACCCAACACGTGATCCATATGAGGCCCTGCACTTTAATCTTCACTATCAGGTTTTTCCTCTGTTGCTTCCCAATATCATTCACATTACACGCATTCTTTCCTTGCATTACATAAATCTTTGTCTTGTCCCTACAAAAAAAAAAAAAAAAAAAAAAAAAAAAGACTTATGTAGTCATAAACCACAGACCCCACTCACTCCTCTCCCTCTTCCCAATGGTTGCTTTAGAGCTCCTTGAGAGATTTAGAAACAGATTCATAACATTTTTCTAAAGATGTTTTAAAGGAAAATATTAAAGATGCAGTTTTAATGCCCCCATATATGTTATCTCCTCTGGAATGTGGTGTGTGTGGACTAAGGTGGAATCCAAACGTTGTAACAGTGCTTCAGGCTCTAAGCAGGTCATCAGATGTGAACCCCCAGTTTATGCTGATGTTTGGGAACACTACATTGGTGATGCAGGAGGTGACTCATCTGCTGAGTTAGGAGAATTCCCCAATTCATGATGAAAACCAGTGTTCTGTTCTAGGTGGCAGCTCTTTGCTTATTTGTAGTGCTGAGACTGTGGGGACTTTTAATCTTTGAGTGTCTGGGGTTGGACCTGGAGCTGTCACATGGGGATTGTGTATTCCTGTGCATGTCTACCCATCTTGTAGGGACATAATATTTGACTGGCTTTTCTTAGTGGCTTCCTGCAACTTCCCTAAGATTTGGGTGAAAGAGAAAAAAGGCTTTGTAAAGGTGTAGTAAGCTGAAAAACATGAGAAAAATTCCTAGGTTAGAAAAGTTCTTCCCCTTAGCAAAGTGTCCTTCATATAAGATCTAAAAAGACAACCTCTATCACATCTGTTTGCTGTCCGCAATATCATATTTTGTATGATTCCCCCTCCCCCCCTTATTTTAAATTTCTTCTTAGTTAATTAAAAATTCAGTTGATATTCTTTTCCTGTGTCACAAACGAGAATGCTAACATTTCATTTATAAAGTGATATGTGGTTCGACTTTTGCTCTTGATATTTTCAAGAGGCCAGTGATTAAAAAACCTATGTGGAATATGCTTTATTATTGCCCTCTCTAGGCATTGTCGCATAAAACCTTAAAGGTTCTGGTGCTAAATCCCCAAGGCAGCATTTTGATACATGCCAGATGTTCACTCATGGGAGAGATAAATGTTTAATAATTTTTGCTATTGTTACTGGTTTTACAATGTGTTATACTGCTGTGGCTTGCTAAAGCTAAAGCTCTGTTTTGTTGAAGGAACAAGCATATAGTAAGTAAGATGTTTACATTTCCATCATCCTGGTTTTGCTTAACAACATGGGAGATTTCAACCTGAAGCACAAGTAGCCCAACTCTCTCAGAGTTGACAAAAGGGTTTAGCTGTGCAATCTGAAATCTTGTTTCAGGGAAGAAAGGCTGCTAAAACCTCCAGTTGGTTTTAATGGTCTCAGACGTTGTTTGGCTGCAAGTAACAAGTTATAACCTATTTCCATAGACTGCAGCGTAGAGTAACAATAAATAAAATAAAAAGAAACAACAACCAAAAAACTTGACTAGCTATGTTTCTTTATCCAAGATGAGAAGCATTAATCCCATTTGCTGTGGTATTTGCACCTTGTAGCGCCAGTGTAATAGAGAAATATTCATCTTTTAAAATTAGACAAGTGCTAGAATTTTTAAAAATTATATTATATACTTGAGTGAATTTGATCCCTGTCAAAACAACAATACTGTCAACAAAATTACTTCATCTTTTGGAGCTAGTGGGAGCTAATGAGAAATGGGATGCATTTTCACCCCAAAATGGAAATTGTCTGGATAGAAACCTCAAAGCCTGAGGCAACAGATTGTGGCAGGTTTGGATAAAGTCTGGATTTTCAGGTATCTTCTGTGAATGAGGAGCTCTATTTGCAAATGCTGTTCCTTCTTGGATGTTTCAAGAGCCTGTGCAATACTTGATAGAGCAACGCTGCAGCATCTTTCTATGAAGACATTTGAGATCCTCCTGGGTAAATGAGTAGTTGGGTAACTGGAGCTTGAAGAATGCTGGTTACTAGTAAGTTACCTTCTTCCCTTCTCCACAAATACCTTCACTTCCCAGTCAAATTTTCCCTCTCCTTTTAGATGTGTCCCTTGTGATTGAATGGGGTCTGAAATAGTGGTGAGTGTGTTTTTCCTTGCATATCCCATATCAAGCAGGAGGAGGGGAAGAGCAAAGGAAAATTTGCAAGTCTCAAGTGATGAGACAGGAGCATGTCCTAGTTAGATTGTATATGATCGCTACTCATCTCAAGGAACACTGTTATTGAGAAATGACCTTCTTTGACTAACCATTAGCGTCCTCAAAAGGATGACTTAACCCCCCCCCCCCCCCCCCCCCAGCTTTACTTCCTTTGCCTCTCTGTTTGTCCTGAAGGGCAAGCAAGGTAACGCAAAACTGAGGATCCATCTAATTTAAGAAGGATGTTTGCTGAGCTCTTTCTGTCATGCACGTGCACTCTTTCACTTATTCACCTTTCCCATTGCATTATCTTAATGAAGTAAGCTGCCCCCATCTTTCCAGTCCACCCTTGTCTAGAACTTGTAACTGATTATTGCAGATTCCCTTAGGCTCTAGATCTTCACTGTTTAGGCACTGAAGACCTAATTCTGCTGTCCTGAATAAGGATGGCAGAGTTGGATCCACATCAAAACCAGAAAAGATTGTATGAATATAAATCTGTGTCACAGTTTTCTCTAGGTCAAGCTGATAAAAAGTCATCTTATTCTGTGAAAGGTCATTATCCTCAAGGAGTAAAAAAAAAAAGGAATACAGGTCAAACTGCTTTCAGAACTCAAACCTTGTTTTTAAAATGAAGGAAAAGGTTGGTAGTCTGTAAATTTTAAGTTTGGTATCCTGTGTCGTCCACAAAGTAGTCCTTGAAAATACAGAGAATTATGTAGGTTTGAAGATTAAATTAAACAATGGGGCAGGTTTTTTATAAGCAGTGACGATGCAGTTTGAATAGAGTGTATCCCAGTCCACAGTCTGATCTAACTAGTTAAATCTGTTTTTCCGTTTTGCATATATGATGACTGAGTGTATCAACCATAAAAAAACCCCAAACTGTGCTGTCGCTTGCAAGCTGGTAAAATACTCATGAAATGCACATAGAAGTAGTTTATCAGCTTTTACCTGTCTTCAGAAAATAAAACACCTTAGCTTTATTTGAATGACAAAAACCATCTATGGGTAAGTTTCTGATTCATCATTCTAAAATCCTTCATATTCTTTGTATAGATTCTGTATGAGGGAAGTATTGCACTTCAGATTAGCTGAATAATTTTCTGGCATCTTTTGCTGTATTTTCTTATATCTTGCTCCATGCTGAGTGTTAGTATTGTTCTTAGCATGATGCTTTACCTTGGAAAACATTTTAAATAGCTTTTAGGATTTGGCTAGCTATTTTTTCCAAAATGTTCATCTCAACTGTTATGTGACAGAAAAAAAAAAAAAAGAAAAAAAAGTCTTGAGACGATGCAGGATTTATACAAACAAAATAATTTGCTTATTACTTTTAAAGTTTTCTTTAATTTATCTTGGTATAAAATACTACAGATCCAAAAAGCAGTTAATAGTGATGGTTAAACTCTGGATATTAAACAACACAACTAATTTATGAGCTAGAGTCACCATTTGGTATATTTCTGTACATCCTATTAATGTCAATAGACATAGGCACAGTTAGACTGTATCCTAATGTCCCAACTGATGATATCTTTTATGTTGTGTTGCCAGGTAAGTTGGAACAAACCAGATAGTTTTCAGAGCGTTTTCCCCCAAGCACAGATCAAAGCTGAACAGTAGGTAGTACAGGAATTCTAAGTTTTTTTCAGTGTACTTCCTTAATTCACAATGTGTAAGCATGGTCAAATTGCTAAATAGGCTGTCAAAATTATCTTTGCAATTATTGATGCCTGAGTGAGTTAGAGAATAAAAGTAGTAGTAATAATAGTAATGGAAATAGTAGTAGTAACAATGATGATAAATTATGGCTCTTGTTCTCATGATATTTAAGTCAGGAAATTTTACTGTTACATCTGGCAAGTAATGCAAACAAAATCTAGGGACTCTTAAAGCTAGCCCCAGACCAGGCTGTTGAGAGGTGTATATTATATATGCTGTGTTTTTCTTTTTTAGTGTTCCATGTGCAAAAGAGTCATCGTTATTACCTTCCTTTTCTTAACTTACAAAATCATATAAACAAAAATATAGAAAACAATGTCTTAGCCAAAAAATAATAATGGCAGAAGTTGAAACAGCTACAGTTAATAGCAGGATTGAGTTCGTAACTTCCAGCTTTGGCTAGAGGGAGCAGAGGAATGTCATGACTTTGAGAAAATGCAATTACGAATTTCTTAACGTTTCTGAGCTAGTAGGTGGTCTTCAGGTTGCATCCAGGATCCTCCTGTCCCATCTCATGGAGGGACTTTCCTGTGGAGGGTGCTCAGAAATAGAGGGGCTACAAGATGACTGCCAAAGGGAAGGGAAAAAGAGGCAAACAAATGGGGAAGCTACTTGTCTTTGAATAGTTATCTCCAGAGAGTGTTTTAAATGTAACTTAGCTCTGCCGTTTAATTTTGTATGTCTTTTTTGGCTGAACTCTGAAGTCATTATAGATTCAAATGCAAAGACTACATGGCTATTTAGAACCCCCAAATCATGGGAAGTGAGGGTGAGTTCAAGGATCTGGTAGGTCTGTCTTCAGACTGATGATCATCTCAGAATTATATATAAATGTGGTACCTCTCCTTTCCATTTATTCCAGTTCCTGAAATCCTTTTTCTTTGCACTTACACAGTGGTCATGAGGTTGAGTCCCTTGCAGTAGCAAAGAATGATGTAATGGACATCTGAAAGAGAGAGAGGCATGAAATGTAATAGGAATTAGGTGATAGGAAGTAGCAGGAAGGTGAGGCTGGCATGGCTTGAGTTTAACGATAAGGAATACTGTCATAGTGGAAGTAGCGAAAGTGATTAAAATATAAGCACAGGCAAGCCAACAATTACTTTTTTAATTCAGGATTTTTAATTCGGTTTCAGTGTTTGGATATAGTGAGAACTGTAGAAATGAATTTCAAGTATTTGAGTTGTCAATAAGTGTGTTACTGTTCTTAATGTTAGAATAGGCGCAAATGCTATCTTTTGTTTTTGTCAGCCCTAATATAGGAATCACTTTTTCTGCAGTGGACTGATTTTTTTTGGCTATCCACTACAGCTATCCACTGAGGATAAGAGCCTGTAGAATCTAATACCTTTGGTGTTGTAGCTATAACCAACAAACTACCAAACATTTAGGAGCTGATATACAAAACGGAGAGTAAATGGC